>NC_141136.1:18579204-18883463 GCF_053477565.2 Lygodium microphyllum | reverse complement strand
CCTTCTTCTCTTCCTTGGCCCTCTCTAACTGGGCTAGGAGCTCAACCACACAGGTGTCATAGTCCGCAACTAGGGGAATCCTTGGCAGTGCTCTGGTGGATGCTTCCATCTTTTGCCACTTGGGGTGCTGCCTAGACTCGGCGTTCATTGCAGATAACCTATTGGCTCTTGCCCCTGGCACCATTTCTTCTACTTTTGTGATGAGGAACTGTATCATGGACATGAGCTAAGTGGTGTCCATGGCAGACGTTTGCTCCTGTGTGGTGGAGATGGTGGTGGTGGTTTGAGGTATGAGGGTCGAAGGGAGGGGGTGCAACGGGCCCTTGCCCTTCCTTTCAATGATTGGGGCCACTTTGGCACAACCGCTTGGTTTGCCTTTGTATCGTGGGCTCAAGGTTGCCATTCCTCTGGAACCGTAGGTCTCCTCTATAGAGCTATGCATGGCCTCCGCCATGTCTTCATCTTCCTTTCTTTTTAGCTCTTCTGCCTCTCTCTCGACTCTTCTCTTTCTCTCATCTTCGGACCTCTTGGACTCTTTTTAGGCCTTTCTCAATTCGGCCCATTCGTCGCTTGTCATTGTTTCCTTTGTCTGTGCCTTCGGCTGTCGTTGGCCACCGGACTGCGTCTCCTACTCTTCCTTATCACTTAAAGTATTTTACTTGACTGCACATGTTCATGGTGAGGCAGTCCATCAAGGGTTTCCCTACTCCCTCTCCACCTTCCTTTCTGTCTTTCAAGGCCTCTCGGATGATGGCCGTTAGGATCCGACCGGACTTGATGGTGGATGCTTTGCTATCATAAACCAATACCCAACCCCCATCTTGTATGGTTCTTGGTCTCAATATATGTCTTTTGTCAAACCATTTCTTGCTATGTATACTTGCTGTCCTTAAATTTGCAATTGTTGCCTCTATGTCTTCTGACTTTCTTTCCAACTTTCTCATGCGCAAGGCCAACAACTCCTCTCGATTCAACTCCTCTTCCCAAGGTAGCACACTCCATGTGACTGTCATCTCTTCTATCGGCCTGATAGGTTTTTGACCATACATCAATTCTGCAGGAATATATCTTATAACGACACTATGAGTTGTTCTGTTAGCCCACAAAGCATAAGGGAGCAATCATGGCCACTCTTTTACCTTCTCTCCACATGCTTTTGCCAATGCCTTGACAATAGGTGCATGACCTCTTTCACTTTTTCCATTTTCTTCAGGGTTATAGGCTGAACTTAAAGCAAACTTTATCCCCAACTGTGCAAAGAAATCATGAGCTTCATTTGCATCCAGCTCAACCCTATCTACAGTAATTTTTTCCACACAGCCATACCTACAAAAGATCTCTTCTAAGAGAAAAGTACACACACCATTTGTTGTTTTAGTACGTAAAGCTCTCCCTTCCACTTGATTAGTCAAGTCTTCACGAGCAAGCACAAGATACCTCATTTTCCAAAGACATGTAGGCATTGTGACCAAATCCACGCCCACTGTGGATATGTGGGCTACAATCCATCCTGATGTCTCACAAATGAATACATTCGGCATGGCGGACATGTTTTCACAAAGTGAGAAAAATCCTTATACATACCCTGCCACCAATATCTTTCTTTGATCTTTGCAAAAGTACTCCAAACACCTCTTTGGCATGCCATATTATGCGGAATAGAGCTAAAAGAATGCTCTTTGTCTCAAAAAGAATACATTAGTGAAAGCACGTGAGTAGGCAAGAGTTAGAGAGAAGCACAAGCAAATGTAAGAGAACAATGGCTATGGAGGTTTAAACTCAAGAAAGCAAGACCTATACATTGAAACTCTAATAATCACAATGTGTAACCTACCTTCCCTTTATTATTTCATAGTAAAGAATAAAGAATAAACATGACAATAATGGACGGCTGTGACCTATACTACAAGTGTATAGGCACTAATGGTAAAAGTATGGTTAGGCAGTACCAAAAGCAATGTCATTGACAACACTTTTCTAAGAAAATATATTTATGAAGCTTTCATGAAATTCTCGCATAACATTTACTTATGAAGCTCTGTCACCCAAAACTCGCAATGGCATACCCTGTTTCTTTTTAGCATGTTTCCATAAGTATCCATCTTTTAAGAAAAACCCATAGGCTTTCCTCTTGATCTTCTTAAACTCCTCATCTGACCATTCATCTCTCTTTGTTAATGTACTGAGGTATTGACTAATTCTTAGCCACTCTCCTGCATATTTGTCTCCCAGAAACACTTCTACACAAGATGCAAAACATCTAAAGTGTCTTATCTTTGTTGTCCAAGCTTTTGTTAATGTTGTAGCAACACCTTGCATTGCTAAATTCACTCTTACAACATCATTTTCAGCCATAAGAAAGTCATCTTCTTCCTCCTCATCCATCATCCCATCTTCATTCTCATAGCGTGCTCGAGATAACATGTCTGCCAGTGGGTTATCTCTTCCTGCAATATGCTAAAATTCAAGGTTCAAATATTTGATGTATGCAATCCATCGCAGCATAGCAGTGACCAGGGTAGCACAACTAGTAATCATACCCAATACCGGCAAACAATCGGTCTCAATGACCACATAAGAACCCATAAAATACTCCTTATCACATTTAAGGGCTGACACAATTCCCCATAATTTACTTTTAACTTGTAGATACATTCTCTGTCATTTAGCCAATACTTTAGCACCAAAGCGTATTGCATATCTTTTCCCTTCCTCATCATCTTGCCCAATCGCCCATCCAATCCCGATTGGGCTTCTATCAACAATAATAATAATAGGTTTTCCATGCGAATAGTCAACCTTTCTCAATGTAGGAGTAGATTTAAAGAGCTGCTTCAATTTCTTCATTGCTTTCTGATGCTTGCTTTCACAATGACATTTCTCACCTTTCCTTAGAAGCTGATATAGAGCATCGGCTACATGTGCAAAGTGAGGAATCCATATCAAATAGAACACACATGCACCCAAGAATCTACGCACCTCTGATACATTCGTGCATACATCTTGTATTCTATCAATCCCATCTATTTTTGCTAGTGATGGTCTTCACCCATAAGGCCCACACATATGCCCAACAATCAAAACCTCTTCAACTCCAAAGACAGACTTCTGTCTAGAAAGAGTTAAATGCACCTCTCCTAGACGTGTCAAAATCCTCTCACAATCCACAATATGGATAGAGACGATTTTGGGAACCTAATAGACTCTATCCTATCAGTAATCCTCCGTGGGCTCCCGCCTCCATTTTGTGATGATGATGCTCCACTCCTCGGTCCATCGGTTTGCTAGAGTATTGTCCAAATGAATGATTCCTTCCACTACTTCCCGGGGTAAGACTCGGTTTAAGGCCCGTGGGTAGAGCAAGAAGAACCCGAAGGGTTAGAATTGGAGCTCTTGTTGTTGCCACATTGTTAGCTCATGTGGCCAATTTACGGGGTGGTGATCCTTAGGTGGCGACATGGGCTCATCAAGAAGCTGCTTTGGCCATGCGTGCACCCTCTGCTAGGCTTGTTTCCACAAGTTCATGTCTTCTTTTTCTTGTAGCAATAACACGCTCAATAACCTAGGTACCCTCTAGCTCTTCTCGGGGTAGATTAGGTAAGGTCAGACTTGGCTCTCTGATTTGCAATTCTTCTTTGAATGCTTACTCGAGGTCAGGCCCTTCCTTAGTGTCTTGTTCCATAGAGAGTTGGATTGGGGGTGGGTGGGGTTGGTCTTGTTCCTTGAATCCAAGTTCCCTGAGCTCAATAGTGTAGAGGCCAACTTGTTGCAAGAAGTAGCTACATTGTTGCTCCTTGGTTATGCCCATGCTCGTTGCAATCCTTGGTTATGCCATGCTAGTTGGAAGTGTGCACTTTTGTAGGCCATATCTTAAAGCTCTGGTTTTCAGTTTGAGCTTCCTCATTCTCTCCACCCAGTGCTGGCCTTCAACTTGTGTGACATGAAATATAATGCTAAAAAAGGCTTGCCTCTGCATGTTGGAGCACCCTTCAGCGGCCTCAGCTCTAGACTCTGCAAGCACCCTCTCACATTTTGATATTGCCAGGTGCTCTGTCAGACCTAGCACTCTTTCAAGGTTGCATTACTCCCACTAGTGTGCCTTTTCTTCCATGTTTTCCTTAACCCTCTCCATCTCTTGAGACAACATCATTACCACTTGTTGCTGTTGCTCACTCCAAATTTCCATCATTTGGGTCTTCTCTTTATCCCGGCGGTTCATTCGGCTATCCTCCTACCTTGCTCAACCACAAAGTACTGTTGGTAGGCTTTTGTCATCCATTCTGATAGATTTTTAGTGGTTTGCATGCAACTTTCAAGCTTTGCCCGGTGCAGCTTCCTTTCGGTCATGGCCATGGCCATTAGTACCTCACCTCCTCTCGGGCATTCTTCAGGTCATCTTGTAGGCTTCTTGTGGCTTTGTCGATGGCCTCGTCTCTCTTTTTTGACACATCATCTATTTCTCTCTCTAGCCTTCCTTGCTCTTCCATTGCTGACCATAGCTGGAATACCAGGGTATCCTCCTATTTTTGGCATCATTCTTTTGGTTCCTGGTCTCATTCTTACAAGATTTCATGTAGTTCTGCATGCATAGCTTCCACTCATGCCATTCGCTATTGGAGCTCAGCATGTTGCTTGATCAGCCACTTGTGGTCCCGTTGCTTCCCCACCAATTCTTGGGCTTCATCCTCTAGTCTTTGCCTTAGGCAATCTCAATTTTCTTGAGGCTTCTTTTCTTGGGCACTTAGTTACTCTTTCAAGCTCCAAATTTCTTTCTAATGCTCAGAGGCTTGCCGTGTCATCTCTAGTCATAGGTTGTGACAACCTCTCTTTTGGCCTCTAGCTCCATAGCAGCGGCCTTCTTCTCTTCCTTGGCCCTCTCTAACTGGGCTAGGAGCTCAACCACACAGGTGTCATAGTCCGCAACTAGGGGAATCCTTGGCAGTGCTCTGGTGGATGCTTCCATCTTTTGCCACTTGGGGTCCTGCCTAGACTCGGCGTTCATTGCAGATAACCTATTGGCTCTTGCCCCTGGCACCATTTCTTCTACTTTTGTGATGAGGAACTGTATCATGGACATGAGCTAAGTGGTGTCCATGGCAGACGTTTGCTCCTGTGTGGTGGAGATGGTGGTGGTGGTTTGAGGTATGAGGGTCGAAGGGAGGGGGTGCAACGGGCCCTTGCCCTTCCTTTCAATGATTGGGGCCACTTTGGCACAACCGCTTGGTTTGCCTTTGTATCGTGGGCTCAAGGTTGCCATTCCTCTGGAACCGTAGGTCTCCTCTATAGAGCTATGCATGGCCTCCGCCATGTCTTCATCTTCCTTTCTTTTTAGCTCTTCTGCCTCTCTCTCGACTCTTCTCTTTCTCTCATCTTCGGACCTCTTGGACTCTTTTTAGGCCTTTCTCAATTCGGCCCATTCGTCGCTTGTCATTGTTTCCTTTGTCTGTGCCTTCGGCTGTCGTTGGCCACCGGACTGCGTCTCCTACTCTTCCTTATCACTTAAAGTATTTTACTTGACTGCACATGTTCATGGTGAGGCAGTCCATCAAGGGTTTCCCTACTCCCTCTCCACCTTCCTTTCTGTCTTTCAAGGCCTCTCGGATGATGGCCGTTAGGATCCGACCGGACTTGATGGTGGATGCTTTGCTATCATAAACCAATACCCAACCCCCATCTTGTATGGTTCTTGGTCTCAATATATGTCTTTTGTCAAACCATTTCTTGCTATGTATACTTGCTGTCCTTAAATTTGCAATTGTTGCCTCTATGTCTTCTGACTTTCTTTCCAACTTTCTCATGCGCAAGGCCAACAACTCCTCTCGATTCAACTCCTCTTCCCAAGGTAGCACACTCCATGTGACTGTCATCTCTTCTATCGGCCTGATAGGTTTTTGACCATACATCAATTCTGCAGGAATATATCTTATAACGACACTATGAGTTGTTCTGTTAGCCCACAAAGCATAAGGGAGCAATCATGGCCACTCTTTTACCTTCTCTCCACATGCTTTTGCCAATGCCTTGACAATAGGTGCATGACCTCTTTCACTTTTTCCATTTTCTTCAGGGTTATAGGCTGAACTTAAAGCAAACTTTATCCCCAACTGTGCAAAGAAATCATGAGCTTCATTTGCATCCAGCTCAACCCTATCTACAGTAATTTTTTCCACACAGCCATACCTACAAAAGATCTCTTCTAAGAGAAAAGTACACACACCATTTGTTGTTTTAGTACGTAAAGCTCTCCCTTCCACTTGATTAGTCAAGTCTTCACGAGCAAGCACAAGATACCTCATTTTCCAAAGACATGTAGGCATTGTGACCAAATCCACGCCCACTGTGGATATGTGGGCTACAATCCATCCTGATGTCTCACAAATGAATACATTCGGCATGGCGGACATGTTTTCACAAAGTGAGAAAAATCCTTATACATACCCTGCCACCAATATCTTTCTTTGATCTTTGCAAAAGTACTCCAAACACCTCTTTGGCATGCCATATTATGCGGAATAGAGCTAAAAGAATGCTCTTTGTCTCAAAAAGAATACATTAGTGAAAGCACGTGAGTAGGCAAGAGTTAGAGAGAAGCACAAGCAAATGTAAGAGAACAATGGCTATGGAGGTTTAAACTCAAGAAAGCAAGACCTATACATTGAAACTCTAATAATCACAATGTGTAACCTACCTTCCCTTTATTATTTCATAGTAAAGAATAAAGAATAAACATGACAATAATGGACGGCTGTGACCTATACTACAAGTGTATAGGCACTAATGGTAAAAGTATGGTTAGGCAGTACCAAAAGCAATGTCATTGACAACACTTTTCTAAGAAAATATATTTATGAAGCTTTCATGAAATTCTCGCATAACATTTACTTATGAAGCTCTGTCACCCAAAACTCGCAATGGCATACCCTGTTTCTTTTTAGCATGTTTCCATAAGTATCCATCTTTTAAGAAAAACCCATAGGCTTTCCTCTTGATCTTCTTAAACTCCTCATCTGACCATTCATCTCTCTTTGTTAATGTACTGAGGTATTGACTAATTCTTAGCCACTCTCCTGCATATTTGTCTCCCAGAAACACTTCTACACAAGATGCAAAACATCTAAAGTGTCTTATCTTTGTTGTCCAAGCTTTTGTTAATGTTGTAGCAACACCTTGCATTGCTAAATTCACTCTTACAACATCATTTTCAGCCATAAGAAAGTCATCTTCTTCCTCCTCATCCATCATCCCATCTTCATTCTCATAGCGTGCTCGAGATAACATGTCTGCCAGTGGGTTATCTCTTCCTGCAATATGCTAAAATTCAAGGTTCAAATATTTGATGTATGCAATCCATCGCAGCATAGCAGTGACCAGGGTAGCACAACTAGTAATCATACCCAATACCGGCAAACAATCGGTCTCAATGACCACATAAGAACCCATAAAATACTCCTTATCACATTTAAGGGCTGACACAATTCCCCATAATTTACTTTTAACTTGTAGATACATTCTCTGTCATTTAGCCAATACTTTAGCACCAAAGCGTATTGCATATCTTTTCCCTTCCTCATCATCTTGCCCAATCGCCCATCCAATCCCGATTGGGCTTCTATCAACAATAATAATAATAGGTTTTCCATGCGAATAGTCAACCTTTCTCAATGTAGGAGTAGATTTAAAGAGCTGCTTCAATTTCTTCATTGCTTTCTGATGCTTGCTTTCACAATGACATTTCTCACCTTTCCTTAGAAGCTGATATAGAGCATCGGCTACATGTGCAAAGTGAGGAATCCATATCAAATAGAACACACATGCACCCAAGAATCTACGCACCTCTGATACATTCGTGCATACATCTTGTATTCTATCAATCCCATCTATTTTTGCTAGTGATGGTCTTCACCCATAAGGCCCACACATATGCCCAACAATCAAAACCTCTTCAACTCCAAAGACAGACTTCTGTCTAGAAAGAGTTAAATGCACCTCTCCTAGACGTGTCAAAATCCTCTCACAATCCACAATATGGATAGAGACGATTTTGGGAACCTAATAGACTCTATCCTATCAGTAATCCTCCGTGGGCTCCCGCCTCCATTTTGTGATGATGATGCTCCACTCCTCGGTCCATCGGTTTGCTAGAGTATTGTCCAAATGAATGATTCCTTCCACTACTTCCCGGGGTAAGACTCGGTTTAAGGCCCGTGGGTAGAGCAAGAAGAACCCGAAGGGTTAGAATTGGAGCTCTTGTTGTTGCCACATTGTTAGCTCATGTGGCCAATTTACGGGGTGGTGATCCTTAGGTGGCGACATGGGCTCATCAAGAAGCTGCTTTGGCCATGCGTGCACCCTCTGCTAGGCTTGTTTCCACAAGTTCATGTCTTCTTTTTCTTGTAGCAATAACACGCTCAATAACCTAGGTACCCTCTAGCTCTTCTCGGGGTAGATTAGGTAAGGTCAGACTTGGCTCTCTGATTTGCAATTCTTCTTTGAATGCTTACTCGAGGTCAGGCCCTTCCTTAGTGTCTTGTTCCATAGAGAGTTGGATTGGGGGTGGGTGGGGTTGGTCTTGTTCCTTGAATCCAAGTTCCCTGAGCTCAATAGTGTAGAGGCCAACTTGTTGCAAGAAGTAGCTACATTGTTGCTCCTTGGTTATGCCCATGCTCGTTGCAATCCTTGGTTATGCCATGCTAGTTGGAAGTGTGCACTTTTGTAGGCCATATCTTAAAGCTCTGGTTTTCAGTTTGAGCTTCCTCATTCTCTCCACCCAGTGCTGGCCTTCAACTTGTGTGACATGAAATATAATGCTAAAAAAGGCTTGCCTCTGCATGTTGGAGCACCCTTCAGCGGCCTCAGCTCTAGACTCTGCAAGCACCCTCTCACATTTTGATATTGCCAGGTGCTCTGTCAGACCTAGCACTCTTTCAAGGTTGCATTACTCCCACTAGTGTGCCTTTTCTTCCATGTTTTCCTTAACCCTCTCCATCTCTTGAGACAACATCATTACCACTTGTTGCTGTTGCTCACTCCAAATTTCCATCATTTGGGTCTTCTCTTTATCCCGGCGGTTCATTCGGCTATCCTCCTACCTTGCTCAACCACAAAGTACTGTTGGTAGGCTTTTGTCATCCATTCTGATAGATTTTTAGTGGTTTGCATGCAACTTTCAAGCTTTGCCCGGTGCAGCTTCCTTTCGGTCATGGCCATGGCCATTAGTACCTCACCTCCTCTCGGGCATTCTTCAGGTCATCTTGTAGGCTTCTTGTGGCTTTGTCGATGGCCTCGTCTCTCTTTTTTGACACATCATCTATTTCTCTCTCTAGCCTTCCTTGCTCTTCCATTGCTGACCATAGCTGGAATACCAGGGTATCCTCCTATTTTTGGCATCATTCTTTTGGTTCCTGGTCTCATTCTTACAAGATTTCATGTAGTTCTGCATGCATAGCTTCCACTCATGCCATTCGCTATTGGAGCTCAGCATGTTGCTTGATCATCCACTTGTGGTCCCGTTGCTTCCCCACCAATTCTTGGGCTTCATCCTCTAGTCTTTGCCTTAGGCAATCTCAATTTTCTTGAGGCTTCTTTTCTTGGGCACTTAGTTACTCTTTCAAGCTCCAAATTTCTTTCTAATGCTCAGAGGCTTGCCGTGTCATCTCTAGTCATAGGTTGTGACAACCTCTCTTTTGGCCTCTAGCTCCATAGCAGCGGCCTTCTTCTCTTCCTTGGCCCTCTCTAACTGGGCTAGGAGCTCAACCACACAGGTGTCATAGTCCGCAACTAGGGGAATCCTTGGCAGTGCTCTGGTGGATCCTTCCATCTTTTGCCACTTGGGGTCCTGCCTAGACTCGGCGTTCATTGCAGATAACCTATTGGCTCTTGCCCCTGGCACCATTTCTTCTACTTTTGTGATGAGGAACTGTATCATGGACATGAGCTAAGTGGTGTCCATGGCAGACGTTTGCTCCTGTGTGGTGGAGATGGTGGTGGTGGTTTGAGGTATGAGGGTCGAAGGGAGGGGGTGCAACGGGCCCTTGCCCTTCCTTTCAATGATTGGGGCCACTTTGGCACAACCGCTTGGTTTGCCTTTGTATCGTGGGCTCAAGGTTGCCATTCCTCTGGAACCGTAGGTCTCCTCTATAGAGCTATGCATGGCCTCCGCCATGTCTTCATCTTCCTTTCTTTTTAGCTCTTCTGCCTCTCTCTCGACTCTTCTCTTTCTCTCATCTTCGGACCTCTTGGACTCTTTTTAGGCCTTTCTCAATTCGGCCCATTCGTCGCTTGTCATTGTTTCCTTTGTCTGTGCCTTCGGCTGTCGTTGGCCACCGGACTGCGTCTCCTACTCTTCCTTATCACTTAAAGTATTTTACTTGACTGCACATGTTCATGGTGAGGCAGTCCATCAAGGGTTTCCCTACTCCCTCTCCACCTTCCTTTCTGTCTTTCAAGGCCTCTCGGATGATGGCCGTTAGGATCCGACCGGACTTGATGGTGGATGCTTTGCTATCATAAACCAATACCCAACCCCCATCTTGTATGGTTCTTGGTCTCAATATATGTCTTTTGTCAAACCATTTCTTGCTATGTATACTTGCTGTCCTTAAATTTGCAATTGTTGCCTCTATGTCTTCTGACTTTCTTTCCAACTTTCTCATGCGCAAGGCCAACAACTCCTCTTGATTCAACTCCTCTTCCTAAGGTAACACACTCCATGTGACTGTCATCTCTTCTATCGGCCTGATAGGTTTTTGACCATACATCAATTCTGCAGGAATATATCTTATAACGACACTATGAGTTGTTCTGTTAGCCCACAAAGCATAAGGGAGCAATCATGGCCACTCTTTTACCTTCTCTCCACATGCTTTTGCCAATGCCTTCACAATAGGTGGATGACCTCTTTCACTTTTTCCATTTTCTTCAGGGTTATAGGCTGAACTTAAAGCAAACTTTATCCCCAACTGTGCAAAGAAATCATGAGCTTCATTTGCATCCAGCTCAACCCTATCTACAGTAATTTTTTCCACACAGCCATACCTACAAAAGATCTGTTCTAAGAGAAAAGTACACACACCATTTGTTGTTTTAGTACGTAAAGCTCTCCCTTCCACTTTTTTAATCAAGTCTTCACGAGCAAGCACAAGATACCTCATTTTCCAAAGACCTGTAGGCATTGTGACCAAATCCACGCCCATTGTGGATATGTGGGCTACAATCCATCCTGATGTCTCACAAATGAATACATTCGGCATGGCGGACATGTTTTCACAAAGTGAGAAAAATCCTTATACATACCCTGCCACCAATATCTTTCTTTGATCTTTGCAAAAGTACTCCAAACACCTCTTTGGCATGCCATATTATGCGGAATAGAGCTAAAAGAATGCTCTTTGTCTCAAAAAGAATACATTAGTGAAAGCACATGAGTAGGCAAGAGTTAGAGAGAAGCACAAGCAAATGTAAGAGAACAATGGCTATGGAGGTTTAAACTCAAGAAAGCAAGACCTATACATTGAAACTCTAATAATCACAATGTGTAACCTACCTTCCCTTTATTATTTCATAGTAAAGAATAAAGAATAAACATGACAATAATGGACGGCTGTGACCTATACTACAAGTGTATAGGCACTAATGGTAAAAGTATGGTTAGGCAGTACCAAAAGCAATGTCATTGACAACACTTTTCTAAGAAAATATATTTATGAAGCTTTCATGAAATTCTCGCATAACATTTACTTATGAAGCTCTGTCACCCAAAACTCGCAATGGCATACCCTGTTTCTTTTTAGCATGTTTCCATAAGTATCCATCTTTTAAGAAAAACCCATAGACTTTCCTCTTGATCTTCTTAAACTCCTCATCTGACCATTCATCTCTCTTTGTTAATGTACTGAGGTATTGACCAATTCTTAGCCACTCTCCTGCATATTTGTCTCCCAGAAACACTTCTACACAAGATGCAAAACATCTAAAGTGTCTTATCTTTGTTGTCCAAGCTTTTGTTAATGTTGTAGCAACACCTTGCATTGCTAAATTCAATCTTACAACATCATTTTCAGCCATAAGAAAGTCATCTTCTTCCTCCTCATCCATCATCCCATCTTCATTCTCATAGCGTGCTCGAGATAACATGTCTGCCAGTGGGTTATCTCTTCCTGCAATATGCTAAAATTCAAGGTTCAAATATTTGATGTATGCAATCCATCGCAGCATAGCAGTGACCAGGGTAGCACAACTAGTAATCATACCCAATACCGGCAAACAATCGGTCTCAATGACCACATAAGAACCCATAAAATACTCCTTATCACATTTAAGGGCTGACACAATTCCCCATAATTTACTTTTAACTTGTAGATACATTCTCTGTCATTTAGCCAATACTTTAGCACCAAAGCGTATTGCATATCTTTTCCCTTCCTCATCATCTTGCCCAATCGCCCATCCAATCCCGATTGGGCTTCTATCAACAATAATAATAATAGGTTTTCCATGCGAATAGTCAACCTTTCTCAATGTAGGAGTAGATTTAAAGAGCTGCTTCAATTTCTTCATTGCTTTCTGATGCTTGCTTTCACAATGAAATTTCTCACCTTTCCTTAGAAGCTGATATAGAGCATCGGCTACATGTGCAAAGTGAGGAATCCATATCAAATAGAACACACATGCACCCAAGAATCTACGCACCTCTGATACATTCGTGCATACATCTTGTATTCTATCAATCCCATCTATTTTTGCTAGTGATGGTCTTCACCCATAAGGCCCACACATATGCCCAACAATCAAAACCTCTTCAACTCCAAAGACAGACTTCTGTCTAGAAAGAGTTAAATGCACCTCTCCTAGACGTGTCAAAATCCTCTCACAATCCACAATATGGATAGAGACGATTTTGGGAACCTAATAGACTCTATCCTATCAGTAATCCTCCGTGGGCTCCCGCCTCCATTTTGTGATGATGATGCTCCACTCCTCGGTCCATCGGTTTGCTAGAGTATTGTCCAAATGAATGATTCCTTCCACTACTTCCCGGGGTAAGACTCGGTTTAAGGCCCGTGGGTAGAGCAAGAAGAACCCGAAGGGTCAGAATTGGAGCTCTTGTTGTTGCCACATTGTTAGCTCATGTGGCCAATTTACGGGGTGGTGATCCTGAGGTGGCGACATGGGCTCATCAAGAAGCTGCTTTGGCCATGCGTGCACCCTCTGCTAGGCTTGTTTCCACAAGTTCATGTCTTCTTTTTCCTGTAGCAATAACACGCTCAAGAACCTAGGTACCCTCTAGCTCTTCTCGGGGTAGATTAGGTAAGGTCAGACTTGCCTCTCTGATTTGCAATTCTTCTTTGAATGCTTGCTCGAGGTCAGGCCCTTCCTTAGTGTCTTGTTCCATAGAGAGTTGGAGGGCGTGGGTGGAGTTGGTCTTGTTCCTTGAATCCAAGTTCCCTGAGCTCAACAGTGTAGAGGCCAACTTGTTGCAAGAAGTAGCTACATTGTTGCTCCTTGGTTATGCCCATGCTCGTTGCAATCCTTGGTTATGCCATGCTAGTTGGAAGTGTGCACTTTTGTAGGCCATATCTTAAAGCTCTGGTTTTCAGTTTGAGCTTCCTCATTCTCTCCACCCAGTCCTGGCCTTCAACTTGTGTGACATGAAATATAATGCTAAAAAAGGCTAGCCTCTGCATGTTGGAGCACGCTTCAGCGGCCTCACCTCTAGACTCTGCGAGCACCCTCTCACATTTTGATATTGCCATGCGCTCTGTCAGACCTAGCACTCTTTCAAGGTTGCATTACTCCCACTAGTGTGCCTTTTCTTCCATGTTTTCCTTAACCCTCTCCATCTCTTGAGACAACATCATTACCACTTGTTGCTGTTGCTCACTCAAATTTCCATCATTTGGGTCTTCTCTTTATCCCGGCGGTTCATTCGGCTATCCTCCTACCTTGCTCAACCACAAAGTACTGTTGGTAGGATTTTGTCATCCATTCTGATATAGATCTTTAGTTGTTTGCATGCAACTTTCAAGCTTTGCTCGGTGCAGCTTCCTTTCGGTCGTGGCCATGGCCATTAGTACCTCCACCTCCTCTCGGGCATTCTTCAGGTCATCTTGTAGGCTTCTTGTGGCTTTGTCGATGGCCTCGTCTCTCTTTTTTGACACGTCATCTATTTCTCTCTCTAGCGTTCCTTGCTCTTCCATTGCTGACCATAGCTGGAATACCAGGGTATCCTCCTATTTTTGGCATCATTCTTTTGGTTCATGGTCTCATTCTTACAAGATTTCATGTAGTTCTGCATGCATAGCTTCCACTCATGCCATTCGCTATTGGAGCTCAGCATGTTGCTTGATCAGCCACTTGTGGTCCCGTTGCTTCGCCACCAATTCTTGGGCTTAATCCTCTAGTCTTTGCCTTAGGCATTTTCTTGGGCACTTAGTTACTCTTTCAAGCTCCAAATTTCTTTCTAATGCTCAGAGGCTTGCCGTGTCATCTCTAGTCATAGGTTGGACAACCTCTCTTTTGGCCTCTAGCTCCATAGCAGCGGCCTTCTTCTCTTCCTTGGCCCTCTCTAATTGGGCTAGGAGCTCAACCACACAGGTGTCATAGTCTGCAACTAGGGGAATCCTTGGCAGTGCTGTGGTGGATGCTTCCATCTTTTGCCACTTGGGGTCCTTCCTAGACTCAGTGTTCTTGCAGATAACCTATTGGCTCTTGCCCCTGGCACCATTTCTTCTACTTTTGTAATGAGGAACTGTATCATGGACATGAGCTAAGTGGTGTCCATGGCAGACGTTGGCTCCTGTGTGGTGAAGATGGTGGTGGTGGTTTGAGGTATGAGGGTCGAAGGGAGGGGGTGCAATGGGCCCTTGCCCTTCCTTTCAATGATTGGGGCCACTTTGGCACAACCGCTTGGTTTGCCTTTGTATCGTGGGATCAAGGTTGCCATTCCTCTAGAACCGTAGGTCTCCTCTATAGAGCTATGCATGACCTCCGCCATGTCTTCATCTTCCTTTCTTTTTAGCGCTTCTACCTCTCTCTCGACTCTTCTCTTTCTCTCATCTTCGGCCCTCTTGGACTCTTTTTAGGCCTTCCTCAATTCGGCCCATTCGTCCCTTGTCATTGTTTCCTTTGTCTGTGCCTTCGGCTCTCGTTGGCCACCAGACTGCGTCTCCTACTCTTCTTTATCACTTAAAGTATTTTACTTGACTGCACATGTTCATGGTGAGGCAGTCCATCAAGGGTTTCCCTACTCCCTCTCAACCTTCCTTTCTGTCTTTCAAAGCCTCTCGGATGATGGCCGTTAGGATCCGACCGGACTTGATGGTGGATGCTTTGGAGGAGGACTTCTTTCGAGCTGATCTTGCTGTGGAGGTCGGGGATTCTCCTCCTGCTACAGGTTCTACCAATGGTCAAAGCTTTCACTAAGCTTTCAATAGTTTTGCACATGAAGGTATTCTAATATATTTCGTCTCGGTATCCTACTATGATGCTCTCCAACAACAACACCCCGATTCTATTCGTAAGGGCATTTTACCTCTAGCTGGAGAAGAGAATATGGACCATCTTTGCCTACAACTTGATCTCAGGATTTGGAATATCCGCTAAAATTATCCCATCCATTGTGCATACGATAGCAGCCGAGGTCAAGCCTTTTCCTAGTTCCTAGCAAATGCGCTGAAGGTGATATCCAAGAGCTTGATGCAAGTTACCACGTCATCTCCCGTATTCTTAGCAAGGTCCTTGGCAATTGATAAAAATTAGTGTCGCTCGTAGAAAGTGTAAACGCCCCGAACAACGTAGTATGCTTAACAATTATGATATTTACTTGTTTTCGAGATTTAATATAAAAGAGAATGAACACTTAAAGTTGAAAATAAAAATTACTCACAAAATTACAGCCATGAAAATGTAAAAGTAATGGAGACAAGATTGAGGGTTGAAGATGGGCAACTCCCCCCGAAGGAATGTATTTCTGCTCAACCCAAGTCTCTTAGGGAAGAGCTCAATTACAATCAACCTGAGAGTGAGAAGAAGTAATTCTCACTCTCACAAGATCATGCAAAGATGTACAAACACACATGCATTATCTATTATGCAATGATAAGAACTGATTTCTTTACAGTATGAGAGAAGAAAAAGGGGAATTCAGCCTTTCTCCATCGTTGATCAGCAGTACATGGATAGAGCTTGCTTCTTGTAGCTAAAATGGAAGAAAGAGCTCAAGAAGGAGGTGCGGTAATGAATTTACAGGCTTGCTGTCTTGTAAACCAACAGTGATAGAAGAGGGAATATGGAGGAATTTGATAATGGAGAAGTGGGAGATGATGATGGGGATGGATGGGGCCAGTTTCTGGCTATCTGTGGGTGCTGTACATGAGTTTACAGCAAAGAAAAATGATGCTCAATGAAGAAAAACGAGCTCTTATTTATAGGAGAGGGGAGAGCTAGTACAAAAGGGGAAAGTGGAGTAGCACAAGACAAGTGTCCAGCCACATGTCATGAGATGTGACAAGTGGTGGGACACTTGGAAACTTGTGTGACAAGTATCTTGACACTTGTCTCTTCTCTATGGCCTTCCTTTTTGGGTTGAATACTGTCAAGAATAGAAACAACCAAATTTAGTAAGCACAGTCAGAGTACAGAACTTACTATTTTTAGAATGACATCCCTATTTTTTAGGACTAGCATTTTTAGGCTAATTCGAGGCTCCTAAAATTTAGGGATCTCCTAGAATTTAGGGACCCCCCCAATATGGGTATCATATGAAAGCTTTTTCCGTGTACATCGCAAAAATGGTATCCGAATCTTCATGTGACTTTCCTATGCAAAGAAATGTGCATTTCAAGCTTTCAGCCCACACATGCACATTATACAAGCATTTCATGATCATGCCATCTTGTTGATTGTAACTGTCTGTTCTGGTGGATCTAGCCCACACTTCAAGGCATCAATCCTTTCTGTGTGCAAGTCTAACCCTGATATGCGTGAGTTCTAGTCACAGGCGCCCAATCGGGTCATATAGGTGGAAGTGTGAACTATCTTTTCTCTAACCCACCGTGTGGGTCCACCATAACCTGTGACCACTCATCAGTGGCCAGCTCCAATGCACTTTTCTTTATATCTAATTAGAACCAAAGGAAATAAATTTAATAAATCATTATATAGATAAATTAATGAAAAAGGATACAAATTTTGTTTCTATAGAGTTGTGACAGCCCTCTGGCTTTTATTCAGCTGTCCTCAGCTGAAAATCTTCTTGATATTGTTGTAGAATATTTGGGTAATCCTTCATGAATTTTTCATCTACCCACTGTGCATCTGTGGTGGGTAGATTCTTGAATTTTAGCAAGAATTTTCGTGTCACAAGGCCACTTGTCGTGGTTCGATCCTTGAGAAACAAAATCTTTTCAGGTTCCAAGAGTTGCTCTGTTTCTTCAACTTCTGGGGGATCTTCAGTAATGGGTTCCTTTGGTTCTGGTCCTATGTAAGGTTTTAACAAACTTACATGAAAAGCATTGTGTATTTTCCAATGAGTAGGAAGCTCAATTCGATAAGAAACTTCATTTATTTTCTCAATCACTTTGAAGGGTCCAAAGTATCTACTGGAGAGCTTTGGAAAAGATGAATTTTGACCAGAACCTTGTTTGAGCCTGCTTTTATCAAACTTTAGCAAGACATATTGACCTTTTTCAAAAGTCAAAGGTCTTCTTCGTTTATATGCTTGCTTCTTTTGTCGCTCTTGCGCAACTTTGATAGTGGCTCGAACTTGATCCATTGTTGTTTTTAAATCTGAAGCAAACTCATCAGCAACAAAAATCTTATCTTTAGTGCGAATAATTGGAGGAGGAATCACTTTACCCTGTACTATTTCATTTGGAGCTTTCCCTGTGGATGAGTGCACTGTATTGTTGTAAGCAAACTCCAATAATGGAAGATATTTCTCCCATTGTGACTTATGTTCACTAACATAAGCTTTCAACATATCCAAAAGAGTGAGATTCATCACCTCTGTTTGGCCGTCAGTTTGAGGATGAAAAGCTGAGGAGGACTTTAAAGTGGTTCCCAAATTCTCAAATAAAGCACGCCAAAAGTTACTTGTGAATTTGGAGTCTCTATCTGAAATGATCTCAGAAGGCATACCATGTAATCTGAAGATATGTTGAATGAAAAGTCTTGCAGCTTGTGCGGATTTCAATGTTTTATGACATGGAATAAAATGTGATTGTTTGCTGAATCTATCAATTATGACCCAAATCATATCATGACCTTGAGGTGTTCTTGGAATACCTGAGATGAAATCCATTGTGATAGATTCCCATGGATCTTTGGGCACAGGAAGAGGTTGCAACAATCCTGGAATCTTCTGCCTATCATATTTGGATTTTTGGCATACCAAACAAGCCTCGATGAAGTTATGTGTATCTTTTCGTAATGTTGGCCAATAAAAGTAGCGCTCAATTGCACTTAGAGTGGCTGCCCTGCCTCTATGCCCTACATAAGGGGGTTCATGACTTTCTTTAAGCACCTTTTGTCAAACAGGAAGAGTGACACAAAGGCGATTGTTCATGAGAAGGTAACCGTCTTTGATGGAATAATCTGGATGAGAACCTCCTTGCTGTAAATTTGACCAAACTGCTGCAAAATCAGTATCTTTATCATAAGTATTCTTCATCGTTTGAAAATCTTCATGATGAGCCACTGTAATAGTTGCAATGCGAGGCACTCTAGAAAGTGCATCAGCAACTACATTTTGTTTCCCTGGAGTGTACATAATTTGAAAATGAAACATAGACAAGAAATTTTCCATCTTGCATGTTTCTCCTACAAATGCTTTTGAGTCTTGAAATACTTCAAGCTTTGATGATCGGTTTTAATAAGGAATTCATTGCCTAAAAGATAATGTTTCCATATCTTTAAAGCATGAACCACTGCTAAGAGCTCCTTTTCATAAATGTCATACATTTTTTCCACATCATTTAGACGGCGGCTTTCAAAGGCTACGGCATGGCCTTCTTGATTTAGCACTGCACCAATACAATCACCGCAAGCATCTGCTTCCACCACAAATGGTTTTACCAGATCTGGAATGATAAGAACAGGTCCAGAAGTAAGAGCTATTTTCAGCCTTGTGAAGGCTGCCTTCTATTTTTCCTTGCATTGGAAAGAGATCTTCTTCTTTGTAAGGTCATGAAGTGGAGAAGCCATATGTGCAAAATGCTTGATGAAGCGGCGGTAATAAGAACATAAGCCAAGAAACGATCGCACCTCATGTACATCACGAAGATGAGGCCATTCTTGGATTATCCTGATCTTTTCAGGATCCATCTGAATCCCTTCAAAAGAGATGACATGCCCAAGGTAATTTATTTTATGCATGAAAAATTCACTCTTTTTACCATTTATCAAGAGTTGATTTTGTTGTAGTAATTGTAGAACAATTTCCAAGTGTTGATGATGATCCTCTTCATTCTTGCTAAAGACAAGAATATCATCAAAGAAAGTACCGACATATTGTCGATGCTCTCTAAAAATGCGCTCCATCATTCGATTAAAGGTGGCTGGTGCATTGGTTAATCCGAAAGGAACCACCAAGAATTCATAAAGACCGTATGAAGTGCGGAAAGAAGTTTTGTGTACATCTTGTGGTATTACCCTAATTTGATGATAACCACTCTTTAGATCAATGCGGCTGAAAACCTTTGAGCCTCCTAGACGATCCAAAATGTCGTCAATTCTGGGAATAGGAAACCGATTCTTCACAGTGATTTTGTTGAGGGCTCGATAATCAATGCACATCCTGAATGTGCCATCTTTCTTTTGAACGAGAAGAACCAGTGAACAAAATGGTGAGCTACTTGGCCTAATTAGCCCACGGTTGAGTAGGTCTTCGACTTGCTTTCTGATTTCTTCTTGTTGAGGACGGCTCACACGGTATGGCGCTATATTAGGAGGAGAACTACCCGGAATAATATCAATATGATGGTCTTCTGGCCTTTCTGGGGGAAGCTGATAAGGAAGATCTTCCAAAAAACAATCTTTATACTTTTCCAAGAGCTGAAGTTGCTCTTGGTTTTCAGCATTCATATTATCTTTTACATCAGTGACATAAAGCAGACAACATTGAACACAATCCTTAATTGCTCTAGAGACTTGCATATGGCTTACCATAGGTATGGTGTCTCCAGAAACTCCAGCTTGGATCTCGTACTTCTTGCCTTTGTTGGTGAGTTCTACCTTCTTTTTCTGAGAGAAGATGGTTGAATCTACTCTATGATTCCAGGGCATGCCAAGAATCACATCGCAACCATCAAGGTCTCCGATACAGAAGGTATCTTCGTCACTGTAGCCTTGAATTTGAAACTTGAGCTTGCCAATGTAGGGTATCACAGTCTTCACTGTGTCACCTTCATCAGCATTTAAAGCTTGGCGAACTTCTGCCGGAGTGTCCATCTTTTCATTCTTTAATCCAAGCTCTTTAGCTAATTGCAAGGAAATAATATTTTCATTCGCCCCAAGATCTATCAAGAATAGTGCTTGCTTACCTTGCAACTGTCCCCAAGCTTTTAATAATTTGCGCGTCTCTGGAGTGTGAGTTGTGTTTGCAACTACATCACTGATAGCATTGATTTTCACTGGCGACTTAGGCTTGTTGTCAGAAACCTTGCTTTGTCCCTTGTTTGGACATTGCTTCGCTATGTGGCCTGTTTGTCCACATTTAAAGCACTTCCCTTCTTTCATGAAGCGTTGCTTTTCTTCTTCGGAAAATTGCTTTGCTTGTGGGTATAGATTGGAGCGAAATTGAGGAGCATTAGGAGGTGCATAGGGCTTCATCTTCTTTTGATTTGATGGTGGCTGCTTTTGCCATTGTTTTTGTCCTTCATTTGGGGCTGAATACTCCTCATCATCAGCTACTCTCTTCTTATCATTCTTTTGGAATGATTTGTTGCCATTGTGCTCCATTTCCCATGTCTCAGCATGGTCAATGAGTTCCCTGAGACTAGAACAATGATAATGATTAAGAGCAGTACGAAGTTTAAAATGCAAACCTCCTTGAAACTTCCTAAGCTTTTCCGAACTGCTGATCTTCTTGAAATGTTGGACCTTCAAAAGTAGCTCCCAAAATCTCTTGGTATAGTCACCAAGTGACTCATTTTTCCTTTGCCAAAGCCGATCCCATTCCATTTTTACATCTCTTTTGAAATGAATAGGAAGAAATTGGCTTTGTATTAGGCGAACAAAGGACCGCCATGATTTTGGGGCAGCATGATCATATTCCAACCCCGTCCACCAAGTATGGGCTAAGTCGGTTAAATGTAAAGCTGCAAACTTAATCTTTTCTTTTTCTTTATACTTGTCACGACCATACAAAATTTGAAATTGACGAATAAACTTCAGAAGAAGATCAGGATTTTGGGAACCATCATACATACTGAACTTGATCTTCTTTTCAAGTTGAGATAGTGACTTAGTCTTCTTCTTCTTCTTATTCTTTCGTCCATGCTCGGATCTTGAGGTTGAAGATGATGAAGTGCTTGATAGGGATGAAGATGGAGACGAGGGTGAAGAATGTCGACGCCTTTGACGATGATGAGGTCTTCCACGAGAAGGGTGTGACTCTTCATTACTAGAAGAGGATCCATTAGAATAGGCGCCAGATGACTTTGAAGAAGAGGATGAGCTTCGATGCGATCTCTTTCTTTGTCTTGAAGTAGAATGGGAGTGCCTCTTAGAAGTAATTGGACTTCTTGATCGGCTCCTTTCATTGGTATGGCTTTGTCTCCTTGAAGTAGATGGGCTTCTTTCCTTGAATTCTTTGGGATTCTCAACTTTTTCTAGTTTGAGAAGTTGCTCACGAATTTGCTGATTCTCCTCTCTAAGACTTTGAATGGCTTGAAGGATAGCACTCGATTGATCCATTGAGAAAAAGAAAAAAAATATGCTCAAGCACTCAATGCAAGGGCTGAAAACAAACAAACTTATAGTTGTAAGCACTACCAGTGTTGGGGGTGAGGACCGAGCCAAAGCTCTGATACCACTGTAAACGCCCCGAACAACGTAGTATGCTTAACAATTATGATATTTGCTTGTTTTCGAGATTTAATATAAAAGAGAATGAACACTTAAAGTTGAAAATGAAAATCACTCACAAAATTACAGCCATGAAAATGTAAAAGTAATGGAGACAAGATTGAGGGTTGAAGATGGGTAACCCCCCCCGAAGGAATGTATTTCTGCTCAACCCAAGTCCCTTAGGGAAGAGCTCAGTTACAATCAACCTGAGAGTGAGAAGAAGTAATTCTCACTCTCACAAGATCATGCAAAGATGTACAAACACACATGCATTATCTATTATGCAATGATAAGAACTGATTTCTTTACAGTATGAGAGAAGAAAAAGGGGAATTCAGCCTTTCTCCATCGTTGATCAGCAGTACATGGATAGAGCTTGCTTCTTGTAGCTAAAATGGAAGAAAGAGCTCAAGAAGGAGGTGCGGTAATGAATTTACAGGCTTGCTGTCTTGTAAAACAACAGTGATAGAAGAGGGAATATGGAGGAATTTGATAATGGAGAAGTGGGAGATGATGATGGGGATGGATGGGGCCAGTTTCTGGCTATCTGTGGGTGCTGTACATGAGTTTACAGCAAAGAAAAATGATGCTCAATGAAGAAAAACGAGCTCTTATTTATAGGAGAGGGGAGAGCTAGTACAAAAGGGGAAAGTGGAGTAGCACAAGACAAGTGTCCAGCCACATGTCATGAGATGTGACAAGTGGTGGGACACTTGGAAACATGTGTGACAAGTATCTTGACACTTGTCTCTTCTCTATGGCCTTCCTTTTTGGGTTGAATACTGTCAAGAATAGAAACAACCAAATTTAGTAAGCACAGTCAGAGTACAGAACTTACTATTTTTAGAATGACATCCCTATTTTTTAGGACTAGCATTTTTAGGCTAATTCGAGGCTCCTAAAATTTAGGGACCCCCCCAATATGGGTATCATATGAAAGCTTTTTCCGTGTACATCGCAAAAATGGTATCCGAATCTTCATGTGACTTTCCTATGCAAAGAAATGTGCATTTCAAGCTTTCAACCCACACATGCACATTATACAAGCATTTCATGATCATGCCATCTTGTTGATTGTAACTGTCTGTTCTGGTGGATCTAGCCCACACTTCAAGGCATCAATCCTTTCTGTGTGCGAGTCTAACCCTGATATGCGTGAGTTCTAGTCACAGGCGCCCAATCGGGTCATATAGGTGGAAGTGTGAACTATCTTTTCTCTAACCCACGGTGTGGGTCCACCATCACCTGTGACCACTCATCATTGGCCAGCTCCAATGCACTTTTCTTTATATCTAATTAGAACCAAAGGAAATAAATTTAATAAATCATTATATAGATAAATTAATGAAAAAGGATACAAATTTTGTTTCTATAGAGTTGTGACAAAAAGGCCTAAGGCCTGCTAGTGGTTGAGGTGGAAGGGAGCTAGACACTAATGGTTCGATTGGGGAATGACATGACAGTGGTGTGTCTACAGGTAGTTCTTTAGCCTCGTTAGTGGGATCGGTGTGGCTTTAGGATATTGAGGGTGGCATCAGGGGCACGGATGGTGCTTTGCCTGCCTCATGTGCAGCCACTGGGGTACCAAGCTCTCCAACTTAGATGATTCTAGGGTGTTACGCGACTATGTGGTTTGATAGGTTCGTTGGGGTTTTTGGACCACAACCATCGCAGGTTTTGTAGTCTTGGCCACTCGGGTTTTCTGAGTGTTCACTGCATCAATAAGAGCATGGCTTCGTGGAGATGAGGGGACTCATTGTCGGAGTGGTTTTTGTTGAAAGGTCAAATCCACCAGGGATCAGAGAGGTAAAAGGAAGTAGAGATAGGAGATGGAAGAGAAGAAAGAGAATACACAAGAGGTAAACACGACAAAGACAAAGCTCAATGAATTGAATCAATATGTATTGAAAGAACTTGGAATCCTTGCACTACTCAGAAGAAATCTCCAGGCATTAGATCTCCTAGAGCTTCTTCGTAGAACAAAACGTGCATCAAAATTATAGCTCCTTCTTTGCTGCTTGGAACCCAAATCTGATGGCTCCATTGGCTCCAAAAGAGGGGTAAAACCCTAGGACACTTGCTCACG
This sequence comes from Lygodium microphyllum, assembly GCF_053477565.2. Lineage (NCBI taxonomy): Eukaryota > Viridiplantae > Streptophyta > Polypodiopsida > Schizaeales > Lygodiaceae > Lygodium > Lygodium microphyllum. The sequence goes on along the minus strand of NC_141136.1, from coordinate 18,859,312 downwards.
GATCTCCTAGATCACTCCTTCTTCTTCTTTCAGTTCAAATTACAATTTTTAACCTGTTTACAATGATCGCGACACGCACGATTTTGTCAATTTTTCCTTCTTATGAAAATCCCATAACTGACTAAAAAAGCAACTTGCTTTCTGCATGCCATCCTAATCTGGAAGCTTTTCTAACTTTTTGGATTTTTACAATAAATAATATAAAAAGTAGTCTAAAATGATCCAAAAATCTAGTATTTTTGGATAATCCATGCAACTCACACTAGTACTAATGACTCATATCACATTGACTCTCTAGATCAATAAAGAAGTTGGATGATGATGCATTCCATGCTTTTTCACATTGTGTCTGCATAGCATCACGAGATCCACCCCCTCTGAACCTATTCATCCTCTGATATGTGTCAAAATCCTAGTATTCACTGGATTTTGAGTCCTCCTCATCCTCTGTAATGTTTTCCTTCTTTGTCTTCCATATCTTCCTGGCTAGTCCTAGTTTTCACTGGATTTTGAGTCCTCCTCATCCTCTGTAATCTTATCTTCCATATCTTCCTGGCTAGCCCCTATGTCATGGCCACCATTTTCTTCTAATTCTGGCAACTCATAGGCAATAGATTCCTGCCTCTTGAATAATTTGATTCTTTTCGCTGCTACCGGAAGTTTTATGGTTATCCCATCTAGTTCATTTAATGCATAAGTAGCATTATCAAACACCTGTCTTACCACATAGGGTCCAAACTATCTTTTGCAAACTTTACGCATAGCACTATGTTGATTGTCTAAACTACTATCATAAACCAATACCCAACCCCCATCCTGTATGGTTCTTGGTCTCAATATATGTCTGCCTCTATGTCTTCTGACTTTCTTTCCAACTTTCTCATGCGCAAGGCCAACAACTCCTCTCGATTCAACTCCTCTTCCCAAGGTAACACACTCCATGTGACTATCATCTCTTCTATCGGCCTGATAGGTTTTTGACCATACATCAATTCTGCAGGAATATATCTTATAACGACACTATGAGTTGTTCTGTTAGCCCACAAAGCATAAGGGAGCAATCATGGCCACTCTTTTACCTTCTCTCCACATGCTTTTGCCAATGCCTTCACAATAGGTGGATGACCTCTTTCACTTTTTCCATTTTCTTCAGGGTTATAGGCTGAACTTAAAGCAAACTTTATCCCCAACTGTGCAAAGAAATCATGAGCTTCATTTGCATCCAGCTCAACCCTATCTACAGTAATTTTTTCCACACAGCCATACCTACAAAAGATCTCTTCTAAGAGAAAAGTGCACACACCATTTGTTGTTTTAGTACGTAAAGCTCTCCCTTCCACTTGATTAGTCAAGTCTTCACGAGCAAGCACAAGATACCTCATTTTCCAAAGACCTGTAGGCATTGTGACCAAATCCACGCCCATTGTGGATATGTGGGCTACAATCCATCCTGATGTCTCACAAATGAATACATTCGGCATGGCGGACATGTTTTCACAAAGTGAGAAAAATCCTTATATATACCCTGCCACCAATATCTTTCTTTGATCTTTGCAAAAGTACTCCAAACACCTCTTTGGCATGCCATATTATGCGGAATAGAGCTAAAAGAATGCTCTTTGTCTCAAAAAGAATACATTAGTGAAAGCGTGAGTAGGCAAAAGTTAGAGAGAAGCACAAGCAAATGTAAGAGAACAATGGCTATGGAGGTTTAAACTCAAGAAAGCAAGACCTATACATTGAAACTCTAATAATCACAATGTGTAACCTACCTTCCCTTTATTATTTCATAGTAAAGAATAAAGAATAAACATGACAATAATGGATGGTTGTGACCTATACTACAAGTGTATAGGCACTAATGGTAAAAGTATGGTTAGGCAGTACCAAAAGCAATGTCATTGACAACACTTTTCTAAGAAAATATATTTATGAAGCTTTCATGAAATTCTCGCATAACATTTACTTATGAAGCTCTGTCACCCAAAACTCGCAATGGCATACCCTGTTTACTTTTAGCATGTTTCCATAAGTATCCATCTTTTAAGAAAAACCCATAGGCTTTCCTCTTGATCTTCTTAAACTCCTCATCTGACCATTCATCTCTCTTTGTTAATGTACTGAGGTATTGACCAATTCTTAGCCACTCTCCTGCATATTTGTCTCCCAGAAACACTTCTACACAAGATGCAAAACATCTAAAGTGTCTTATCTTTGTTGTCCAAGCTTTTGTTAATGTTGTAGCAACACCTTGCATTGCTAAATTCACTCTTACAACATCATTTTCAGCCATAAGAAAGTCATCTTCTTCCTCCTCATCCATCATCCCATCTTCATTCTCATAGCGTGCTCGAGATAACATGTCTGCCAATGCGTTATCTCTTCCTGCAATATGCTAAAATTCAAGGTTCAAATATTTTATGTATGCAATCCATCGCAACATAGCAATGACCAGGGTAGCACAACTAGTAATCATACCCAATACCGGCAAACAATCGGTCTCAATGACCACATAAGAACCCATAAAATACTCCTTATCACATTTAAGGGCTGACACAATTCCCCATAATTTACTTTTAACTTGTAGATACATTCTCTTTCATTTAGCCAATACTTTAGCACCAAAGCGTATTGCATATCTTTTCCCTTCCTCATCATCTTGCCCAATCGCCCATCCAATCCCGATTGGGCTTCTATCAACAATAATAATAATAGGTTTTCCATGCGAATAGTCAACCTTTCTCAATGTAGGAGTAGATTTAAAGAGCTGCTTCAATTTCTTCATTGCTTTCTGATGCTTGCTTTCACAATGAAATTTCTCACCTTTCCTTGGAAGCTGATATAGAGCATCGGCTACATGTGCAAAGTGAGGAATCCATATCAAATAGAACACACATGCACCCAAGAATCTACGCACCTCTGATACATTCGTGCATACATCTTGTATTCTATCAATCCCATCTATTTTTGCTAGTGATGGTCTTCACCCATAAGGCCCACACATATGCCCAACAATCAAAACCTCTTCAACTCCAAAGATAGACTTCTGTCTAGAAAGAGTTAAATGCACCTCTCCTAGACGTGTCAAAATCCTCTCACAATCCACAATATGGATAGAGACGATTTTGGGAACCTAATAGACTCTATCCTATCAGTAATCCTCCGTGGGCTCCCGCCTCCATTTTGTGATGATGATGCTCCACTCCTCGGTCCATCGGTTTGCTAGAGTATTGTCCAAATGAATGATTCCTTCCACTACTTCCCGGGGTAAGACTCGGTTTAAGGCCCGTGGGTAGAGCAAGAAGAACCCGAAGGGTCAGAATTGGAGCTCTTGTTGTTGCCACATTGTTAGCTCATGTGGCCAATTTACGGGGTGGTGATCCTGAGGTGGCGACATGGGCTCATCAAGAAGCTGCTTTGGCCATGCAAGCACCCTCTGCTAGGCTTGTTTCCACAAGTTCATGTCTTCTTTTTCCTGTAGCAATAACACGCTCAAGAACCTAGGTACCCTATAGCTCTTCTCGAGGTAGATTAGGTAAGGTCAGACTTGCCTCTCTGATTTGCAATTCTTCTTTGAATGCTTGCTCGAGGTCAGGCCCTTCCTTAGTGTCTTGTTCCATAGAGAGTTGGATTGGGGGTGGGTGGGGTTGGTCTTGTTCCTTGAATCCAAGTTCCCTGAGCTCAACAGTGTAGAGGCCAACTTGTTGCAAGAAGTAGCTACATTGTTGCTCCTTGGTTATGCCCATGCTCGTTGCAATCCTTGGTTATGCCATGCTAGTTGGAAGTGTGCACTTTTGTAGGCCATATCTTAAAGCTCTGGTTTTCAGTTTGAGCTTCCTCATTCTCTCCACCCAGTCCTGGCCTTCAACTTGTGTGACATGAAATATAATGCTAAAAAAGGCTTGCCTCTGCATGTTGGAGCACGCTTCAGCGGCCTCAGCTCTAGACTCTGCGAGCACCCTCTCACATTTTGATAGTGCCAGGCGCTCTGTCAGACCTAGCACTCTTTCAAGGTTGCATTACTCCCACTAGTGTGCCTTTTCTTCCATGTTTTCCTTAACCCTCTCCATCTCTTGAGACAACATCATTACCACTTGTTGATATTGCTCACTCAAATTTCCATCATTTGGGTCTTCTCTTTATCCCGGCGGTTCATTCGGCTATCCTCCTACCTTGCTCAACCACAAAGTACTGTTGGTAGGATTTTGTCATCCATTCTGATAGATCTTTAGTGGTTTACATGCAACTTTCAAGCTTTGCTCGGTGCAGCTTCCTTTCGGTCGTGTCCATGGCCATTAGTACCTCCACCTCCTCTCGGGCATTCTTCAGGTCATCTTGTAGGCTTCTTGTGGCTTTGTCAATGGCCTCGTCTCTCTTTTTTGAGACGTCATCTAGTTATCTCTCTAGCCTTCCTTGCTCTTCCATTGCTGACCATAGCTGGAATACTAGGGTATCCTCCTATTTTTGGCATCATTCTTTTGGTTCCTGGTCTCATTCTTACAAGATTTCATGTAGTTGTGCATGCATAGCTTCCACTCATGCCATTCGCTATTGGAGGTCAGCATGTTGCTTGATGAGCCACTTGTGGTCCCGTTGCTTCGCCACCAATTCTTGGGCTTCATCCTCTAGTCTTTGCCTTAGGCATTTTCTTGGGCACTTAGTTACTCTTTCAAGCTCCAAATTTCTTTCTAATGCTCAGAGGCTTGCCGTGTCATCTCTAGTCCTAGGTTGGACAACCTCTCTTTTGGCCTCTAGCTCCATAGCAGCGGCCTTCTTCTCTTCCTTGGCCCTCTCTAATTGGGCTAGGAGCTCAACCACACAGGTGTCATAGTCTGCAACTAGGGGAATCCTTGGCAGTGCTGTGGTGGATGCTTCCGCCTTTTGCCACGTGGGGTCCTGCCTAGACTCGGTGCTCGTTGCAGATAACCTATTGGCTCTTGCCCCTGGCACCATTTCTTCTACTTTTGTAATGAGGAACTGTATCATGGACATGAGCTAAGTGGTGTCCATGGCAGACGTTGGCTCCTGTGTGGTGAAGATGGTGGTGGTGGTTTGAGGTATGAGGGTCGAAGGGAGGGGGTGCAATGGGCCCTTGCCCTTCCTTTCAACGATTGGGGCCACTTTGGCACAACCGCTTGGTTTGCCTTTGTATCGTGGGATCAAGGTTGCCATTCCTCTGGAACCGTAGGTCTCCTCTATAGAGCTATGCATGGCCTCCGCCATGTCTTCATCTTCCTTTCTTTTTAGCCCTTCTACCTCTCTCTCGACTCTTCTCTTTCTCTCATCTTCGGCCCTCTTGGACTCTTTTTAGGCCTTCCTCAATTCGGCCCATTTGTCCCTTGTCATTGTTTCCTTTGTCTGTGCCTTCGGCTCTCGTTGGCCACCAGACTGTGTCTCCTACTCTTCTTTATCACTTAAAGTATTTTACTTGACTGCACATGTTCATGGTGAGGCAGTCCATCAAGGGTTTCCCTACTCCCTCTCCACCTTCCTTTCTGTCTTTCAAAGCCTCTCGGATGATGGCCGTTAGGATCCGACCGGACTTGATGGTGGATGCTTTGGAGGAGGACTTCTTTCGAGCTGATCTTGCTGTGGAGGTCGGGGATTCTCCTCCTGCTACAGGTTCTACCAATGGTCAAAGCTTTCACTAAGCTTTCAATAGTTTTGCACATGAAGGTATTCTAATATATTTCGTCTCGGTATCCTACTATGATGCTCTCCAACAAAAACACCCCGATTCTATTCGTAAGGGCATTTTACCTCTAGCTGGAGAAGAGAATACGGACCATCTTTGCCTACAACTTGATCTCAGGATTTGGAATATCTGCTAAAATTATCCCATCCATTGGGCATACGATAGCAGCCGAGGTCAAGCCTTTTCCTAGTTCCTAGCAAATTCGCTGAAGGTGATATCCAAGAGCTTGATGCAAGTTACGAAGTCATCTCCCGTATTCTTAGCAAGGTCCTTGGCAATTGATAAAAATTAGTGTCGCTCGTAGAAAGGCCTAAGGCTTGCTAGTGGTTGAGGTGGAAGGGAGCTAGACACTAATGGTTCGATTGGGGAATGACATGACAGTGGTGTGTCTACAAGTAGTTCTTTAGCCTCGTTAGTGGGATCAGTGTGGCTTTAGGATATTGAGGGTGGCATCAGGGGCACGGATGGTGCTTTGCCTACCTCATGTGCAGCCACTGGGGTACCAAGCTCTCCAACTTAGATGATTCCAGGGTGTTACGCGACTATGTGGTTTGATAGGTTCGTTGGGGTTTTTGGACCACAGCCATCGCAGGTTTTGTAGTCTTGGCCACTCGAGTTTTACTGAGTGTTCACTGCATCAATAAGAGCATGGCTTCGTGGAGATGAGGGGACTCATTGTCGGAGGGGTTTTTGTTGAAAGGTCAAATCCACCAGGGATCAGAGAGGTAGAAGGAAGTAGAGATAGGAGATGGAAGAGAAGGAAGAGAATACACAAGAGGTAAACACGACAAAGACAAAGCTCAATGAATTGAATCAATATGTATTGAAAGAACTTGGAATCCTTGCACTAGTCAGAAGAAATCTCCAGGCATTAGATCTCCTAGAGCTTCTTCGTAGAACAAAACGTGCATCAAAATTATAGCTCCTTCTTTGCTGCTTGGAACCCAAATCTGATGGCTCCATTGGCTCCGAAAGAGGGGTAAAACCCTAGGACACTTGCTCACGGATCTCCCAGATCACTCCTTCTTCTTCTTTCAGTTCAAATTACAGTTTTTAGCCTGTTTACAGTGATCGCGACATGCACGATTTTGTCAAATTTTCCTTCTTATGAAAATCCCATAACTGACTAAAAAAGCAACTTGCTTTTTGCATGCCATCCTAATCTGGAAGCTTTTCTAACTTTTTTGGATTTTTACAATAAATAATATAAAAAGTAGTCTAAAATGATCCAAAAATCTAGTATTTTTGGATAATCCATGCAACTCACACTAGTACTAATGACTCAGATCACATTGACTCTCTAGATCAATAAAGAAGTTGGATGATGATGCATTCCATGCTTTTTCACATTGTGTCCGCATAGCATCACTTAAAGTATTTTACTTGACTGCACATGTTCATGGTCATTGTTTCCTCTGTCTGTGCCTTCGGCTCTCGTTGGCCACCAGACTGCGTCTCCTACTCTTCCTTATCACTTAAAGTATTTTACTTGACTGCACATGTTCATGGTGAGGCAGTCCATCAAGGGTTTCCCTACTCCCTCTCCACCTTCCTTTCTGTCTTTCAAGGCCTCTCGGATGATGGCCGTTAGGATCCGACCGGACTTGATGGTGGATGCTTTGGAGGAGGACTTCTTTCGAGCTGATCTTGCTGTGGAAGTCGGGGATTCTCCTCCTGCTACAGGTTCTACCAATGGTCAAAGCTTTCACTAAGCTTTCAATAGTTTTGCACATGAAGGTATTCTAATATATTTCGTCTCGTTATCCTACTATGATGCTCTCCAACAACAACACCCCGATTCTATTCGTAAGGGCATTTTACCTCTAGCTGGAGAAGAGAATATGGACCATCTTTGCCTACAACTTGATCTCAGGATTTGGAATATCCGCTAAAATTATCCCATCCATTGTGCATACGATAGCAGCCGAGGTCAAGCCTTTTCCTAGTTCCTAGCAAATGCGCTGAAGGTGATATCCAAGAGCTTGATGCAAGTTACCAAGTCATCTCCCATATTCTTAGCAAGGTCCTTGGCAATTGATAAAAATTAGTGTCGCTCGTAGAAAGGCCTAAGGCCTGCTAGTGGTTGAGGTGGAAGGGAGCTAGACACTAATGGTTCGATTGGGGAATGACATGACAGTGGTGTGTCTACAGGTAGTTCTTTAGCCTCGTTAGTGGGATCGGTGTGGCTTTAGGATATTGAGGGTGGCATCAGGGGCACGGATGGTGCTTTGCCTACCTCATGTGCAGCCACTGGGGTACCAAGCTCTCCAACTTAGATGATTCCAGGGTGTTACGCGACTATGTGGTTTGATAGGTTCGTTGGGGTTTTTGGACCACAGCCATCGCAAGTTTTGTAGTCTTGGCCACTCGGGTTTTCTGAATGTTCACTGCATCAATAAGAGCATGGCTTTGTGGAGATGAGGGGACTCATTGTCGGAGCGGTTTTTGTTGAAAGGTCAAATCCACCAGGGATCAAAGAGGTAAAAGGAAGTAGAGATAGGAGATGGAAGAGAAGAAAGAGAATACACAAGAGGTAAACACGACAAAGACAAAGCTCAATGAATTGAATCAATATGTATTGAAAGAACTTGGAATCCTTGCACTACTCAGAAGAAATCTCTAGGCATTAGATCTCCTAGAGCTTCTTCGTAGAACAAAACGTGCATCAAAATTATAGCTCCTTCTTTGCTGCTTGGAACCCAAATCTGATGGCTCCATTGGCTCCGAAAGAGGGGTAAAACCCTAGGACACTTGCTCACGGATCTCCCAGATCACTCCTTCTTCTTCTTTCAGTTCAAATTACATTTCTTACCCTGTTTACAGTGATCGCGACACGCACGATTTTGTCAATTTTTCCTTCTTATGAAAATCCCATAACTGACTAAAAAAGCAACTTGCTTTCTGCATGCCATCCTAATCTGGAAGCTTTTCTGACTTTTTGGATTTTTACAATAAATAATATAAAAAGTAGTCTAAAATGATCCAAAAATCTAGTATTTTTGGATAATCCATGCAACTCACACTAGTACTAATGACTCAGATCACATTGACTCTCTAGATCAATAAAGAAGTTGGATGATGATGCATTCCATGCTTTTTAACATTGTGTCTGCATAGCATCACGAGATCCACCCCCTCTGAACCTATTCATCCTCTGATATGTGTCAAAATCCTAGTTTTCACTGGATTTTGAGTCCTCCTCATCCTCTGTAATCTTTTCCTTCTTTATCTTCCATATCTTCCTGGCTAGTCCTAGTTTTCACTGGATTTTGAGTCCTCCTCATCCTCTGTAATCTTATCTTCCATATCTTCCTGGCTAGCCCCTATGTCATGGCCACCATTTTCTTCTAATTCTGGCAACTCATAGGCAATAGATTCCTGCCTCTTGAATAATTTGATTCTTTTCGCTGCTACCGGAAGTTTTATGGTTATCCCATCTAGTTCATTTAATGCATAAGTAGCATTATCAAACACCTGTCTTACCACATAGGGTCCAAACCATGTTTTGCAAACTTTACACATGGCACTATGTTGATTGTCTAAACTGCTATCATAAACCAATACCCAACCCCCATCCTGTATGGTTCTTGGTCTCAATATATGTCTGCCTCTATGTCTTCTGACTTTCTTTCCAACTTTCTCATGCGCAAGGCCAACAACTCCTCTCGATTCAACTCCTCTTCCTAAGGTAACACACTCCATGTGACTGTCATCTCTTCTATCGGCCTGATAGGTTTTTGACCATACATCAATTCTGCAGGAATATATCTTATAACGACACTATGAGTTGTTTTGTTAGCCCACAAAGCAAAAGGGAGCAATCATGGCCACTCTTTTACCTTCTCTCCACATGTTTTTGCCAATGCCTTCACAATAGGTGGATGACCTCTTTCACTTTTTCCATCTTCTTTAAGGTTATAGGCTGAACTTAAAGCAAGCTTTATCCCCAACTGTGCAAAGAAATCATGAGCTTCATTTGCATCCAGCTCAACCCTATCTACAGCAATTTTTTCCACACAGCCATACCTACAAAAGATCTCTTCTAAGAGAAAAGTACACACACCATTTGTTGTTTTAGTACGTAAAGCTCTCCCTTCCACTTGATTAGTCAAGTCTTCACGAGCAAGCACAAGATACCTCATTTTCCAAAGACCTGTAGGCATTGTGACCAAATCCACGCCCATTGTGGATATGTGGGCTACAATCCATCCTGATGTCTCACAAATGAATACATTCGGCATGGCGGACATGTTTTCACAAAGTGAGAAAAATCCTTATACATACCCTGCCACCAATATCTTTCTTTGATCTTTGCAAAAGTACTCCAAACACCTCTTTGGCATGCCATATTATGTGGAATAGAGCTAAAAGAATGCTCTTTGTCTCAACAAGAATATATTAGTGAAAGCGTGAGTAGGCAAGAGTTAGAGAGAAGCACAAGCAAATGTAAGAGAACAATGGCTATGGAGGTTTAAACTCAAGAAAGCAAGACCTATACATTGAAACTCTAATAATCACAATGTGTAACCTACCTTCCCTTTATTATTTCATAGTAAAGAATAAAGAATAAACATGACAATAATGGACGGCTGTGACCTATACTACAAGTGTATAGGCACTAATGGTAAAAGTATGGTTAGGCAGTACCAAAAGCAATGTCATTGACAACACTTTTCTAAGAAAATATATTTATGAAGCTTTCATGAAATTCTCGCATAACATTTACTTATGAAGCTCTGTCACCCAAAACTCGCAATGGCATACCCTGTTTCTTTTTAGCATGTTTCCATAAGTATCCATCTTTTAAGAAAAACCCATAGGCTTTCCTCTTGATCTTCTTAAACTCCTCATCTGACCATTCATCTCTCTTTGTTAATGTACTGAGGTATTGACCAATTCTTAGCCACTCTCCTGCATATTTGTCTCCCAGAAACACTTCTACACAAGATGCAAAACATCTAAAGTGTCTTATCTTTGTTGTCCAAGCTTTTGTTAATGTTGTAGCAACACCTTGCATTGCTAAATTCACTCTTACAACATCATTTTCAGCCATAAGAAAGTCATCTTCTTCCTCCTCATCCATCATCCCATCTTCATTCTCATAGCGTGCTCGAGATAACATGTCTGCCAGTGGGTTATCTCTTCCTGCAATATGCTAAAATTCAAGGTTCAAATATTTGATGTATGCAATCCATCGCAGCATAGCAGTGACCAGGGTAGAACAACTAGTAATCATACCCAATACTGGTAAACAATCGGTCTCAATGACCACATAAGAACCCATAAAATACTCCTTATCACATTTAAGGGATGACACAATTCCCCATAATTTACTTTTAACTTGTAGATACATTCTCTGTCATTTAGCCAATACTTTAGCACCAAAGCGTATTGCATATCTTTTCCCTTCCTCATCATCTTGCCCAATCGCCCATCCAATCCCGATTGGGCTTCTATCAACAGTAATAATAATAGGTTTTCCATGCGAATAGTCAACCTTTCTCAATGTAGGAGTAGATTTAAAGAGCTGCTTCAATTTCTTCATTGCTTTCTGATGCTTGCTTTCACAATGAAATTTCTCACCTTTCCTTGGAAGCTGATATAGAGCATCGGCTACATGTGCAAAGTGAGGAATCCATATCAAATAGAACACACATGCACCCAAGAATCTACGCACCTCTGATACATTCGTGCATACATCTTGTATTCTATCAATCCCATCTATTTTTGCTAGTGATGGTCTTCACCCATAAGGCCCACACATATGCCTAACAATCAAAACCTCTTCAACTCCAAAGACAGACTTCTGTCTAGAAAGAGTTAAATGCACCTCTCCTAGACGTGTCAAAATCCTCTCACAATCCACAATATGGATAGAGACGATATTGGGAACCTAATAGACTCTATCCTATCAGTAATCCTCCGTGGGCTCCCGCCTCCATTTTGTGATGATGATGCTCCACTCCTCGGTCCATCGGTTTGCTAGAGTATTGTCCAAATGAATGATTCCTTCCACTACTTCCCGGGGTAAGACTCGGTTTAAGGCCCGTGGGTAGAGCAAGAAGAACCCGAAGGGTCAGAATTGGAGCTCTTGTTGTTGCCACATTGTTAGCTCATCTGGCCAATTTACGGGGTGGTGATCGTGAGGTGGTGACATGGGCTCATCAAGAAGCTGCTTTGGCCATGCGTGCACCCTCTGCTAGGCTTGTTTCCACAAGTTCATGTCTTCTTTTTCCTGTAGCAATAACACGCTCAAGAACCTAGGTACCCTCTAGCTCTTCTCGAGGTAGATTAGGTAAGGTCAGACTTGCCTCTCTAATTTGCAATTCTTCTTTGAATGCTTGCTCGAGGTCAGGCCCTTTCTTAGTGTCTTGTTCCATAGAGAGTTGGATTGGGGGTGGGTGGGGTTGGTCTTGTTCCTTGAATCCAAGTTCCCTGAGCTCAACAGTGTAGAGGCCAACTTGTTGCAAGAAGTAGCTACATTGTTGCTCCTTGGTTATGCCCATGCTCGTTGCAATCCTTGGTTATGCCATGCTAGTTGGAAGTGTGCACTTTTGTAGGCCATATCTTAAAGCTCTGGTTTTCAGTTTGAGCTTCCTCATTCTCTCCACCCAGTCCTGGCCTTCAACTTGTGTGACATGAAATATAATGCTAAAAAAGGCTTGCCTCTGCATGTTGGAGCACGCTTCAGCGGCCTCAGCTCTAGACTCTGCGAGCACCCTCTCACATTTTGATATTGCCAAGCGCTCTGTCAGACCTAGCACTCTTTCATGGTTGCATTACTCCCACTAGTGTGCCTTTTCTTCCATGTTTTCCTTAACCCTCTCCATCTCTTGAGACAACATCATTACCACTTGTTGCTGTTGCTCACTCAAATTTCCATCATTTGGGTCTTCTCTTTATCCCGGCGGTTCATTCGGCTATCCTCCTACCTTGCTCAACCACAAAGTACTGTTGGTAGGATTTTGTCATCCATTCTGATAGATCTTTAGTGGTTTACATGCAACTTTCAAGCTTTGCTCGGTGCAGCTTCCTTTCGGTTCGTGGCCATGGCCATTAGTACCTCCACCTCCTCTGGGGCATTCTTCAGGTCATCTTGTAGGCTTTTTGTGGCTTTGTCGATGGCCTCGTCTCTCTTTTTTGAGGCGTCATCTATTTCTCTCTCTAGCCTTCCTTGCTCTTCCATTGCTGACCATAGCTGGAATACCAGGGTATCCTCCTATTTTTGGCATCATTCTTTTGGTTCCTGGTCTCATTCTTACAATATTTCATGTAGTTCTGCATGCATAGCTTCCACTCATGCCATTCGCTATTGGAGCTCAGCATGTTGCTTGATGAGCCACTTGAAATCTCCAGGCATTAGATCTCCTAGAGCTTCTTCGTAGAACAAAACGTGCATCAAATTTATAGCTTCTTCTTTGTTGCTTGGAACCCAAATCTGATGGCTCCATTGGCTCTGAAAGAGGGGTAAAACCCTAGGACACTTGCTCACGGATCTCCCAGATCACTCCTTCTTCTTCTTTCAGTTCAAATTACAGTTTTTACCCTGTTTACAGTGATCGCGACACGCACGATTTTGTCAATTTTTCCTTCTTATAAAAATCCCATAACTGACTAAAAAAGCAACTTGCTTTCTGCATGCCATCCTAATCTGGAAGCTTTTCTAACTTTTTTGGATTTTTACAATAAATAATATAAAAAGTAGTCTAAAATGATCCAAAAATCTAGTATTTTTGGATAATCCATGCAACTCACACTAGTACTAATGACTTAGATCACATTGACTCTCTAGATCAATAAAGAAGTTGGATGATGATGCATTCCATGCTTTTTCACATTGTGTCCTCATAGCATCACAAGATCCACCCCCTCTGAACCTATTCATCCTCTGATATGTGTCAAAATCCTAGTTTTCACTGGATTTTGAGTCCTCCTCATCCTCTGTAATCTTTTCCTTCTTTATCTTCCATATCTTCCTGGCTAGTCCTAGTTTTCACTGGATTTTGAGTCCTCCTCATCCTCTGTAATCTTATCTTCCATATCTTCCTGGCTAGCCCCTATGTCATGGCCACCATTTTCTTCCAATTCTGGCAACTCATAGGCAATAGATTCCTGCCTCTTGAATAATTTGATTCTTTTCGCTGCTACCGAAAGTTTTATGGTTGTCCCATCGAGTTCATTTAATGCATAAGTAGCATTATCAAACACCTGTCTTACCACATAGGGTCCAAACCATCTTTTGCAAACTTTACGCATGGCACTATGTTGATTGTCTAAACTGCTATCATAAACCAATATCCAACCCCCATCTTGTATGGTTCTTGGTCTCAATATATGTCTTTTGTCAAACCATTTCTTGCTATGTATACTTGTTGCCCTTAAATTTGCAATTGTTGCCTCTATGTCTTCTGACTTTCTTTCCAACTTTCTAATGCGCAAGGCCAACAACTCCTCTCGATTCAACTCCTCTTGCAAAGGTAACACACTCCATGTGACTATCATCTCTTCTATCGGCCTGATAGGTTTTTGACCATACATCAATTCTGCAGGAATATATCTTATAACGACACTATGAGTTGTTCTGTTAGCCCACAAAGCATAAGGGAGCAATCATGGCCACTCTTTTACCTTCTCTCCACATGCTTTTGCCAATGCCTTCACAATAGGTGGATGACCTCTTTCACTTTTTCCATTTTCTTTAGGGTTATAGGCTGAACTTAAAGCAAGCTTTATCCCCAACTGTGCAAAGAAATCATGAGCTTCATTTGCATCCAGCTCAACCCTATCTACAGTAATTTTTTCCACACAGCCATACCTACAAAAGATCTCTTCTAAGAGAAAAGTACACACACCATTTGTTGTTTTAGTATGTAAAGCTCTCCCTTCCACTTGATTAGTTAAGTCTTCACGAGCAAGCACAAGATACCTCATTTTCCAAAGACCTGTAGGCATTGTGATCAAATCCACGCCCACTGTGGATATGTGGGCTACAATCCATCCTGATGTCTCACAAATGAATACATTCGGCATGGCGGACATGTTTTCACAAAGTGAGAAAAATCCTTATACATACCCTGCCACCAATATCTTTCTTTGATCTTTGCAAAAGTACTCCAAACACCTCTTTGGCATGCCATATTATGCGGAATAGAGCTAAAAGAATGCTCTTTGTCTCAAAAAGAATACATTAGTGAAAGCGTGAGTAGGCAAGAGCTAGAGAGAAGCACAAGCAAATGTAAGAGAACAATGGCTATGGAGGTTTAAACTCAAGAAAGCGACCTATACATTGAAACTCTAATAATCACAATGTGTAACCTACCTTCCCTTTATTATTTCATAGTAAAGAATAAAGAATAAACATGACAATAATGGACGGCTGTGACCTATACTACAAGTGTATAGGCACTAATGGTAAAAGTATGATTAGGCCGTACCAAAAGCAATGTCATTGACAACACTTTTCTAAGAAAATATATTTATGAAGCTTTCATGAAATTCTTGCATAACATTTACTTATGAAGCTCTGTCACCCAAAACTCGCAATGGCATACCCTGTTTCTTTTTAGCATGTTTCCATAAGTATCCATCTTTTAAGAAAAACCCATGGGCTTTCCTCTTGATCTTCTTAAACTCCTCATCTGACCATTCATCTCTCTTTGTTAATGTACTGAGGTATTGACCAAGTCTTAGCCACCCTCCTGCATATTTGTCTCCCAGAAACACTTCTACACAAGATGCAAAACATCTAAAGTGTCTTATCTTTGTTGTCCAAGCTTTTGTTAATGTTGTAGCAACACCTTGCATTGCTAAATTCACTCTTACAACATCATTTTCACCCATAAGAAAGTCATCTTCTTCCTCCTCATCCATCATCCCATCTTCATTCTCATAGCGTGCTCAAGATAACATGTCTGCCAGTGGGTTATCTCTTCCTGCAATATGCTAAAATTCAAGGTTCAAATATTTGATGTATGCAATCCATCGCAGCATAGTAGTGACCAAGGTAGCACAACTAGTAATCATACCCAATACCAGCAAACAATCGGTCTCAATGACCACATAAGAACCCATAAAATACTCCTTATCACATTTAAGGGCTGACACTGGTGCGCAGATCGGACGCAGATAGCTCACGTGGTGAATCCCGGAAGGTCCCCAAGAACAAAGTACTCTACTTTTTAGCACAAAAACCCATGTAAAAGCAAGCACGACATGAGACAAGAGACAAATTGGGTTCAATCTCCCCCATGCCTTGTGTGAGCGCTTCACAAAGCATGTATTTAATGTATATTTCCAATCTTTATGCTCAAAAATAGCCCAATTACAAAAATATGACAAGCTTTTAGCTTTTGAGTTTTCTTTCTACCAAAAATATGAAAATAAAGCTAATGGACGGTGCCCATAGTGTCTGACACGCCCAATCTCAATGTCCAAATAGAAATAACATATCCAGGCGCATAAGCGCATACAAAATAATAATAAATAATCGATGTCTCTATAGACATAACAAAATATAGGCGTGGCGCCTATCAAAATATAGTCCAAAGGTCGAAAACCCGCTAGACTCCAATGCTTTCCTCCGCCACTGCTGCTATCTCTACACATCAACTGAAGCATTCACAATCGTTAGTAAAATAACACAATTAAACCAACAAAAGTGAATACCTAGCAGTCTTCAGCTACATAAATAAATCAACTGGTTAGAAATAAATCCTAACCTTAATTTATTACGAGTGCGCACTCTAAACTCATAAACGTTTATTAATTTAATATGCATTTTGCGGAATCACCCGCTATGGAATCACCCATGTACACACTAAATTAATGAAACGCCCGAAAAGGACAGGCGTCCCCATCAACTTCTCGCACAAAGAATCCTCTTTGCGTATGAGCCCCGGTCATCTAAGTTTACGGAATCCACCGTAAAACCTCACGGAATCCACCGTGGAATATGCCTCCTGGCATCATACCCCCGGGGTGGGATAGCAATTGACCTCAATTGCTATTAGCTCAATGTGGAGCTAACAGAGTGGGGAAAGCATTTAGGTCTCTAGCGTGCATCCATTGTGCTTCCTCTACAGGATGGTTCTTAAATTTGACTAGATATCTAGAATACCTTCGGCCAGTTCTAGTGGTCATGTAGTCAGTGTCTATAATGGCTTCTGGTTCAAGTATTTCAGTCTCTTCTTCTAGTAAAGGTGGGTTTTCATAGACAGGGTGGATAGGTAATTGTCCTCTAAATGGTCTCAATAAACTAATATGAAATGTATTATGAATTTTCCAATGGGATGGCAGTTCTAACTTGAATGCATTATCATTAATCTTATGAATGATTCTAAATGGTCCGTAGAATCTAGGGGCTAATTTGACAACTGGATGTCTATCTCCACTTTGCAGTCTACGCTTTTCTATTCTAAGCCAAACATAATCATCAACTTTGAAATTCATGGCTTGTCTTTTCTTGTTGGCTTGTTTGGTATATGATTGTTGGGCTTTAGCAATCATATCCTTGACCTCATCAAAAATAGTGTTATGCATAACGGCAATATCATCGGCACTTTGTATTCTATTAGACAAAGAGGCAACAGGTGTAGATAATCTATATCCATAAATAACTTCGAAAGGTGCTTTCTTTGTAGATGTGTGCGGTGTATTATTGTAAGCAAACTGTAATAAATGCAAATGAGTATCCCATGTCTGAGGTTTAGAGATAGTGTATGCACGTAAAAGATCTAGAATGGTGCTATTTGTGGCTTCTGTTTGTCCATTTGTTTCTGGATGAAATGCAGATGAGAAATCAATCTTTGTGCCTAGATTTGCAAACAGTGTAATCCAAAAGTTATTACAAAATCTAGAATCTCTATCTGAAATAATCACTTTCGGCAATCCATGGTTAGTAAAAACAATTTTCAAAAATAACTGTGCTGCTTGTGATGCTGTTAAAGTTTTCTTACATGCAATGAAATATGCTTGCTTACTAAATCTATCTACAATTGTCCAAATCATGTCATGGTTAGATTTAGTATTTGGTAAGCCAGTAATGAAATCCATAGATATATGTTCCCAAGGTTTAGATGGAATAGATAAAGGCATTAATAATCCATACTGTTTACCATGATGTCTTTTTATTCTTTGACAAATCAGACATTCAGAAATAAAATTAGATACATCTGCATCCATATGCGGCCAATAAAAATCTTCAGTTAACATGCGTAATGTAGAAATGATACCTCTATGACCTTGATATGGGGGACAATGAATTTCATTCAAAACAAAAGATCGGAATGGAATAGTAACACATAGTCTCTTTTCAAAGAACATGAATCCATCATTATATGACAATGAATCAACAGGAATGAAATTATTTTGAACTAATTTTTGCCAATCAGAATGAAAAGTAATATCCTGGTGATATGTGTCTTTCATAGCAATTAAAGAATCAAAAGATATGATAGAAATATTATGAATTGCAGGTCTTCTACTCAATGCATCAGCAACTACATTTTCTTTTCCAGGTTGGTATTGAATGATAGGATGGAAATTTTGAATGAATGAAGCCCATTTGATATGACGGTCAGAAATTTGGGGTTGGCTAAGTAGATGTCTAATGCTTTGCTGGTCGGTCTTTATCATGAATTCTGAACCCATTAAATAATGCTTCCATTGTTTTAATGCTTGGACAACTGCTAAGAGTTCCTTGTCATAAGTGGAATATTTGAGCTCAGAGGGTTTCAGCTTAGAACTAGAATATGCTATTGGATGGTTATCTTGCATTAGCACAGCTCCTATTCCTGATCCGCTAGCATCAGTCACAACTAGAAAGAATGGTCTGTTAAAGTCAGGCAATTGTAGAACAGGGGCATTGGTCAATGCACGTTTGAGTAAATCAAAGGATTTCTGCTGGTTTTCATTCCATTGATAAACAATGCATTTCTTAAGAAGTTTGGTCAATGGTAAAGCAAGTAATGAGAAATTACGTACAAACTTCCTATAGAAACTAGCAAGACCAAGGAATGAGCGTAATTCATGTACATTTTTAGGAATAGGCCAATGCAATATTGCATCAATTTTCTTAGGATCAACTTTTATTCCTTCTTTTGATACAATATGACCTAGATATTCTATTTCTGTCTTAAATAATTCACTCTTGTCAGGATTTGCAAACAATTGATTTTCTTTCAGTAATTGAAAAACTAATGATAAATGCTCATAATGCTCTTTTTCACTTTGACTGAATACTAAAATATCATCAAAGAAAACAATCACACAATATTGATATTTTAGAAAAATACGGTTCATCATTCTACTGAAAGTGGCAGGTGCATTAGTTAATCCGAATGGCATAACTAAGAATTCGTAATGGCCAAACTGTGTCCTGAATGCAGTCTTAAATATGTCGGATCTATCTAGTCTCACCTGATGATATCCAGATTTAAGGTCAATTTTACTAAATATAGAAGATCCTTGCAGTTTGTCCATAAGGTCATCAACTCTAGGTATAGGATACCTATTCTTTACAGTGATCTTGTTTAATGCTCGGTAGTCAATACACATCCGATAAGTATTATTCTTTTTCTTGACTAAGAGCACAGGTGCACCGAATGGAGAACTGCTAGGTCGAATTAAGCCTCTATTTAGTAATTCTTCTACTTGACTCTGGATTTCTTTTTGCTCTATTTGATTGTGCCTATATGGGGCTTTGCAAGGTGGTTGTGTGCCAGGTATTAGATCAATCTTATGGTCTTCTGGACGTGATGGAGGTAAACCTGGTGGTAGGTCTTCTGCAAAACAGTCTTTAAAATATGCAAGAAATTCCTTATGCCTAGGATGCATATGAGTTTCTTTTGCGTGCAATTCATTCACCCAAATGAGATATGATTTAGTATTCTTGCGCAGTGCACATTTTGCTTGAGTATGCGAAAGTAGTGGAAACATATGAGATGCATGCATACCAAATAATGTAATAGATTTTCCTTGAAAATTTATATTCATTGTGTGTGTGGAATAATCTATATTGGGATTATGTTGGTGTCTCCATGGCATTCCTAGAATAATGTCGCTAGACTGTAATGGGACAACTAAGAAATCTCTTCTTTCAATATATGGACCAATTTGAATTTCTAAATCTTGAACTTCTTGTGTGCCATTGTACCTAGTGCCTAAAAATGCAGCTTTTATGCGATAGTGCATAGGTACTGTATGCAATTTCAATTCCTTTACCAATTTTGCTGAGATAAAGTCATGCGTACTACCGTCATCATGCAATATAATTCTTTCTTTTCCATGCACCATACATTTCATAGTCAACAATGAATGTAAAGTAGGCATACCTGGTAAAGTGTCGGAAGTAGTAGTAGGATCATCTTCTTCTTCAGTGAAATCCGGCATATCCTCATGCTCTTCTTCGTCCATAGCTCCAAGGTAGTTGATATGTGCTGATGGCTTCTTTGAATGACAATTTGCTGCGAGATGCCCTGGTTGGTGACACTTGTAGCATACGATGGGCTTGGCTTTGGTCACATTATTTGCAATGGCTGGGAGTCTGGGTATATTTGGATTTGCTTGTGGAATAGGTTTAGAATTTGGATTGACAGTGGATGGTAATGCAGGTGGTTTAGGCCAATTCTTGCGGAAAGATGGTGATGAAAAACGACCTGGATTAAACCTTCTGAAATTTGAATTGAATTGTTTAGATCCATAATTACCGTTTGCTTGGAATGGCTGTGGTCGTCGATCTCTTCCACGTAACTTATCTTCAGTGTCGTGGGCTAAGGAGATGGCGTCTTCAAGGGTAGCAGGCTTGAACATATTCACCTCAGCGTAGTAATGTCCAAGAAGTCCAGACATGTACTTCCGCTTATGGGTCGTCTCTGGTACGTCTTCAAGCATGCGTAGCTGTAAAAGTGCATTCCAAAAACGCTCTGTGTACTGTGGAATAGGCTCACGATCGCGTTGTTGAAGTAAATCCCATTGCTTGATAGCCTTCTCATGAAATTGCGGTGGAAGGAAATTTTGCATGAACTTCTTCTTGAAATCTTCCCATGTAGCAGGACATTCTATGCTCTTACGGACTACAGTCCACCAAAGTGATGCTCTATCTATCAGATGATTAGTAACACACTTGATTTTATCTTTCTCAGGATAAGTTTCCTCATGGAAATAGTCATCAAACTGGCTAATGAATGATAAAACAGTCTTTCCTTCTCTTATGCCATTGAAAGTGCGAAACTTGAAACTTCGTTTACTTATCTTAGATTCCTTGCGAATGGTTTGTGCTTCAAGAGTGGCGTCGATGGTACGGCGAATCAAATCTTCAGCTTGGGGTTCTTCTTTGTCAGTGGACGCTCCTTGTAGCTTTGTCAATTGCGCTTGCAAGGCTTGCCTAGCTCTTCGCTCTTCTTCCAATTGCAGCATGATAAGATCCAGCTTTTGTTCCATGGTAGGCTCGGGTAGGTCGTCTTCAGCCATAGGATCATCCATATGTGGGGTAGTCATCCTGTAAAACTCAACAAACCTTTCTCACTCAAAATCAGTTAGCGGGATGAGCGTAGCTCAAATTTGGGGTTACAAGGCTATGTATTTTTGGGTATTTTCTTCTTCAATTTTCAGAAATTCTGTAATATTTCTGTCTCCGTTTGCTGAAAGTACTTCAACAAACTTGCAGATAGGTAAAACAGCTTACTGCGAACAACTTTCCAGTTCAGAGTTTTTGCATACGAACAAGTCTTCTATGAGTTTTAAGCACTAGTCAGTTCTGATTTAGTCTGACTTGCAGAGTTGCAGACTTAACAGACTTGCAGAGTTGTTGACTTGCTGGACTTAGCTGACTTGCAGAACTTGCAGGACTTGATTCCAAGTGACTTGCTGAACTTGACTTCTGTAGTGCGAGACCCGGAGTATTTTGACTTCTCTGCCCTGTGTAACTTGCAGAGATTTGTATGATTTAGCTTAATTAGACTTAGTGATTAAGCTTAAGAGCTTAATGGTGGAATAGTAGGCCGCCGTTTTTGATCGTGAGGGGGGGGGGCCGTTTTTTTTCCGCGCGTGATTTTCGGGGGCTTCTCTTGCTGATCGATTTGACGATTTGAAGCTTTATGAGCTTCTTAAGCTTAAGACTAAGCTCTAAGGTATTAATAAGCTTGATTAGGAAAGATCTTATCTCTGTTTGCAACGACTTGATGAAGAGAATTGATGAGTGGTCCTCCGCCGACAGAGATTGGTCCTTCGCGATCTGACAGTGGAAATAGGGGTTCTTGATCGCCAGAAGTCTGCCTGTATCGACGGTTCGCGACGAAATTGACTGTAGAGGCCGTTTGTTCCTGGAGCTCCGCCTTCGCCCGAGATTGGTAGCGATTGGAAGCCCTTGATCTCTGCTCCGCTCTGATACCACTGGTGCGCAGATCGGACGCAGATAGCTCACGTGGTGAATCCCGGAAGGTCCCCAAGAACAAAGTACTCTACTTTTTAGCACAAAAACCCATGTAAAAGCAAGCACGACATGAGACAAGAGACAAATTGGGTTCAATCTCCCCATGCCTTGTGTGAGCGCTTCACAAAGCATGTATTTAATGTATATTTCCAATCTTTATGCTCAAAAATAGCCCAATTACAAAAATATGACAAGCTTTTAGCTTTTGAGTTTGCTTTCTACCAAAAATATGAAAATAAAGCTAATGGACGGTGCCCATAGTGCCTGGCACGCCCAATCTCAATGTCCAAATAGAAATAACATATCCAGGCGCATAAGCGCATACAAAATAATAATAAATAATCGATGTCTCTATAGACATAACAAAATATAGGCGTGGCGCCTATCAAAATATAGTCCAAAGGTCGAAAACCCGCTAGACTCCAATGCTTTCCTCCGCCACTGCTGCTATCTCTACACATCAACTGAAGCATTCACAATCGTTAGTAAAATAACACAATTAAACCGACAAAAGTGAATACCTAGCAGTCTTCAGCTACATAAATAAATCAACTGGTTAGAAATAAATCCTAACCTTAATTTATTACGAGTGCGCACTCTAAACTCATAAACGTTTATTAATTTAATATGCATTTTGCGGAATCACCCGCTATGGAATCACCCATGTACACACTAAATTAATGAAACGCCCGAAAAGGACAGGCGTCCCCATCAACTTCTCGCACAAAGAATCCTCTTTGCGTATGAGCCCCGGTCATCTAAGTTTATGGAATCCACCGTAAAACCTCACGGAATCCACCGTGGAATATGCCTCCTGGCATCAGACACAATTCCCCATAATTTAATTTTAACTTGTAGATACATTCTCTGTCATTTAGCCAATACTTTAGCACCAAAGCGTATTGCATATCTTTTCCCTTCCTCATCATCTTGCCCAATCGCCCATCCAATCCCCATTGGGCTTCTATCAACAGTAATAATAATAGGTTTTCCATGCGAATAGTCAACCTTTCTCAATGTAGGAGTAGATTTAAAGAGCTGCTTCAATTTCTTCATTGCTTTCTGATGCTTGCTTTCACAATGAAATTTCTCACCTTTCCTTAAAAGCTGATATAGAGCATCGGCTACATGTGCAAAGTGAGGAATCCATATCAAATAGAACACACATGCACCCAAGAATCTACGCACCTCTGATACATTCGTGCATACATCTTGTATTCTATCAATTCCATCTATTTTTGCTAGTGATGGTCTTCACCCATAAGGCCCACACATATGCCCAACAATCAAAACCTCTTCAACTCCAAAGACAGACTTCTGTCTAGAAAGAGTTAAATGCACCTCTCCTAGACGTGTCAAAATCCTCTCACAATCCACAATATGGTTTGCAACAAAGTGTCTACACCCATGAGCATCCATCTCTTCATTATTTTCATCCACTGCACACCCTTTTATTGGAATATCATCCAAGAAGGGTGTAGTCAATTGTGGTATAAAATCCTTGAGTATCCTATTCATAGCATTTGTCATGTGTGCCATTGAGTTTGTTGCACCCTATGGAGTAAAGATCACCCAAAGAATAGATCACTCTGCTTGCAAAAGCCTCTGCAAATTCATCAACCACAGGACCTGCATCCACATTTCTTATGGTCACTTTATTGACCCGTTTCATGTCTTGAATAAATCTCTAAGCCCCATTCTTTTTGGGCACAACAAACCAACAATTTGAGTACGAGGCTAAAGAAGGCTCCAAGATCTTCATGTGAATCTTTTCATTTACCAAATCCATCAGCTTTGGCAAGTAAGCTTTAGGCACTGGAATAGGCCTCAAGTTCCATGGTACATGTGGCACAGTAAATATGACCATAGGAGAGAAAATATTTGAATCCACACAACCTATTTCACTTGGCTAAAATGCAAATGCCTTTCCATGTCTAGCCAACATTCGCATAAAATAAACTCTCTCAATAGGCAAAAGAAACCCTTCTACACCAACTTTCAATTCGTGTAATGTTTCAGATGTAAAATGATTACCTATATCTTTAGGATCCCACAAGCTTGGCTGCCTTGACACTTTTTCATACAAACCCTCACTCTCTGGTGGAGGTGGCAAAGCAATTGGTTTCACCTTTTTGTCAATTGTCTTATACTTTGTCTCCACAAGCCCTTCAGCCCATTGTAATCCTTCCTACTGAGCAAACAATGTTATAACATCATACATATCCAAAGAGCATACTGATAACACTTTGTTTTTAGCCTCATTTTCTACATGTATAGTTGCTGAAATTATAGCCATAGTGTCATTAATATTCAGCCCATAAAAGATGCCTAAAATGCCTTCATTTTCAGCTAACAGTCCCAATGCTTTCAGTTCCTTAGTAGCCCGTTTCATAGATATATGTTCAGCCTTGCACATAGCTTCCATAGGCTTAAACCAACATGAACTGTTAGCTGTAAATTGAGAATAACCAGTAGTAAATACATGCTTCATTCCATCAAGAGGCGAGTACATCTTTTAAACAACACTAATGCAGCCCCACATTATAGCAAGGCTTAATGAAAATCTAGGTCTTTGAATTACCTTGCATTTGGAGCCAAAGGAGACTCTCGAGTCATATCTTGATTTCTAGGATGATTAACACAAATAGTAAGAAATTGGATTGCTTTCCTTTTATCCTTGCTTCTGACTCTTGCATGTTTCCATTCGCACTCCTATAATATAGAGCTGTCCCAAAATCACTGCATATGAGGAATTATCTTGCACAAAGAAGTGTTGCTCTTCTTGTACATCACCAATTGTCACTTTCACATTAGGACATGCAGCATAAAGCTCTCCCGAAGAATTATTTTCAGCCCTCATATGCCAACCATGATCAGTGTCTATAGGCCATGCACCATTTTCATACAATCCACACTCAATGACATTTATCTCAGATCCATGGTCAAGTAAAGCAATACGAGGAGTTTCACATTCCCCTATTTTCACTACCATTTTAGTGGTAGCCCTATCCCAATGATTTCTTGTCTAGTGACTTCAAGGAATAAATCCTAGCATCTCTTTTCCATATTATTGCATTTGCCTTACACCACCATGCATATTGCTACAACACAATGCATTTTCAACCACTTTCTTCTCTTTTCCACATGTTGTCCACTGATTAGTAGCATCTTGCATAGACAATCCTATACTTACTTCATGCTCATATTCAACCCGAATACCCAACAAACCAGTTTCCTCCTCAAATTGCAGCAATGCACTAGTGGTATCACCAAGAAACTGACGCTTCCTCTTAATTATGTCAATGATTTCATCATGAAATTCTCGCTTGGCAATGCCAAGCACCTCTCCCAATGTGAATTCCACCCGACTATTTAGGATCCATTCTTCTAGAACCTTCTTAAGATCTGTGGCTGTCTCAATGTCAGACTGCAACTTATATCCTGGCTGCTTGCCCTTCTTTTTGCCCTCTTGTTTTTTATCTTGTTTTTGCTCTTGACTAACCTCTTCCACAATATGCTCGAGAGGTGACTGATTTGTAGCTTTAGGCTGATCCACACTTCTTCTTGTCATTCTTTTAGATATCCCTGCAATATCTTCATCTCTTTTTCATTTTTCATCCAAAAGTACAACTGTGTTTTGTACCTTTGCTAAATATGCATACACTGAATATGCATCTACCGGTGATTCCCAACTAGTTATGCCACGAATGTCTTGTCCTGCATGAGATATTTCACTATCAGTGACCTTTCTCTTTTCAACTGCATGTAAAGCATGTGTCCATATTTCGGCCTTTGGCCCAACCATCACTTGGTCATGCATTCTATCCAATTGTAGACCAAAAGTAGAAGCATGTACCGCCACATAAGCATTTCGGACAGCCAAGTCTTCCAATAACTTCTGCATATCTCCCTTTCTAAAACTCAAAACAAGAGGCAATCCAGTTTCTTGTGCATGCATCTTGCCATATTTCCAAAAGATGAGTTGTCGTGCCGAGGCCTCATGATAGGCAGCATAATCCTTTCTCTCATGCTGCAAAGCGTCACACCACATACATATTTTTCCTGGCTTAGGGACTACTGCCCGTCCCCTTTCCTCTTGTCATTTTTCATCCAATTTCACAACCTTCATTTGAAGATCCCGCATGCCTTTCACCAATTCATCTAAGACATCTTCACTAAGAGAGGGAACAATCGGAGGTACAACCATAGGGTTAGCTACAGAAGTAGGTGGCTTACTGGATATATCAATTGTCTTGCCCATAACAGTGGGCAAGCTAGAGACATATAGTCTTTCTCTTCTTTTGTGCTTCTTCACAAGTGCAGTAACAGCTTCCTTGGCATGTCTCCACTTTGTTTTCAAACCTATCTCTGTAGTCTGATCCTCCAGCAAATCATCAAGCTTCTCCTGAAGCTCAAGATCAGCTGTCCTGTAGAAACAATTCAATTTTTTGTCTTGCAAGAGCTTGCTGTTCTGCAAGATCCAACTGCTCAAATCGATTTTCAAATTCTCTTAACAATTTTGTAGCCACAAGACCCTTATTGGATTGTAAAACCCACTTGTGAAAAGTCTTGCGCCTAATCAAACTAGTGTCCTCAATGTAAAATTCTTCCCTAAGTGTCTTCTTGAAGGCTACCCAGTCAGCATCCTACAAGTATAATTCAGTAATCCATGCTTTCAGTTCATGAATAGTAACATGTACAAAATACCGGCTCCATGCACGTTGAGCCACCCCAAAGAATTCTATCTTCTGAGCATCGGTATGTACATATGTAGATATATTCTTGCCATTGAATAACTTTACCTCACGCTCAACTCCTTGCAAACCATTCATCACAATACTTTCTGTTTGAGCAGAAGCTTGCATCACCTGCGATTGTTGTTGTACCTGCATAAGCATATTCATATTTTGCACCAATTGTTGCAAAAACTAGAGATTGTGTTTGAAGGTTCTCCTATCTTGTCTTTCCTTCTTCTGACAACCTTTCACATCAGGTTCACCAATGTCGGAGGGGTTTTTGTCAAAAGATCGAATCCATTGGGGATCATATGTAGAAGGAAGTAGAGATAGGAGATGGAAGAGAAGAAAAAGAATACACAAGTGGTAAACATGACAAAGACAAAGCACAATGAATTGAATCAATATGTATTGAAAGAACTTAGAATCCTTGCACTACTTAGAAGCAATCTCCAGGCATTAGATCTCCTAGAGCTTCTTCATAAAACAAAATGTGTATCAAAATTACAGCTCCTTCTCTACTGCTCAGAACCCAAGTCTGATGGCTCCATTGGCTCCGAAAGGGGAGTAAAACTCTAGGACACCAGGACACCTAGTCACGGATCCCCCAGATCACTCCTTTTTCTTTCAATTCAAACTGCAGTTTTCAGCCTGTTTACAACAATCGCGATGTGTGCCATTTCGTCAATTTGTCCTTCTGATGAGAATCCCATAATTGACTAAAAAAGCAACTTGCTCTTTACATGCTATTCTAATCTGGAAGGTTTTCTAACTTTTTCAGATTTTTACAATAAATAATATAAAAAGTAGGCTAAAATTATCCAAAAATCTAGTATTTTTGGATAACCCATACAACTCACACTAGTACTAATGACTCAGATCACATTGACTCTCTAGATCAATAAAGAAGTCGCATGATGATGCATTCCATGCTTTTTCACACTGTGTCCACATAGTATCATGACAACGTGATGGGCATGGTTGGACCATGCTTCTAGCATGTTTGTTCTTGGGCACACATATCTAGGTGTTTTCTTTGTAGTATCCTTGAGCTTGTAACAGATCTTTGGTGATCCACTGCGGCTTGACTCTGTGCCTATGTCGATAGCATGGGGTCGGTTGTTTAGGGTTTGAATGACGGTTGTGAGTTGTGTGGGGCTGTGTCTATGGGAAGGTCATTTTTGGTGCTTTGGCACCCATTTAAGTGTGGGCTCCGGGACTTTGGGGGTGGCCTTAGTTGGCAGTGGTTTTGTAGTCTGGGTGGGTTGTGGTGGCTCACGACCCTCCTCCCTAGGCTTGGTCCTAGGTAGTTCTATCGGCGGCATGGTGGGCTTGGGGGAGCCTCCCTGCCCTTATTGAAAGCTGTCACAATTCGAATGTTTCCAATGGCTAGGTGAATACGGTGTAGATCATAATCTACGATGCACTATGCTTGTTTCTTAAATGTGCATCCTAATAACGACTCTTGACATGCACCCTTTGTATTTGGCAATACGTAGAAGATGACATCGGATAGGCTCTCTCAAACCCAATAGAGACTACGATCTTGCATTTTCCTAGGAGTGCATATGACTTGCCCCTGGAATGGGCTAGGTTTAGAGTTGGTGGGTTGTAACTGTGGCTGACCAACGAGGGTCCAATGCACATGAGTCAGGACATTACAATTAGCTCTCTCGTCCCAATCAAGACATCAAAAGTATGCATGCGTCGAGCGATGGCCATGATGCATAGGTATGCTGGTGCTGTTGTGGATAAGGAATTCGATATTGCAGATGATTTTTCAAAAGATGAGAAGATAGCATTGACCATCGAGCTTGGTGCTAATGGGGACATGTAGCTATGGCCTATCCAGAGGATGTGCAGGTTTGGAGGGGGCGGATGTCATTACACTGCGCTCCAAATTGTGAACTTAAGGGCAGAGTTTATTGCCAAGAATTCGATCTCACTAGTCTGCATCATTAGGAATTTGTTTTCTATTGTGTGTATCTTTTCGTTTGCATTTTGCATGATGCATGAGCACATGTAGATAGGCTAGGCACATTTTCTTTAGTGCATTCATAAGTTTTTTGTGGTGCATCATTTGATTGGTTGCATACCATGGATCCATCATTGCGTAATTCTCAAATCATGATTGAATGGACACGAATTTTTGTTACATAGCATATTCTTACTAGGGCACATCGCATGAAAAAAAAGTTCATATGAAGAGAATGTATGTTTTGAAGACTCCAAGGGTGTGTACTCCATAATGGAGTTTATGGAAGAAGGCATATGGAGAATTATGAATAAGTGGGAATACACAATGGATGGCTTAATCCAATGTGATGGCATTTCTTGTGTGAGATATAGATGTTGTTTATAATGTTTAAAGCACTCGCACTGAGATGAGAAGAGATATTCTACATTGCTTTACTTGGATTACTATGAGCTGCAACAATGACACAAGTCAAGTGTGCTTGAATGATTCTTTCAATTGCATCTATGTCTCCTTGATGAAGTTGATAGATTTCTGTCCAAGAAGAG
Source organism: Lygodium microphyllum (assembly GCF_053477565.2). Lineage (NCBI taxonomy): Eukaryota > Viridiplantae > Streptophyta > Polypodiopsida > Schizaeales > Lygodiaceae > Lygodium > Lygodium microphyllum. The sequence goes on along the minus strand of NC_141136.1, from coordinate 18,829,929 downwards.
AATGGATAACTATTGGATCATATAGAACAGGTTAAGTGTATGGAGATGACTTTGAGATTCGACTTCAAATTTACAAGTTGTAGCCATCCATCTTCATAATCACACAAGCTACATCGACATAGTGGTATGGTTGGTAATGTGGTTGTAAAAGAGGTTCAGGCTTCAAAAGCAATGGAGCTAGGTTCAAAGTAGGGTCCTTCATAGGAGGAGAGCTTGAAGCCCATGAAAGATCCAAATTTTCAGCTTAATAGTTCTATAGAATTAAAAGTTGAAGACAATGTAGCGTGTTCTCGGTGATTCAGACACCGTCGGACTATCAAGGTAAAGGTGTCAAGACCTTGATTGATTGTGGTAGTACACATTCCTTTATCTCACTAGCTTGTGCAAAGAGACGAGGAATAGCCATAGTAGAAGCACCTACCCTGCTTGTGGAATTGGCAAATGGTCGTGAGGTTACTTGTACCAGGCAAACTACTAAGGTGGAATTCTTTCTGGGAGGAAAGACGACTTCGGTCAAATTCAGAATCATGAATTTAGGTATCCATGAGTGTCTGCTCAGAATGGATTGGCTTAAGCCTAATGACGCCCACATTCATTGTGGAAAGGAACAAGTTTCCTTATGAAACTCTGAAAGGGAATTAGTCACAACTCAAGGAAAGGCTGGAAGTCCAAAAATTCAATTGGCCAAGGCATCTCAGATCATAAAAGGAGTCAGGAAGGGGCTACCTATCTACTTGATTAAGCTCAACAAGTTAGATCAGAAGCAAGAGTCCAGTGAAGGACCTTCTTGGCTAAAGGAATATGCGGATGTATTTCTTGAAGAACTAACAGAACTCCTGCCTCAAACAGAAGTGGATCATGAGATTAAGTTAGTACCAGGAGCTGCGCCAATTGCAAAGAGACCTTATAGGATGTCTATACCGGAAGCAATTAAGCTGAAGGAACAACTCAAGAAACTACTAGATCAGGGCTACATCCGTCCTAGCAGTTCAGCATGGGGAGCTCCAGTACTGTTCCAGAAAAAGAAAGATGGAACACTTCGACTATGTATTGATTACAGAGGGTTGAATCAATCAACTGTCAAGAACAAGTACCCTATTCCTAGAATAGATGAGCTTCTTGATCGTCTTCAGCGTGCAAAGATCTTCTCCAAGATTGATCTCAAGTCGGGTTACTATCAGATAAGGATCAAGGAAGAATATATCCCAAAGACGGCCTTCAATACAAGATATGGACACTTTGAGTTCCTAGTTATGTCATTCGGGCTTACGAATGCACCTGCCACCTTCAACAGGTTAATGCATGATATTTTTAGGCCATATCTTGATGACTTCGTGCTCGTCTTCTTCGACGACACTTTAGTCTATTCTAAATAGGAAGAAGTTCATGAACCCCAACTTCGGATTGTCCTTGAGATGATGAGGTCACATAAGCTATATGCTAAGATGAAGAAATGTGCATTCTTCAAACGTCAGATTGAATATCTGGGATTCATAGTATCAGCGGAAGGAATCTCAGTGGACTAGCCAAAGTTAGAGATGTGCTAGAGTGGCCAATACCAACAACTGTCAAAGAAATACACAGCTTTCTTGGATTGACAGGATGGTATAGGGTCTTCATAAAAAATTATGCTTTGATTGCAGCACCTCTGATGGACTTACTAAAGAAGCAAACATCCATTGCATGGTCAAATCCTGAACAAACTAGCTTCGACAGATTGAAGCAAAGTTTGATATCAGCACCTATCCTAAGGCTTCCAGACCTCAGCAACAAGGAGATCGAGGTAGTAATTGATGCTAGCAGACTTGCCTTAGGATGTGTGCTCATGTAGGAAGGTCACCCGGTAGCTTACTCTTCAAGGAAACTGAAGAGTCATGAGAAGAATTATGCTACCCATGATCTGGAATTGTTAGCTGTCATCCATGCTCTAAAACTTTGGAGACACTACCTGTTGGGTAACAAGTTTACTCTAGTGACTGATCATAAGAGTCTCAAGTGGATCTTTACCCAGAACGAGCTCAACATGAGGCAATGTCGGTGGATTGAAGTGTTGGAGGAGTATGACTTTAAAATCAAGTACTGACCAGGAAAAGAGAATATAGTTGCCAATGCACTTAGTCGCAAGGCATTCCTTAATTCTCTAATCTTGCAGAACCCATCAACGGCTAGATCTCTAGCTACAAAAGTATTCATGCCAAACAATCCAATACTTGAGTTAGCTAGAGAGGAAGTATGCCATGATCTAGCCTATCAAAAGATGCTAAGGGGATCTCTATCAAGGATCAGGACCAAAAGCTGCAGGCTAAGTATCATGAATTCTCTATCAATAATGGACTTGTCTACTATAGAACGAGGCTGTGTATACCGGCAAGCCAGTCACTTAACATCTTACAATTCATGTAAACACGTGATTCATTGCCTCTACGTATTGCTAAATTCGCAATAACCCTAACTTTTCTTGTTAAAATCAAATCGCATGATAAATTGCAGAATAACTTCCATTGAACCTACTAGGTCTTACATTCAAGGATCATGCCCACAATTCTTTTTCTAAGCTTTTAAGATTTCATGCTTTGATGAACCATGCAGCCTTTCCCTAAATACAACTCTTGATGAATGAAATTTTGCATACGATGAATGTGCAACATGCAATCATTTCCTAACTACAATGTAGTGAAATTCATGCAAAATAAAGCTAGAGTTAACCTATTCCATGCAAGCTCATAGAATCATTTCCATGCTCTGCTATTTCCTACGGGTGATAACGACTTTCCCTAATGAATCATTACAATGAATATTTGCCTAAAAATGCGATATGCACTTAATCTTTCCATGCCTAGTCAAGGTGCACTTAACAATTCAACCTTATAATGATAGGCAACAATTGTTCTAGGCTCGCCACTTTGAAATACACGAAAAGGCAACTTACTGATAAGGTCATAAAATGCATAGAAGACTTACGTTTTTTTTCGTTCATCCCATTGAAAATACCAATGACCAATTTCATATCATGAACTAGTTCTAGTAATTGTTCAAATAGTCAATTTATTTCCAATTGCATTTAGCTAGGTAGATTTGACATGCATAGACTCTTCCTAGTTCATGAAGTTAACGTGATTAATGCAATACTTTTACGTGAAATCAAAACCGAAAAAAAAAACCTGGGCTTGTGGGCTCGGGAAAATATCCACGTGAATGTTAGGAGAAGATCCTCCCGCAGGCGCACCTTGTGATTTCTTACGGGCCATCGTAGGCGTGTTTACGGACTTCTAGTTCGCCTTTATCCTTATGCGATCAGTGAGTCTCCTCCAACCTTGGTAAGCAACTTCAAGATCTTGCCCTTCTTCCTCGTATGCAGGAGATCCCTTCCGAAGTACGGATCCTTAAAAATACCGGCTTGCGGGATTTGGGCTTATGGAAGGCCTTAGGGGTCTGAGCTTGGGCCGCTGCAGGAATGGAACTTTATGAGGGCTTGCGGGAATTGGGGTTTTCATGAGCCGGCTTGTGGGAATTGAAGCTTGTTTGCGGAAAGGAGCTCTTGCGAATGGGGCTTGCAGGAACAGAGGCTTTATGAACTTCTTCTTCTTCTTTTAAAATCCCGGGATGGCTAGGAATGGATTTATGGGGGATTAGTGGGAATGGGGTTTAATAAAGCCCCTTAGAAGCTTCTTAAAAGAAACTTCTAGGGAGCCTCTGGCTACGAACAGAAGCCACGTGGAAGAGGGAGGGGGTAGTAATGGGGTAGAAGATGACGTCGATTGGGAGTTGGCTTGATGGTGGCTCAGCATCAGCATGCTGCAAGGGCGACACGGCAAATTTAATGGTGGCATCGTGCTCAGCCCGACAGCTGGCGGCAGACTTGGCAATGGCAGCAAAGACTGTATTCTTAGGCACTAGATACAATGGTACACAAGAAGTTCATCATTTAGAAATTAAAATTGGTGATTATGTTGAGCGCATAAATTTCTTGGTTGTGCCTTTGCAAGCTAGTGATATTATTTTAGGAATGCCTTGGTGTCACAAATATAATCCCGACATAGATTATTCCACACATTCCATGAAAATTCATTCTAACGAAAAAATAAATCACATACATGGATCGCACACTTTTAATCATTTTCCCTTGGATTAGTCACACACATGCTAAACGTGCAATGAGAAAAGGTAGTAAATCATACTTAGTATGGGTGAATGAAATTGAAGCTAAGGAAAATCACATGCATCCTAGGCATGCACAATTTCTTTCACAATTTAAAGATTGTTTTGTTGCTTATTTACAATCTCCTTTACTACCTACATGTCCCGAAGACCATAAAATAGACTTAATCCCAGGTTCTCAACCACCATGTAAAGCACCTTATAGACACAATCAGATCGAACAAAATGAAATCCAAGCACAAGTTGAAGAACTGTTGAACCAAGGACTCATTAGGCCCAATAGTTCTCATTTTGGTGCATGTGTCCTATTAGTTAAAATGAAAAATAATACTTATAGGATGTGCATTGACTATCATGCCCCGAACAAAATCATTGTTAAGAATAGATATGTAACTCCTAGGGTAGACAACCTCATGGATAGACTACAAGGAGCCACTATTTTTAGCAAGATAGATCTCAAATTTGGATATCATCAAGTAATATTGGATACACCTGACATTTTTAAGATTGCATTTAGAACTCAATTTGGTCATTATGAAATTCTCATTATGCCTTTCGATTTAACCAATGCACCAGCTATATTCAATCGTATAATGAATCGTATATTTTTTGCCATGGAATTTTTCAATCGCATAAAGGGTTGTATAATGAATCGTATATTTTTGAAATATCAGAATTGTATATTGTTTTCTTTGATGATATATTGGTTTTCAGTAAGAATGAGAATGAACATTGTGAACATCTATCTTTGGTTTTTAAATTGTTGAATATGCTAACCCTGACAAGAGTGAATTTTTTCAAACCCAAATTGAATACTTAGGTCACATTGTCACTTCTGATGGTATTCCTATTGATCCTAAAAAGGTAGAGGCAATTTTGAATTGGCGAATCCCTAAAAATGTGCATGAGTTACGTTCTTTCTTAGGTCTTGCCACCTTTTATAGAAAAATTGTGAGAAATTTTTCATTGCTTGCATTACCTTTCACAAAATTATTAAAGAAAGGTATTGTGTATCACTGGTCTGACAACTAACAAAAGTCTTTTGATTTATTGAAACATGCTTTAACACATACACCTGTTTTGCAATTACTTGATTTTAATTGATCATTCTTTCTAGTAGTCATTGATGTTAGCGGATCAGGAATAGGAGTTGTTCTCATGCAAGATTCACATCCAATATCCTATTCTAGTTGCAAACTTAAACCCTCTGAATTGAAGTATTCCACCTATGATAAAGAATTGCTAGATTTAGTTCAAGCCTTACGTCAATGGAAACACTACCTAATGGGATCTGAATTTATGATTAAAACTGACCAACAAAGTATGAAACATCTCCTTAGTCAGCCAAAAATTTATGACCATCTTATTAAATGGGTTGTTTTTATTCAAAGTTTTCATCCTCTTATCCAATACCAACCAGGTAGCATTGGAGCTAAGTCTTAGACAAGAATTTTCCACAAAAAGCTTACAAGAAGAAGCGAGTTTATCGAACTCACCGACTAATCTAAGGCAAAGAAAAAGGGAGAAGACATCAGGAAAAAAAGATTTGGCCTCCCCAAAAGAATTGTGACAAGGAGGGTGGTTGCCATGCACGTGACTATGGGGCCGCTTGACGTTAGAATCACGACACGGCACGGCGCCGGCGCGAGTCAAGAGTCCACCATTGCACCTCTCCCCAATGAGCAAGGATTTTTTCCGAAGACACTTGAACTTTTTTGGTGCTTACACAAGGGCACACCCATGAAACCCTTCACTTTAAGCCAACACCCCACTCACCTCTCGGCTCACAAAATGACTACCCATTCCCCCTCATTCTCACTGAATGCACTCACCATCCCCACTCACCTATTCCTAGTGGGAGCCGCGAGCCACTTAACCATGCTCAGACACGATGGCCCCGTGCCGCAACGCGCCCTAGAGAGCCAACTTCCAAGCCTCGAGTCGTTGAAAGGTACCCCCACTATAGGTGTTACTGACAGCATCCTCGTGGGCTGCCTCCAAAGCCCCTCGTGGCATTGCCTCGAGGCTCGTGGTCGTTGGCTGCCTCGAGAGGCCCCCCTCGCGGGCTCAGGTCGCGGAGGGTCGTGGGCCCGTGGCCACTGGCCACGTGATCGTGCAGGGTCAGTCGGCCTCGTGGGCTCGCGGGTCCATAGCAGGCCACGCAGGCAAGGCAGACGATGAGACGGGGCAACGTCCACTTGCGCGCATCCACTCACATGCACATCACACACGACATAGTTCAGGTTGTGGAATAAAAATGCCTCCAAATCCTGTCGAATCTGGATTCTTCTGCCACTAGTGAGTCGGAGACTCGGAACCGGTTCAAAGGTGGTCGAGTCGAATGTGCGGATGCAGTCTATTCTTCAGGAAAGGTGGGCGTGACGCCCCAAGTAGTTCTTTGTTTTCCCTCGATAGCCTTGTAGGCTGTAGCCTGTAGGCCTAGGCTGAATTCGTTGGCCGGCCTGCTCCTCGTGCATAGTGTAACGGACTTTTAAAACACCCCTTCAGGCTTCTGAGCTGGTTGGCCGACCCGCTGCTCGTGGATAGTGTAAGGGGCTTTTAAAACACCCCTTGGAAACATTTATTCTAAGTAGGCATTTTATATTCTAACCCTAAGGCACCATGATTCTCAATCCTTTTAGGTGCTCGTGCAATCCTTTTAGGTGCTATGTTGGTTCTAAAGGCATTGAGGTCCATATATATTTAAAGGTATGGAAATATCGATTGAAAAATGTCATTAAATCATCCTTTTAGGTGCTCATGCATTCCTTTTAAGTGCTATGGTGGTTTTAAAGACTTTCAAGTTAGTATATGTTATGGTGATATTAGCTCAAAAGTATCGTGGATAACTTATTCTTAATTTGAAATTTCCAATACCTAGCACAAACTTCCAATGCTATGATGAAAGAAAGAGAGAGAGAGGGGCAGGGAGGGAGGGAGGGAGGGAGATGAGTGATAGGAATTGGAAATGAGAGAAAATAGGACATTGTATGTTATTTTGGTTGTCTTTTAGATCTTCTTTTTCATTATGCTTATGAAAATCTTATGAAAGAGACAAAAAAGAGAGAGAAGAGGAAAACCATAAAAATTTAGTAATGTATCTTGTCTGGATGTATTGTATAGTGTTTCGCTCTTCTATTTTCTTTCTTTTCTCATACGAGCAGAGAGGTGGAGCGGTGCATCCCTCTCATTTCCCATTCTCTTTGAGTCAAGTGAGATATGGATTTGCTTCGGATTGGGTATCTTTGCGTAAAGTAGGATGTCCAAAAGCTTGATACTAGAATGTTGTCAGGAGACTTTGACCTAGGAACCCAGATTTCAGGTTGATCATAGTGGGTTCGGCCGCGAACGTTCTGTTGTGAGGCGGACTCGGGAAACCCTAAGCACAAACCCCAGAACATTCAATGGGAGTGTCGGATGGTGACACTTACATTTGTTTCTTGATGGACCACTACAACATGCTTGGGCAGGCACATTACAGTTGGTATCAAAGCGAAACTTCATAATGACATGTGATTGATTAATGTATGGTTTGTAGACATATCCTAAACAAAATAAACATTACTCTTGTAACTACAGTTAACCCAAGTAATATGAGTTACACTACTTGAGTCATTACGAATAGCATAGCAGACGTATGGTGGGTCCTAACCCACAAGGCTTAAGCCCCTTTAATGCTTGTCTTCCTCAGTTCTTCCGAGATGAGGACATCTCGATGCTTGTCTTCCCTAGTTCTTCTAAGATGAGGACATCTCGAGTTCTTTAAGGGGGAGAGGGTGTAATATCCTCCATGAACCATAAAAACACCCCTTCTTAATCAATAAAAATAATAGAAATCAACGCATGAGTCGGAGATAACGCGACGTCAACGACGAGTTGGAGATGACGTGATGATGTCGAGGCGAGGAGAGAGGATACAATGACGTCGATGGAGGGGCAGGCCACGGGCCTACCACCCCTCCTTAACCTCCTCGATAAGTCCACCAAACGAGCTATCATGCAAGAAATGGCAGCTCCACCGTGGCCGCCCACGCGCCGTTTTCCCCCAATTATAGTTCCCCCTCTCCTTATAAACCCCCCCTCCCCCTTCCACCCCCTCCCCCCCCCCCAATCGCAAGAAGGTAGAGACAAGGTTGGAAGGGCTCGACACACTATTCCCTGCCCCATCCCCCCCTTTGTGCCAATGGAAAGAGAGTTAGAGAGAGAGAGAGGGAGAGAGAGAGGGAGAGAGAGAGAGGAGAAGAAGAGGAGAAGAAGAAGAAGAAGAGGGAGAGAGAGGCAGAGAGAAGGAGAGAGAGAGAGAGACTCTCTAGAGGAACCCATTCCTCTTCCCCTCCTTAGAGGGTGACCACACGTGTTGCCCTTCTCTCCATCTCCCCGCAAGTTTAACCCCCATCGCAATCGAGAAGAGTCACCCCAGTACACTATCTCTCCAATGAGAGATAGAGAGGGATAGAAGATTCATAAGTCGAAAGTATGGCACCCAAATGGAGGGAGACACGAGTCAATGGTAATCTCGCATCTGACAATGGAGCCACCGGCCAAGGCATTTCTGCGAATACCATTACAATGTTGAGTATGGATAATTCATATCCGAATATCCAGGTATTAATTTCCATCTCTGCTATTCACTGAGACATAGGGTATGTCGCTTTGGCCTGCGCATGAGTTCTTTTTAACAAGTAACCTGAATTATTTTTTGATAGTTAACGAACTCATATGGGATCATAAGTAAATACTTTTCGCAACCATAGATGACCTTGCATAGATTTATGTTTATGACACATTGAGGTTCGCACAAACCCTTGTATCTGAATACAATCATTAGGATTATAACTATGATGCCTTGAGATCCATCCTATAGCAACTACGTTTGTTAATCATGTTTGGTGTTGGGCTAGATGCAACAACTCTAGGGCAAGTGAAGAGGTCAAGGATTAGGAAAACCTAAGTCGAAGGAAGGACCAATGTTTTTATACTTATTGGGAAGAAGGTAGGGTTGTCGATCAATGCAAGTGGCCTAAAGAACTTATGTTGCATACAGTGTTAAAACCCCTAGCATATACCTTAGTCGAAAGAATGGTGTGTTAGGTAAATTTTACATAGAACCACTCATGATCCTAAGGGGGAGAGCAGAAACACGATGGAAAGGTTATCACAACCATTCCTACACTGTTTGGAAAAGGATACCATTGTTCTTGTTGATTGATCAAATAACTTCGTAAATGCTTTTGCATTAAACTGATTGTTGGGATGTGATTTGGATGATTATTTCAAGTGCTTGTGTCTGATGATAAATGCATGGCAGGGGTCAGTGATGACAAGTTGCTATGGGGAAATAAAGGGATGTTTTCCTGGAAGATGATATCATACTGATTGTCTTGATTGTGCTTGATTCTTAATTGGATTAATTAAGAAATGATATTTTACGTGGGTGGATGATCTCCAAGGTCGTGCTGCATTTCAACTCGAGAGGGCACTGCTTGATTCACAGGCTGAAGGTTGAGTGGTAAAAAGGCCAACCACGGAAGTTGTGTCCCACTACTAGGTCACTTGAGGTCAATAGAGCTCTGGACACCCCTTGTCTAGTCCAGAACAGAGTTGTAGACTGCCGTGAGCCAAATGTCTAGGGCATTGGAAGATCCTATTCTAGATACTGGGTGGAAATTATGGTGCGATTTGGACCGAGTACTTCTGCAAGACAAAAGGGACATATAATTTCTCTTGTATGGGCAGGAGACAAAGATTAACTAGAAGATAAGTTAAGGAACTTTTTTGTCAAGGACTGTTTGCTTTGTATTTGTGTCTGTGCTGTAAATTATACGAACAAACCATGTTTCCTAAAGGCTTAATTAATAAAGCTAATTTTGAATGTTACATATAAATGTGATAGGACCTAATTAGAAAATCAAAGCTATTGAGGGAAGTGTGTGGGCGGAACCCCGACGGGTCTATCCTACGGCAGGGTGATCCTAGAGAACTGGGAGGCTTCTCACAAGGTTTTAGGACCTAATTAGAAAATCAAAGCTATTGAGGAAAGTGCGTGGGTGGAACCCCGACGGGTCGGTCGTACAACAAGGTGATCCCAGAGAGCTGGGAGGCTTCTCACAAGGTTTTAGTGTCGTTTAACCCTTGAATATGGTTAGGCTAGAACCTGATTCATGCCATTTTAGGAGACTAGAATGGGACTATGCCCTATGGGCACAGAGGCTGAGCAGCGCATCCCTCTCATTTCCCATTCTCTTTGAAGCAAGTGTGGTATGGATCTGCTTTGGATTGGGTATCTTCACGTAAAGTAGGACGTCCAAAACCCGATACTAGAATGCTGTCAAGAGACTTTGACCCTAGGAACCCTGTTTTTAGATTGATCCTAGTGGGTTCGGCTGTGAAGGTTCCATTGCGAGGCGGACTCGAGAAACCCTAGGCGACAAACCTCGGAACATTCCATAGGAGTGCCGGGTGGTGACACTTAGATTTATTTCTCAATGGACTACTAAAACATGCTTGGGCATGAGACTTGTTGTGCGACTTACCATGTGACTTAGACCTAGATTTCTGCAAGTCTCTACCATGTCCATACCCATTTTCATTCTTTCCATTACCATATTTGGCTCTAACAGTCAAAGCATGCAACACATGAGAGGCATCCAAGTTTTTACGGTTGATCTCTTCTTGTAGAAGAGCACTCTCTACATCAGGAAAGTCCAAAATAGTAGCAGGAGCACATAAGGCAGTGCGGAATACATCCCATGACTCACTAAGAATCCCAAGAAAAAACAATTGAGTAATCTCATCATTGAAGGTAATACCCTACAAAGTCAAGTTCTTGAGAATAGCATGGAATTGGCTCAAATGAGCAAACATTGTCATATTCTTCTTTATGCACACGTCTAAAAGATACTTCAACCAATACATCTGACTTGCTAGACTTTTCTTGTCATAGAGATTCTTAATTTTATCCAAAAGCTGCTCCTATAATATACATGCTTAGTGAGAGACAAAATGAGGGTGGACTTGCATAACGCATCAAGCTCATCCCATTCATCATCAGTCATAGTTTCAAGTTGCTTGCCATGCATCCTTAGTGGCTTTATCTAAGATTTCTGCACCAATACTTGCCAAACTTGGCTCTTCCAGTAGGCATAATTTGCACCATCAAGCTTAGTGATGTTGAAGATAGCACTATCAGTGAAAGAAAATGCCATACTATAGTCCAAAACGGTGAAAATAATTCAAAACTATTTGCTTTTTTCTGCTGTAAATAGCCAAAATACCACAAAAAATAAGGCAAAATAACCATGAACTGATAGCTAATGATGCTATCCACTAAGTATCATCAAAAGTACATAAAATCAGGATGATTCAACATGAAAATTCCATGATAGTCCATGCATAACTCTTCACTATAATAAATTACAGTCAGGTACGATGAGAGTAAACTATAGGCAAAATGAATGCACCAAGTCAACCACTGACATTCAAAGCATAACCAGCATCAAGGGGGCATAAATCAACATGTGACAATCATATGGACATTGAGCAAACACCTAAGCATGTCAAATGAATCCGTTAGTAAGCCGACACACCCCCTGTGTAATAGGGCAAAGTGTACACACAACATTGGCAAGACCTAACACAAAGAGGTGTATGCTCAGGGAGTGCAAAGCCCAAATCAGCCCAAGTACATCTGTGAGGACCACGGCATATCGACCATGCAACATCCAAGTGAAGATACCACTCTCAAGTATCCGAATGCTCAAGTAGCATAAATTGTCGTTGTCAAGCGTATCAGGATGCTCCCATGGGCACAAAAACTGTAAATATCAAGCAAAGAATCTCAACAAGGGCATATGATAGCACTAGTGCCAGATGATCCAAGATCAAGCATCAATAAGACCTCATGAGCATATAGGCCGGTCGCATCCATACACAACATCCATAGACATAAAGTACATCCAAACTGTAACTTTGGCACACCAAGAAATAGACAAAGAAAGCTCTAGGAAGTCAACATGTCAAGCCAAAGCAAGGCTCAATAGCATCCAGCTCCAAACAATGTAACGGGCATGTAGTAGTGGCATAGGCCAAGCATGTCAAGACCGGTCAAACATAAGCAAAGCACATGCCATAAGTACATCAGAGATGAAGATCCAAATTCTATGAAAAGGGAGCTCAAGTTCCACCGATAATTCGAGAGAAAATTCAAGCTCTATGTCGATCCCCAAGAGTCACTACATCAATGTATACAACCAAGACATAGCCCGAATCCAATATGTATTAAATATCCACTAAGAAGTGTGATCAACCTTGATGTAAACTACATTAAATCACTATCCAAAAACTCAACCAAATGTTGGCTTGAATCAACCCAAAATCATAGCCAGACAATGGTGCATCATTCCCTACCATATAGGCATCAAGGGATCATGAACAACCATTACATAAGCATAATCCATAGGCATGAGACAGTCAAGGACCATATGCTAACCTATTTTCTAGCCAAGAATTTTTTATGTCCAGTCAAGATCTGAAGTATGATCAGCCCAAGAAATGATCTTGCAACATGAGGAATACATCCATCAAGCATTAGGCATGCATATGTAGGTATATGGGCATCAAATGATGTGTAAGTGAGCTCCAGTGAACTTGTAAAAGCTTGTTCTAATCTTGAACAGTAGGTCTGTTGTACATTCCAGAAAGAATGAGCTTAATCCAATGCCACAAACCAAGTGACAAGCATCAAAGATCATTGAACATGAGTGCCAAGCTTGAATAAGTGTTGAATGAAGAGGGTAATGACCAGAGAACCAAGCTGTGTAGTATGAATATGCACTCCAAGCCTGCATGAGACCAAGTGCAACCAGCGTTGTAGGGAAGCACCATGTTTGTGCTTAAATAAGGCTGATGGGGGATTGTGGTAAGGTGTGCAAGATGGCCTACGATAGGTCTAAGCTAGCCTCACAGAGCTCCAAGTAAGACAGGAGGTATACAAGCTCCAATGAGCATGAAATATGGTTGCCCCTTGTTCTGCCTTTATCTGTCCAAGTACTGAGCCAAAAATTTAGCTCATGGATGAGTTCACAAGAGCCTACCAGTACCCTAGAACAAGTGGTAAAGGGCGGGAAGGTGGGAGATAAAAAATACATACCATGAACGTCAAGCTATGGCTACCATGAATTTGAGAATGGCTGTATCTATTCATTTGAAAGCTGAAGTGATGCAAGTAGAGGTAGAGCTCCACGTGATCCAAGCTCAAGTAGTCATGAATCCTTGCTTTGATACCGATTGAAAGGTGAGAAGGATCAAAGCTTCCACGGGAGAGCTACGGCAGAGAGCAAGAGCTAGAGAGAGAGACTCATAATGGGAACTCCAACAGTCATAATGTGTGACCAGGCCTTTCTTTATTCAAACTGTCACTAAAAGAATTAAAAAAAAAGTGACGGTGATAGGCACCCGCCACTTGCCGTGTGTAGTGTGGCAGGAAAACTGTCAATGTAGTAATACATGGGCGGCTAGGTGGAGGTACCTTTACCCCCAACACCTATATAGGACATTTTATGAAATGTAAGAAATTCATTGATATTTCCTATATATGTATCCATGTATTTTCGACATATAACTAGGGAATTAAATTTCCCACATCTACTAGTAGGGAATTACACATCAAAAGAGAAAATTTCCTACATTCTTTCAAAATTCCCTATATAAGAGAATAGGATAATCTAATTCTACACTTTTAATAGTAGGGAATTATAGATCATTGTAGTGAATTCCTATGTTCTCTCAAAATTTTCTACATAAGAGAATGTAAGAGTGTTATTTCCCACTTCTAATAGTAGGAAATTATATGTACATATGAAGAATTGCCTACATTCTCTCAAAATACTCTATATAGGAGAATATATGAAATTCAAGTATTGCTCTAGGTATTTAAGATCTAGGTTATAAAAAAGATTATAAAATTTTTAAAGTTGGAATTAACCATATGAAGGTGTCTAAGAGCCATCTATCCCAAGTACACACATATACACATGTATACATACATGCACACACACACATGCCTTCTCCACTCCTAGTTAAAAAGTCATATCTAGATGCAATTGTGGAATTGTTTTCCTTGCATTAAATGTTAGAAAACTCATTGGAAATGACCCCCATATTATATAAATGGGTGGCCTCAAGCTATTTGCTCAATCCTATGCTAAACGTAGCTCTATTTTGTTCATTTCATGCCCATTTAGTGTAGCAATGCTTCTTGTTTTTGCTTTGTTAATTTGAGAATTTCTTCTCCTAACTCCTTCAAAAGTTTATTTCAATGGTGCAACAAGCCATGTGAAGATATGCAACTAACTATAAGCCAACATTTGAGTAGCTCAATACATATAAACACTAGTAGACATGATAGTTTGATTAGTAGGAGGGAACAATTTGTTTTCTCTAATATATGGACGTGATGAAATTGAATTATTAGATGGCTTCTAATGAGGAATCAGTTGTAAGTTATTTTTTTTATTTTACTCAATTGTATTTGGTTCCCTTTTTGTATTGTAGAAAATGCTTTGATTGAGTAAATTGTTTGCTTTAGTTCTTAATAAGAGTTAGTGTAAAAGATTCCTTACCTTCCTTAATTATAGTGAGTTCAAAGATTTTAGACTAAGACAGATTCATATAATTTGTTATTTTTATTATGAAATAGAACTTATATTGAATATTTACCAACATAAAATTTGGTGACCTGGCTAAGCCAAAATGCATCAACTCTTAGAGCTAGGTGCTTAAAGCCTTAGTCATTTTTCTTAAGTGCCCTAAGTAGAGCCAGTGCATTGCTTTATATTTTTAAACATAATATCTATTGGAAATTTATTTTCCTTCTTTATATGGAAACCTTGTTTCTAATGGGCCAAATGATTTTTAGAACAAGGGCCCTGCTAGTTTCCAAAGCTTTAAGGACTCCTCATCTAGGGATCCTTTATCAACCAAACAAAGCTATGTGCATCCTAATGGTATTATTTAGCCCAACTAGATGGGTCCATTCTCTCATTCTTTCCCACAATCTCCCTACCCACACATAGTGCCAAAAGTGATGGGTGATTATCTCACTGTGTACAATAGAGAGGAGTCATCAATCATTGATTTTCATGAATTTGGAATTCTTAACCTTAGTAGGTATCTTTTTAGCACTCACTTTCCATATCATTAAGTTCAACACTTGGTGTCACCTTTCAAGTTCTTAGTATTTTTCTTCTCAAAGTGCCAACAATGGTGTAAGGGTAACATTTATTTCATGCTTCTTTGATGTGGGCAGCCATGTGCCCCTTCTCTTCTATAAGTCCTATTTCTTGCTTTGTTTTGCATGTTGATTTTCCCCTTGTATTGATGATAAAGCACCACATATCTTCTAGAAAAACCTTTGTGTCTAGCAACCACTTTGCCTTCTTGATTTAGAGGAGGGCAATCAAGCACTCCCGCTCTTCTCTATCAAGCTACAAATTACATGTTATTTTCTCCAACTCAAGTACTCCCTATATGTAAGTCTTCTAGATATCCAATCATCTCACTGTTCCCTTGTTGCCATTTTAAGGTCCTAGGTGATGGGGGGATGTTCACAATTTGAGGTTGGGGAAACATCCAGACACTTTGTAGAAACACTTTGCCCCTCGTATAACTCCTATTTCCAAATTTAAAGTGAACCTTGGACACAATTTATCTCCATTGGTTGACGAGCACTTCTCGTGATAGATATTGGGAGCTAGATTTTCCCATTGGCAAGCACTATCCTCCTAAGTAAGTGATGTCCATTCTCACCCATGTAAGTTTTGTTCACTTTTCCCCATGTAACTTTGCCTTATGGGTAAGTGATATCCATTTTCCACATATATCTTTGGCTTCTCTCACATGTTTTTAGTCATGATAGCCCATAGTTTTCCTCACTGAGCTTATAAAGCAATTTGAAGATCAACCTTCTAGCCTTTGACTTGATTTCTCCTCAAATTTCTGCAGTCCTAATCCTCCACAAATCCTTATTGTGGTTATCACTTTCTAGAAATTGAATTCCACCTACTACTTGGTCCAAAGCTCCACAAAATCCTTTATAGTAGCTTCTCTTCTTTTTTTCATTGCACCTTAGAGAATGGAGTTACTAATATTAAAAACATCAAGGAAGGTGAAAGTATCTTATCTACCACTATTGAATTGCCTCGAACACTCAGAGACAATGCACAAAATGTGTTTAATATATTTTCCATCTTTCCTAACATCTAATCGATATTCTCAACCCTAGAGGGCACTCTAGATACCAAAAAACTTCCCTTGCCTTGATTACATTGAGAAATCTAATCACTAGTATTTTCCAAACCTAGACAAAGAATATTTATCTTAAGTTTACTAATTTTTATACCTCAGAACTACATACCACTCATAATTGTTAGCCCCAAATTAGCCCTATAAGCCAAAATTAGACTTGAGTTATCATCAACAAAAGTTGGGTGCACCTTTGGGAGTTATTACTAGAGGGGGACCATGGATTAGTCCTCTCTAACTTTTTTATCCACCATCTTAAGTAGTGGATCACCAACTATGTTGAAGAGAATAGGCGCATCCTTGTTTGAGTGGTCTCCTTAAACTAAAAAGGGTGGACTATATATCCAATGAAGCCCACTTTTGTGGCTACATTCTTGAAGAGTACATTCACCATATGGTAAAATTATCGCCCCATTCCTAGTCTAGCCATGTCTATGGTGAAAAAATCACACCAAACAATATCATAGATCTTGTCTAAATCTATGTTGATGATCACCAAGTTTTCCTCACTTTTTTAAACTCTTCAATGCCAAGAATCAATTGCAAAGTGAATTTCACCTTGCTATTCAAGATGTGCTTCTCAATTCAATTAAATTTTTAAAACAATTACAATTTCAATGTATAATTGCAATTTGTACCCCTTTGGCTTTGCATGTTCCTACTTTTTCTCCAACACCATGTGTCGAATTGATTGGATTGCATTAAATTTGGCTCAAATTTATATTAGAATATCCTACAATCAAAATTGTAACTTTAATCAAAATTCACCACATAACTATTGCCATATGATCAAGTGTCTTACCACATCATCATTGCCACATCGCCATTGCCACATCACCATTACCACATTATCATTACCATATTATCATGTTAAAAAAAATTCAAATTTTACCCCAAATGAGATGTTTGCAAAGGGTCATTCTAGCCATGCTAATCTTGTCTCTAGATAGTCATATGGAAAGAAAGTTCCTATTTTCATTCATGTCATCCTCTTGCTATCCAATTCTAGCCTTTGATAATTAAGAATTCCAAGTCTCTTTCCATGACTTGCATTGCTACATCCTTCATGTCATCACATTGAGAGTTTTTTCAATGTCTATTCACATGCTACTGAAAGGAAGTACAAAAAAAAAAGCTCCCAACCAATGGTGATGGTAAGTGGCATAAACATGGGATCATAGTTATGAGGTTATGGGCTCCTATGTTGCTAGGTGCATCACTTTGTTTGACACTTGGACCTAATGTTGGAAATATGCACATGGTGTGGTCATGAGTGGGCCTTTTGCCCACTTTCACTCAGTTGCTTTGTTATTGAGGAGGAGAGTCCCAGTACAATTAAACTTTGATGTTGATTGGTCTTGTGAGCTACGATATCTTCACATAGAATCCATGCCAACATGGTTCTTCTTGTAGCTCCCTCACCCACGTGGTTGGTGTCGTGCCATAGCGTGTTGATAGCTCCACCCACCACCCGTGACAAAGTCCCTTGATGTGCCTCCGGCTACCTTGTACATACTTTTTGGCTATGAATATGATGTGTGGCCCTCAAGATGGGCCCTTGTGCATTCTTGTGAGCATGCTATGATCCATGTCGCATTCCGTGTCTCGCGTTGGGTTGTTTCGTGACATGTTGAGAGGTCAATATGGCAAAAGTTGGGGGAAGGGTCTGGCACTGCTTCAGGGCCTAGACGGGGTCCCAAGGGGGTCCCGAGTAGGTATTTGAGGGCTGGACCTCCCTTGGAGGGGAGGTGCATCCCCTTGTGGATGTTTTCTTGTTTATGCCTTATCCCAATAAAAAAGATATAACATGGTACATATTCATACCCTACAAGTTGCTCATTCTTGTAGTGTGTAGAGAAATGCTTGGCTAAATATGGGTAGCTTGAGAGCATCTTGCTCCGATAAGCTACTCATGAATATATGTGTGTATCACCTGGGTTCAAAAAAATGTATTATTAAAATAAAAATTTTATACATTTTTAACATACATAAGGGTGTAATATAAAGGTGTTATTTATAGATTAAATAGAAAAGGGTTAAGTTTTATTCAAGAAAATTCCATAGATAAGGATATTTATAAATAGGCTTTGAATGCACGTGATGCAGATAATATATATATATAGCAGCTTTCCCGAGGCATCTTGTGACATTGAGGTTAGCACTAGAAATGTAAATTGGCTTCTTGAGGTGGATCTTCTTAATAAGGGTGAAACTATGACACTAGCATTTTTTATTCATGCAAATAATAGAGCTCATTTAGTTCACCAACTGACTTTCCCTAGGGACTAAAACAACTTGTTGCTAGGGATAACAAGGGTCAAAGATACTTTAGCCAAAAGAAAGGCCTAAGAAAAGGAGGAGGGGGGGTTCATATGACGAGGAGGAGGAGTTGGAAGAGGCTAGAGGAGGTAGAGAGCCAATGCAAAAGTCCTTGATTCTCACTCCACTATACCACCATCTTATTGCACACGCTCACAATGGGTCCAACAAGACTATATGTTTTGTCCTCGCAATGCTGAGGAGTAGGGTTGATCCTACTTTGAAAGCACCTTAGGCAATTTATGTATGTCCAACAAGAGATTTGGCTATCTAGGTATTTTCATATGTATTTTGAAGGGAGTTTCTTTCTAGAATTTGATCATGTTTTCTCACTGGGTGTGATTTCCAGGCCAAATGATGAAGTGCTTCAAAAGATGGAAAAATTTTTGGGCATCACTTCTATTCATGCCATCTCTTCATATTCTGCCTATAACAACTCTTCTTCAAGAGCAAAGAATGAATAGATTTTCAATTAAGTTGTGATTTCCGATTATTGCAGCACATGTAGAACTTGGAAGCATCATGATTGTAGTTGAGCTTTTACCTGCATGTAGCAAAAGGGCATTGACCCGAACATGTTTAGCTTTTTGTCCATTCTAAGGGCATGCAATGATGTTGGAGCAGTGATGTATGGCAGATCCATACATGATATTGTGCTCAAATGTGGACTTGAATTGGATGTTGAGGTTATGAATACTATCATTGACATGTACACAAAGTGTGTAAGTCTCATGGGGAGGCATGCAAAGTCTTTGACAGGTTGTCATGTAGAGATGTAGTGTTGGAGCCCCAAAAGGAACACCTAGGAAATTGGGTTTCTACTGCAAGAAAATATATATTGTATTATCAACAATAATATTTTTCATATTTGATATGATCTCAACCAAGAGAACAACACTAGGAACAAGAAGTCTTCATGCAACTTCATAGAAATAATTCTCGCATGGCTTTAATTTTAACAAAATCCATCATTATCTTCATATTCTTCAAAGAATTATTTGATAGACATAAAAAACACAAAAGAATACTATAGTTTGAATGGAAAGATATCACATATGATTCATCTTCAGAGTTTCCATAGCCTTTTCTCACAATCTCTCATAGATAGATACATTGTTCTGCATAGAATTGGCTCTCTCTCTCTCTCTCTCTGTGTCTCTGTCTCTCTCTATCAATAGTACACCATATACTCACTAAAATAATCAATAATCACTCACAATAAATATTATTTGGTCATGAATACCCCTCCCAAGAGGTGTGTCTGATATGAAAGGTCACCAGAGCCACTACAGTGACTCTTCACAACTCACTACTATCATTTCACTCCAGTCTTCTCTTAAGTCTTCAACAGCTACTTCTTCTACTTCCTTGAGCTTATTTTGAACTTTCATTTACCTCTTTTCAAGGCTAGAAAACTTTCCCATACTACACCTTCATCCAACAAAACACTTACAGCAGCATACAGAACAGAATAGAATAAGAATAGAGGCTCTACAAAAGCTCCAACTGAGGGTTACAAAAGGTCAATAGAAAGCATCACAACCACATAACTCATACTAAAACCATTCCAAACTATCAAAAACCACTCAATAAGCTTTTCAAAAATTTCAAACTTCATCAATCATTACTCCATCCTTCCATTCAAAATAAATAGAACAAAATAGAAACAAAACAAAAGCTATTGCAACCAAACAGAACCCATTAGAACATCATAGACCTCATATCTCTACTGAAAAACATCATGAGCTTATCAAAAACATCCCACCCTATCCAAAACACTCTTAAACACTTCCAAAACAACTAAACATCACTCAAAATCTATCAAAAATCAACCATTCAGCCCTCAGAAACAACAAAAATCAACCAAAAAATACAATTCATTTCAGCATTCAACATATGCCCACACTTAATAAGGGAGAATACTCTCATGACCTAGGTAAAAGAGAATACAAGTTTATCAAATAGCTCAACTCGATCTTCTCTAGCATCTTCAATAAACCATCCAACCACGGCCCCAACTTATAATCTGCATCTAAATAAAGGATACAACAAAAAGAAAACCCTTTATCCATTAACATATCTTATAAACAATAGAAAATCTTGACAAATTTATAAAGGATATAACATGTTGCTTCCATCCATCAATCACATAGAATCACAAACCACCATTCATCAGCTTCATCATGTCCATCTTCTTTTTCAACTCCACATAAGAAGGATAATACACCACACATACATCACAAAACATACAAAAAATCATACAAACACAATACGAGGTAGTCTGAATAGCACATGCCCCCAAAAAATGGAGAGCAAAGAAAAGGATTTTCATTAAGAAAAGATGATACAACCAAGAAAAGGCTTCACTTCAAAGTAGGACAAAGATATTTCTTTTTAAACTACATGCTAAGCTTGAAATGCTCTAGAGCTTTACTCTCATATACAAAATACTAAGATACATTATGTAGGAACTGTAAACAACACATCCTTTCCACCAAAATAAGAAACTTGGTAGGGAAATCCTGTGCAAAGTAATACATGACATCCATTTGAGCAACAATCACATCCACATTTGGATTTATGATCAACTATAGAATACTCTTCCGAGTATTCATATGAGACTATTGATGCATGAAAGCAAGATACCAACAAAAATGAGCAACGAGGCATATAGAAGTATCCTTAGCATGAACATGCACCCGAGCAAAATGAAGATAAGAAGTCGAGACCGGTCCTATCAATGAACCCTGGAATGAAAGGCTAGTTAAACACCAGTCCTATCAAAGAATCATGCAATGTCCATTGCCGTCAATGGAGAATATCATTGTCATATCCATGTGTATCTAGCACACTGATTGAGGAGGAAGTTTAATATAATCAGAGGGAGATGGTAATGGAATAAGAGGGGAACATTGCAACGGTGGATAAGAAAAATCATAAAATGAAGGTAAGTGAAGGGATAAGGAAGATGGAAAACATGGAGACAAAAACATTTGAAGGGATTCTGCTAAGAAAACATAAGGAATAAGAGGAATTCTAGGATAAGGTTCAACAGCTATAGGAGATGCTGTAGGATCAACAATAAAAGGACAAATAGTAAAAACATGAATATGAGGGGATCTAGAAGGATTAAAGGATAAAAGAGGAATAATATCAGGGCTAGAAGCAAGAAGGGAAACATACAATCAAAAGTGACAAGACATGAGAGAATTGGGAAGAAGATCAGTAGGATCCAATGGGTAAATAGAACAACGCAAATTAAGAGCTTGGAAGAAGGAATCAATAAACAATGGATGATCAACAATATAGCTCAACAATTGAGTTGGATATCATATTTATGAAAGGCACTCCATAAACACCGAGGTTCTAAAGCATCATCCTCCAAAGGCGGATGCTACACATGCCCTCTACACCAGGATGTCTCTGCTGATGATAAGTCTTCAAGATTTCTGCTAACAAGAGCTCCACTGAATGAACATGCATGATTGCTTGCAAAATCACATCCCCCACATAAACATTTAGATCATCCTCGTCAGGAATTTGCAGATGTCCTGTGAGATAGATGAAAGACAATAACTGTGTTTCATGGGAAACTAGCTCATCTACGAATCTATGAAAGAGAGCTCTTAGCAAGTTTGCACATCATAGATTTGACTACCCATCTTTTGGAGGTTCCAAATCCACATTGCTCAAGGAAACATACAAGGAAAACCTTTTTTGATTATACTTAATCCAGAAGGAGGGGGGAGGTGACACCAATTTAGCATAGAGAGTAAAGTCATCCTGCACACAGTTCATTCATTGCTAAAGGTGTTCAAACTTACCGGAAAACCCATCACACAGCTTAGCCTTTTGCTGCAACTAGTTTCTCTTTAGAAGATAAGACAAAAAAAACTATAGGAGCTAGAGAAGGAATAGAGAGAGTAGAAATTTCCTGGTTAAGCTCTTTCATAAGCTTTTTTTGGGATTCAACAATATCTTGGCAATGCTGCAATTGACCCTCACAAGTACCCAACTTACGAGCTGACTCTATCATGTCCTCAAGAGCTACATTCTTTTCTTTAGTTAAAGACACATTCTTAGCCTCCAAGGTAGCTGCTTTTATTTCTAACTGTTTGATTTGGGTTTGCTGGAAATCCATCAAAGCACCAGCTTCAGTCATTTTTTATGAATGTCATTGAGTGTATCTTTTTCATATGCCAAGTCCCCCAAAGCTTTGCTAAATTTACTAGTCAAGAAATAAACTGTCTTGCAAGAAGTTATAAACCCCCATGTAAATAGACTAAAGACATGAAGTAAGGGAAGTCTCCAATGTAGGCTAGACACCAGAAATCAATTGGGAAAGCACAGATCTAGCTAGCATCATCTGTAAGGAAGAGGGAATCTACTGATCTAGCAATCCATCCCTTTAGGAACCAAATAAGCTAGGACAAGATAGGAATGAAGGGAGGGAACTACTAGAAACAGGAGGAATAGTGTCCTATACAGGAGGATTTGCAAAATTGAAGCTGAAGAGGGACTAGGTAACCGAGTGGTACGTCTGCATTTAGTTCGAAAAAACCTAGGAGGGGGCTTATCCTCGTATCTGAATTCGGCTATAATGGAGGAGGAGATGGAGCAGAAGGTGGAGGTTGCTTCGAAAGAGAAGCAAGATCAGCCCCACTGGCACACCACCAAGAGAAGGGCCAAGAGTAATAATCTTTTGAAGAAATACACAATAAGAAACATTAGTGCCTTGACCCTTTCTAACTCTTTGAAAATGTTGATCCATCTTGGCCAGCATGAATGCAGACTAGTTAAACTTGGCTCCCTCAAGGATCTCAACAGATGCAATAAAAAGCTCATTGGATAGACATTTCTTCCACATTGGAGAGGAGATACGAGCAACAGAAACCCTCGAGCTAGTAAAAAACGTTGATGGACACCAAAGGGGTAGATGTCTCCTTCTAAAAAAGTGAAAGGATCTCCTTGGCAGTCAATAATTGATTGCCACTAGGTACAAAGGAAGCTGAAAGAAGCAAACATAAGGATTCACTAATATTGGCAATAGAGAGGCATGTGTGTCGGCAGACTATTTCTGTATGATACCATGAAAAACTAGTAGAGCTTGTTTTCCACAAGTGGAAACTGAAGCACTACAAATGAACAAATTCCAGCACGATGAATACAATGTGCCTCCAAGAGAAGGGAATAGTCATATACCAGCAACGGCACATGCTGGATCACAATTGGGGGAGTAAAGGAGGATGCCATTCAGATTATACAGGATATCCACACACACACAACCAAGAAAATAAGGAAAATTCTTACAAAATCCAAACAAGCCACCCTTAAGAAAAATATTAGGAAAATGAAATAGAAGAACAAATAGGACCACACCAGACCTCCCCAAGCAATCCACATCCTATCTTTAAAAAATTTGACATGACCTATGCACTCATGCGATTGAAAGCTTCATGTGATGCAGATAGTCAGGCACCCTGAAACCCTAGAATCAAGCACTCAAATAGAACAAAATTTCAAGCACATCGTATCCCAGATGTTGACCAAATTCAAAACAGAATCACAAATTCAGACCATTAGACTAAATACAGACAAATATAGCCGACATATCTGATTAAGAAATGCCAATCCCCATAAATGTTGGCATATACCTAAGGTGCGGTAAAGTGGTCGAGTAAAAACTACACGATTCATTTTTTAGATGATCAATTAAGCTCAGTTCATTATTAAATAATTCGTTAATGCATGGTGAATCATTTCCATAGCCCAACCCTACTCATTTTGACTTAATTGGACTGGGATCTCTAGTAATGTAATGCATGTTGAGAAATTACATGATGTTTGGTGCAAAAGTGTATGTATGCATGACTTTCGGGGGTTCATTGTTAATTACAATTTAATTGTGCCTGTAGCTCGTGTGCACATGCACTTTGGATTAATTTTAAAGAATTAGGTGGTTTTTTTGCGAAAGTGCTTATCCAATGGCAGGGGTTCCTTTTACAAATAACAATTGAGTTCATTTTAGTTACAAATTTAGGAAAGTGCATTATGTTAATTTTGTGGGTACAACAGTCAGTTATTTTTATTTACAATTACTTGTGTCTTAATGTGCATGTGAAGGAGTGAAAGAACCTAGAAGTGTGTGGACACCCACAAGGTCTAAAGCGCGCAAGCCCTCGTCCAAGCAATCCGTATAACAAAAAAATTCACGAGTGAAAATAACAGGGCGACCAGGTAATAGTCGGTCTCCTGTCAAGTATAAAAATGCCAAATACTAATATCATGAAAAAAATAAAAAGATAAGGGACATGATAAAATTATCAAATGGGTGTATCATATGTTGGTTCAGTATATGATTTTATTTTCGTGTAAGGGTTACTATGATGTTTGTGATTTTTTAAAAATTGAGTTTGTTTGTTTTTTTTAATTTTTATTTTCTTTATTATGTGTGGTGTTGGGTTTAGGCAAAGTGCAATTTTCAATGTCCTATCACATTTGGGGAGGAATGGAATCGGAAACATTTGGATTGGTCTTATATTGGGAGTTATCGGCCATCTGTTTGTTGGTTTGTTTTCTTGCTTTTTTTTTAAAGGATGATTTGGATTTTATATTTGGTTGTGTGTGATGAAAGGTGATCGTTTTGTTTTGGTTTAAATTGAATTGGTTTGTTTGTTTTTGTGTCTTTTTTACATTTTATAAATATGTTGATGTGGGCTTGGGTTGTGATTTTTTTTTTGTTTGGTTTAGTTTGTGGCATTTTTATTATGTTTTTGTTTGTGTTGTTTTCTTTGTGTTTTTGTTTATTTTTTATTTTTTTGGGTAATTTGTAAAAAGTAAAGGGCAACCCAAAGACCAAAAATATTAAAAAGAATTATCTACAATTTTCAATAATTTTGATAGTAATTTTCCCAATTGTTAAATCATTTTTTAATCATGAAGGAAAGTGGCTTGAATTTTTAGAAAATTTTTGTGGAATTTTGTTATGTTTGTTTTAAAATTTTCCAAAAATTTAATGAGTTTACATTGATTTTTTTTCAATTTTTAAATGATTTTTCAATTTTGTTAATAGTTTGTTAATATGTGGGATTAAAATAATCAAAGTCGGGACAACGGGGTGCCCGACAGTAGTTGTGTGTGAACCATAGCTCCATGGCACGGGCAAAACCATACGTGCGTCCTCGTAGGTAAACGAGGGCTTGAACAGTACACGTACGCACGAATCGGATCAACACACACACACGACATGCAAACAGGTGCTTCCAACATGTAGAAAATTCCAAGACACGCACGTACCTAAACAATCACAAAAACGATCAATACGCAGATGCTTGCATGTAAGGAACACAGTTGGCGCGTGAACATTCGAATTCATGAAGGGGGTTGATACACGCGGGTCCAAATCCTGAATGAGCAACTAGAGGGGACACGTGGGTACAGGATGAGGAGGGCCTGAAAGGAAAAAAGGGGTGTTGGGAGGGGGGGTGTGGGAAGGGGGGCTTTATAAGGGGTAGGGGGTGTTTCTGTGGGGGAGGTAAATAGGGGTGGTGGGATTGTGAGAGGTGGAGGAAGTCATACAAGACATTTGCACATCTGAGCTCAATAGAATGGCATGGGGAGTCCCTTCTTCATATGATTTCCAAAGTAGACCAAAAGTAAACACAACCCGAATAGTAAACCTAGCCACCTTTTCGCGGGCAGAGCATGAAATTGTCGACGCGAAAAACGCTCTCGATATTACCCACAGAATATCTCTGCATGCAATGCATATTGAAGGAATCTTTGTGCAGGAGCTCTGAGGTCCATGTGGCAACCATACATGGGCATTACAAGTTGAAATATTCGCGATTCGTCAGTCATGGCTTCCCCATCAAGGTACACATAACTCTATCTCTTTCTCTTATGTTTGCAATGGATGCATTGAGACATTGTGATGATGTTTTCATGATATATGGGTGATATGTGCTCATATAGTCAATGACTATGGATTATGGAGAGTGATCTTGAGATTGAGGAAGTTGATACTGATGAAGAAGCATCAGATGAATCATCAAGTGATGCGGTTGAGATGATTTACTTCTTTACTAAACTCAATGATTCAACAATACAAGAAAGCAACGGCATTGCACCAAGCACACTTAATTTCTGTCAAGATTGTGGGAGAGAAGGAAGGAGTCTCACTTGTAGCTTTCTTGCTTGCACAATGGGGGAATACACACAAAGGTGGAGGCTGAAAACAGTTTTCCTCTTCTTAGTTGTGTAAGCCAAAAGAAACTCACATACAAAAGAAATAGAAGAACCCTATATATGGGTCTCAAACCAAACTCAACTAACTAAGGTGGCATACTAACTGAGCCACGAACTAGAGTAGATAAGAATAGCTGTCATCTAGCTATTATTCATGGGCGGTGTACCAACTGCATCTGCAACTGAAAAGTCGGTGACATAAATGCACAACGGTCACCCTGGCATATCACGAGTGGAGCTCGATATCTCAACACTCCCCCTCGAGCTCAATCCCATTTCTTGCATGCCAAGCAGGTCTCTAAACTTGCGCAGCTTCTCTGCGCCCAATGCCTTCATAAATATGTCAGCTACCTAATCCTTTGTGCTGACATAAACTAGATCAATAAGACCTAGTAAAACCATCTCCCGCACATAGTGATAATGCACCTCAATGTGCTTTGTTCTAGCATGATAGACTGGGTTATTTGCCAAGTGTATACTGCTCATGTTGTCACAATAAATGACAACTGGCCCATCTGTAGGCTGATGCATATCATAAAGTAGCTTATGCAACCAAGCTACCTCACATGCAGCCATTGCTGCACCCCTGTACTCAACCTCTGTGCTCGACAAGGCAACTATAGGCTGTTTCTTGCTGCTGCAAGTGACTGCAGTACTCCCAAAAGAGAAAACATATCCACTGGTAGATCATCTATCAGAAATACTACCAGCCCAATCAGCATCAGTGTATCCATGCAACTGTATCTGAACCCCAGTCTCATAAAATAGTCCATACTGCAATGTGGACTTCACATACCTGAGTATGCGTCTAGCCGCATCCAAATGCGGTTTTCTTGGAGCCTGCATAAACTGACTTACCAATCCAACCGCATAGCTCAAATCTGGCCTGGTAATAGTCATATAAATCAAACTTCCTACTATGCGTCTGTACATAGTAGGGTCTTCGAGAAGCTCACCTGCATCTGCGCTCAGCTTCACATTCTGCTCCAAAGGAACTGAAATAGGCTTACAGTCTGTCATCCCATATTTGGACAACATGTCCAATCCATACTGCCTCTGCAAGAGCCGTATCCCACTTGGTGATCTAATCACCTCAATGCCCAAGAAATAACGCAACTCTCCCAAATCCTTCATCTCAAACTTCTGCTTCAATAGCATTTTCACATGAAGGATATCTTCATCACTGTCGCCTGTCATAATCAAATCATCAACATAAATGACAAGTAGCATAATACATTTCTCTGTTTTTCTCACATAAAGTGAAAAATCTGCCTTGGAAATTTGAAAGCCAATAGTGACAAGATACTGTCCTATCTTGTCAGACCATGCTCTAGGTGCTTGCTTCAAGCCATACAAGGCTTTCTTCAACCTGTAAACAAACTCAAGATGAACAACATGCACATAACCTGGTGGCTGCTCCATATAGACCTCTTCTTGCAAATCACCATGCAAGAAGGCATTCTTTACATCCATCTGATGTAAAGACCATCCCTTTGATGCAGCCATAGCAATGACTGCTCTTACGGTTGCCATCCTTGCAACCAGACTGAATGTTTCTTCATAATCAATGCCATATGTTTGTGCATACCCCTTGACTACTAATCTTGCCTTGTATCTGTTCACAGAACCATCTGCATCGTGCTTCACCTTATAAACCCACTTAGAGCCAATTGCATTCTTACCTTTAGGCAAATGTACTAATTCCCATGTAGCATTTTCTTCCAAGGCATCCATTTCTTCATCCATGGCTTTCTCCCATTTTTCTTTTCCCATGGCTTGCTCAAAAGAAGTGGGTTCTGGTTCCTGTATCAGTTTGACCATATATGCATAGTGAATGGCTGTAAATCCATCATATTTTAGCCTATCCACAGGATACCTAGCTCTGGTAGACCTACGCAAAGTAGGTTCATTCCCAGGTGCTCTCAAAACATTCCTGGTCTTCTTTACTCTAGGTGTAACAATAGAAGGAATACCCGACTCATCATCAATGCCACTGGATTCACCATCCACATAAGAGTGACCTGCATTCACATCAAACATGGGCTGATCTACCTTCTCTTTTCCTTTTCGTGATACCTGCATACCACTATCTGCATTGCTTTGAGAAGATTCTCGTGATCTCAATCTGCTTGTCCATGGCGAAGAATGTGAACCACTGCTAGAGGACGCTCTAGGTCCACTAATATTTTGTGACTGCTACTCCAACTTGGATCTCAGCTCATCTAGCACATGAACATAGGCAATGCAACCAAAAATCTTCAAATGAGAAATATCTGGTTTCCTACCAGTATACCTCTCCTCTGGAGTCATCCCATGTATTGCTGCAGTGGGAGTCATGTTCATTATGTAGATTGCTGTAGCAACTGCCTCAGCCCAATAAAAATCTGGCAAGTCTTTTTCATTGAGTATGGCACGAGATACCTCTCCAATATGCCTGTTTTTCCTTTCTGCAATTCCATTTTGTTGTGGGGTATGACTGCATGAATATTGCTGCTTTATGCCATGCTCCTGCAGGAACCTTGCAAACTCATTTGAGAGGTACTCTCCCCCTCCATCTAACCTTAGGCATTTTATTTGCAGGCCTATTTCTTTTTCAACCATAGCTTTAAGAGTTTTGAAATGCCCAAAAACTTCACTTTTCTTTTTCATAAAATACACCCAAATTTTTCTACTATAGTCATCAATAAAAGTGACAAAATAATGATAGCCTCCAAGAGATGCAACTTTAGTAGTCCACACATCAGAGTGGATTAATTCCAATGGCTTCTTACTCTCTTGAACATGTCTAGGAAATGGTTTCCTTGCCTTTTTCCAAATTGACAGGCTTCACATACCTTATGCATTTCTGCAACCTTGAATTTAGGCAATCTTGCAACAATATTTTGGGCCTGCATTGATTTAAGTCGCTGTACATTAACATGACCAATGCGTTTATGCTAGATATCAATATCTCCAACTACACCGGTCCCATGTGCAAACATTGCTGTACTCAATTCAGGCATGTCTGCATCCAACGTAAACATTCTGCCCTTCTTCTTTCCTTTTGCTGTCAAGTGACCTTTATTTTTCATATCCTCAACAAAGCATCCATGAGGATTAAATCTGACCTGCAAGCCCTGCTCAACCATTTGACCAACAGAAACCAGATTCTTGGTGATATTCGGGACATGAAATACATCGGACAGGTATTTCTTTTTCCCATCCTGCATAGACAAAGGAATTTTTCCAATCTACACAATAGGATGTGCAGTATCATCACCAATCTCCACAAATCTTGGTTTTTCCATTTTCCTTGCATCCTCCATCCATTCTGCATGACGTGTCATGTGGTTTGATGCACCTGAGTCAACATACCATACATCGTTGCTTTCTTCTGCACTTGTCACAGAATTGTTCATGTGCTGCACCATAAACAAATGCTCATTTCTGTCATCACCCTGTCTACTAGAAGATGCATAATTCCCTTGTTTGCGTTTTCCATTCATGATGTCATTCTGCTTTTTATAGCAGTCTTTAGCCATATGACTCATTTTACCACAGTAGTAGCATTCAACATTACTGTTTGCATTTTGGCCTCTTTGCCATCCACCACGACCTCTTTGGCTCCCTCTGCCTCTAGAGTTGCCACGTCCTCCTCCATAGGACTGGTTTTCTTGAGTTTGCTGCATATTCTGATTTCTACCATGGCCTCCAGATCGGCCTCCTCTACCTCTGCCTCTACCTCTTCCAGCATTTGAGTAGAAGACAGCTTCTTTTGAAGTTCCTCTTGAAGAAGATGCACCACCATTTCTCTACTCCTCAGAAATTAGAAGAGCAATCCTCCTCAAAATCAAGAAATCTTTCACGGACGAAAATGGATGTTTGGAACTGTGCATAATCCTTTCCTAGACCATTCAAGGTCACAAAAACTAAATCATCATCTTCTACTGGCGACCCAATGGAAACAAGTGCATCTGCAATCTTTTTCACCTTCATGTGGTAGTCATTGATGCTCATATTTTCTCTTTGCACATTATGCAACTCTTGCTTGAGTTGCATTTTCCTGGCTTGCGTATTTGTGCTATACATTTTTGACAAAGTATCCCATGCCTCCTTTGGCGTACTTGCATCTTGAATATGCACAATCATAGAGTCTGAAATGCTGATAGACAGCCAGTACATAACTTTCTTGGCTCTCTCATGCCATGCTTTAAATGCCTGCATTTGCTGTTGATTGGGAATATCAGGAAGAACTGGTTCTTCTTCATTTCCTGCAACAAATTCCCAATATCCTTTTCCCATAAGGAAATTCGTCATTCTAAACTTCCATGCTTGGAAGTTGTTCTTGTCAAGCTTTTCAGTGACAATCTGTGAGAGAGAATCAGACGCCATTGCAGAACACTGCAAAAAATTCTGTCACTGCAAAGAACACAGCTTCAGCCTCACAAGGGCTAATCTGCAAAACTGACGAAAGTGGTATTTGACCACACAGTCACTTCCTAGTGACGATTTTGCATCAACAGGCAACAAGGATGATTCTGTAACTCCCAATGTCTCTGCACACAAGCATACGATGCAATTTCTACAATAACTTTTCACCGACCTGTAGAACAGTGGTCACATAGCATAAAATTGGGCCTTTTCCTGAGTGCGTGCAGAAAACTTCCGCCTCCAAAACAGGCCCCGAAATGGCCTCAAATAAAAAAAACAGGGTCTCTTGCTTCACCGCGAAGGGCGTCTCAACCTGAGACAATGCACTCTTGCACTTTCTGGCTGTGCCACCTGTAGAGACTTGCTCCCAAAACAGAAAAATGAAAGCAACACTGGTCCTCTTACCAGAACACCGCGAACTTGGCTTGCTTTCTTGAGCTCCTTACCACGAACAAAGCTCTGATACCATGTCAAGATTGTGGGAGAGAAGGAAGGAGTCTCACTTGTAGCTTTCTTGCTTGCACAATGGGAGAATACACACAAAGGTGGAGGCTGAAAACAGTTTTCCTCTTCTTAGTTGTGTAAGCCAAAATAAACTCACATACAAAAGAAATAGAAGAACCCTATATATGGGTCTCAAACCAAACTCAACTAACTAAGGTGGCATACTAACTGAGCCACGAACTAGAGTAGATAAGAATAGCTGTCATCTAGCTATTATTCATGGGCGGTGTACCAACCGCATCTGCAAAACTGACAAGTCAGTGACATAAATGCACAACGATCACCCTGGCATATCACAAGTGGAGCTCGATATCTCAACAATTTCACCTCATCAAAGTACTTCTCATTCGATAGGGAGAGCTATGGATTGATGGTAAATGACTTGAACGGAGAAAAAGCCATCACATTGGGGGTGCTCAAGCAATACGATAAAAGGGAGCTATTAGACTTGAAGAAGTGGATAAGGATCAAAGAAATTCTTTGCATGGGAAGAAAAGATGATGGAGAAGTTATGCTAGCCCTTAAATCGGAGCCATCATTGCACATTGCATGTATAGAGGAAGGGGAGAGTATTTTCCTTAGAAGTCACATAAATAGGGTTATAGGTGCTCATGCAAGCATCAATGCCACAATTGACTCCATCAAATCCAACTGGTGTACAAATATGGGAAAGAATGGTATCCCTCTCGCTTATATGAAAGAGCTCATCGGTGCTTGTACTTGCAAGGTATCCACAAAGGCCCATGGGTTTGACGGAAAAGTACCTATCTTGGAGCTTACCTCAGACATATCTCTTGTGGAGTGCCAACTTCAAGAGATCATGGTTCAACAAAAAGCCAAGCTAGTCAAGGTTCGCTCAACTAGAACGCATAGTTTAGGGAAGAAATAGTGGAATATGCATGTCATCGTGGTGGCAGTGCAACTCGTAAAGCCTCCCAAATTCGCAGATTGAGAACCTCGAAGAAATGTAGTTTCCCATTCAAGGTGCAAATCGAGTATAAAGATGGTCTCCACAAGGTTACTCTATGAGTACATGCTCTACACAAGGGCCATACACCTGGTTCTCGCAGTGGTTTGTATCACTTTCTAGTGCATCCATGTGTGGTTGATTGCTGCAAGGACGATTTGTTTGACGTGGGGACATGCCGCCATGTCGCCAGGATGAGCTTGACAAAAGAGCAATTTCATTTCAAAAATGCCTCTCCATTAGATCATGTAACGTAGAACGTCTTCATGATTCGAAGAGAGGTGCAAACACTTTCTTACCAAATGTGAAATGAAGGTATGTTCTCATCTTTTAAGCTATTGTTCGATGGTCTTGGACTGCCTTGAGCAACAACACTATTGGTATCTTGCAAGAAAACTTTCTAAGGATGATTGGACCACGATGTACTTGGAGGTGATTCGTCTACAAGACCAAAACAAGGTACTTGTCATCTTTCTCTCGATGTTTATATGTTATAGTGATTAGTACATTATTTGATAAAGCAATCTTGGATTAGGTGCTATATTGCCAACCATATAATCCACATGCAAGAGAGGATAAGGATAGACCATTCATATTAGTTGTCCAAGATGAATGGATGCTAGAAATGAGCAAGAGGTTCTTGAAGAACAGTGCCTGGGTGATTGATAGCACATTTAAGACCAATGTGTTTGGCCTTCCTCTCTATGTGGCAATTCTACCAAACCAACATGGAATGGGCATTCCTGTTTGGTTTATGTTGTGCATATGTGACAATGGGTTGAACCAAGAGGTCGCCACTTTGCAGATCACAATGAAAATAGTTCTCTCTAGAATGGGTGACATTCACCCTTTTGCACTTGCCATTGATAAGTCTCAACAAGAGTTGGAGGCGCTCTCAAAGGTTGTCTTCAATGATCCTCATTGCTGGACTGCCAACTATCTCGATGGCACTAGACACCAAGTTGCATGCCATATTATTCTCTGTTGGTTCCATAAAAAGAAGGCTTGGGTTGAGAATCTTCTCCCACAAGTACACATTGCTATGATTGTTTTGGTTTTAAGAACTACTTTTCGTGTGTTTCAATGAGCTTGGTAGTGATTTATGTCCCATGTGCTCATGGATCAAGGTTCCATCAGATGAGAGTGATCAGGCATACACATCCTTGTCCAATCTCATGCAATGTCCAACAAAATTGCAATTTGACGAGTTGTTTCAGTAGCTACTGCACAGCTCCTATCATCCAAACATGGTACGCGACATTACCAATTGATGGTGTGGAAAAGATTGTATTTGGCATACAAGATGGCCCAAGCTTGGTCGCATGTTTCCGCATGGTAATGTTGACACCACCAATATAATTGAGAGACTATGGCAATACATCAAGAACACTCTACTTGATGCTAAGATCAATAGGTGTATATTGGACCTATTGCACACCCTTGTTGGCAACTCGTCATCAAGATCGAGAATGGGTGGAACTGCGCTTGAGATCTTCAAACAGAAGCAGGAGATAGGTAATGTGCTTGATTTTGAGTTGGAATGTTATTTATCATTTTGTTGTGATACATTATGTTCTTAAAAGGGACTATTTTCTAGCAGCTGACTCTAAGCGCTTCAAAGTCTATGGGTCGAGCAAGAACCACATAGCTAGAATGGCGATAGGGGAGAGGATACTCGAGCGGTACGAGGTCGATCCCTTGTCTCTTCAAGTCATTCATAAGGGAACCATGCTCTTCAAAATGGCGAGTGCAATACAAGACAAGTGGTATAATGTAAGTGTGCAAGCAAACTATTGTGATTCCGCTGATTGGGTTGTTGCAGATTGTAACCATCTCTATGGCTTGCGGCTCATCTTGAGGAGCTATTTTCCTCACCTTCATGAGGTTCTGCCCATCATCGATAGTGCACGGGCCTTTGATGACACACCATGTAGTCCTTGTGCTGATGAAAATCCAGTCTTGGAGAGGCCATGCTCCGATGGAGGTGTGTAGAAAGAGGATCTTGTGTCCTCTATTGAGGACTTCAGAGGACTCCTCAAACACATTGAGGTTGAGGTTCCGTTCTATACCTCGAAACAAAGGGAAGTTTGTATGCACCAATTGCAAAGTGCAAGGGAGTCTCTTGTTTGCATGTTTGCCCCACATGAGATTGATATGCCTATGAAGGGTGGGATCTATCAAGTCGAGGTAAATATCACAAAGACACACTTGGGACATGGCAAGAGTGACCATCCTCATCCTAACGAGTAATGTGGATCCTCCTCGCAACCAAAGTGTCCCCACACCACAGGTGCATTGAGACGCAAGCATTAGCAAGGAAGGGGCCGCGTGAGGGTCAATGCAAAACCACGTATATACTATCCTCACTGCTGCACCAAAACATTCTTGGTGGACCCTTTGGCTGTTTTTTCATGTCACACTTGCCATGCATTGCTTCCCCTTACCTTACGGTATGTACCACATACAATGATATCTATCTTGATTGGCAGGATGGTGCAACTCTATGAGGAGAGTTACATGGGCATCTGCACTATTTATGATTGTGCATACAAAGGTGAGAATGAGGAGCGCCAGTTCACTCTCTCATTTCCCAATGGGTTAATGGTGACACATGTGTTGGCTTCTAGACTCACCATGTTGGTATTGTACTCATGAGCAACACACCCTTGAGGATGATGTGGTGCGAGACTCTCTTTGGAATTTGGATAGTCCTCGATACACATGTCGTATAAGCTTTTGAGTAAACCTTGCTATGTGGATCATTCTCTTGCATTGCAAATTCATTGCATATTTTGTTTTTATGACTCCTGTATAACAAATAGGACAACACATAATTTTTGGCATGACACATGTGTTTCGTCTAGGGTGGGCGAGGCACTCTAGTCAACATGCATGCTAATCTTGTTGCCTACTTGTAGTTACCAAGCATGCAAACGACAAGTAAGAGTAAATACGATGTCATGGGTGTTGAATGTTTACACACTTGAAATGCTTCAAAGCAAGGGGGTTGCCATGTTTAGGATGCATAGTTAACCCTTGTGTAAGGATTTTGGGTGGGTTCTTATTTCTTGATTGGTACCCCATAATGGGCCTCAAAAGGAAGGCCTACAACTTCATCCTAGATTAGGTTTTCAATTTTCTAAAATTTTTAATAGTGTTGTGCACCTAAGAACAAACATCAACGATTAAGATTTAGAAGCATTTCTCAATGGAAGTTGAGTAAGTTTGGGGGCCAATCATCTCAACTATTGTATGAACCCTTGTATTAGGGCTACATAACCTTATTTATAGTGTAAATATTTGAGTTGAAAAGAGAAAATTCTAGCTACTATTAGACATCCTCTTTAGTTAGTCAATTGAGTTCTTTGTATGTGTAGTTGAATCACCCCAAAAATTGAGGTGCAATGGTAGTTTTTATTAGCATTGTTTACTTGCATATAGGAATGTTAGAGTAGTTCCAAATGAGGTTTCAAGCTCTATCATCCCCATTAGTAGAAATAATTAAGGAATCTAAATTGGTTATTTCATGTTAGCTTCACATATTTCCATGGAAGGTGCAAAGATAGTGGATAAGGAAGTCATGCAGAAGTTTTATCCTTTAACTATGAAGGAAATAACCTATTTGTAGCATACATAATATAAAATACAATACCTACTATAGATTGTGGTAAAATTTCAACAACCAAGGAGCCAGTGGATACATCTGAAAATGGAACCTAGAGTGAAACTATTCTTAGCAATAGGAGAAGTGTCACATTAATCCAATCCTCGAATTTGAAGGTTGCAACATCCTTAAAGGGGTCTTTACACATCCCAACAAGAGAAAACTAATAATTTATTTAAAAAAGAAAATCCATTTGAAATTTGTTAAATTTGGACAGAGAATTTATGTGAAAAAAATCAAGAATATGTACAATATTAAAAAAAGGATAAAGCTTTTACTAGAATTCTTTCATAGAATCCCTCTAAAAAGTATAGTTTATAGTTGAAAATGTTGCACATTGTACCCTTTAAAATGAAGTTGTAGGCTACCTTCACATGTGTAAGCTAGCCTTGGGGGAGGCAATTGTATTCTCCTAAAAGAGCATCTTTCCAACTCAAAGAAAACTCAGAGCCAAGGGTTGAAGATCACAGGTAGTCACATTTCTTTTGTGCATAAGTATTACAATTGCACTAAATTGTGTCACTAAGAACAAAAAAATTTATGTTAAGTAGTTGACTCAAAACCTACTGCAATAAGGGCTAATAATGACAAGGAACAACAAAGCCATCGCGCACATAAACTAGAAACAGGAATCAAAACAAAATCAATAACAAAACCTATAAGAAACCCAAACCTCGTCATGATACAATCAACTAAGAAAGAGCCTAGGAATACTACAAGAGCATGTACTTAAGAAGCGGTTGAGTAATTTTGACCCTAATGAAGGAAAGGAATCCCAACCCTGAGAGACCAACTAGGAGACCCATCATTGTAACAACTCTAATACTTGACCTCGTCAATTAGTGAGCCATGAGTATTCACATTCAAGCACCATGGACAATTTGACTATCCAAATAGTCTTCTTGTGGAACTACAAGACTCTTCTTCTCAATGAAACATGCAATACTCGACAATAGTTGATGGCCATGCAAGCAAAATTGGATGGGATCCAAAATTTTCTTGTGAATGCAAAGACAAGAGAATAGTCTAACATTAGCCTCAGAGACCTAGTTCAACATAGGCTATTTCATCGCATTGATATGATCACTGTGTAGGAGCAGACATGGCTTAGACTCTACTCTCTAGAATGGAAAATACTCCAACATGGAGAGACCAAGCCATTGTTCCCCTAGTTGATATGCAACTTTGATAAGTACCATGCTGGGGATGATCCATGTAGCTTCATCGAAGAGTTCAAACAAGTGTGTGAGGCTAATAACCTCACTAGAGTCTAAAGGAAGCATAGGTTTAAGAGCGTTACATGGGTGAAAAGGGACTTATTATGTGTATAAGCCTTGATGCATTTGAAATGTCCTCTTTCATAACCCTAAGAAACCTCTTCATCAAGCAGTTCACCAAAGATGCCTAGGGGGTAAACTTCATTCTTCAACTAATGAACATTAGATGACAAGAAGAAGAGAGTACAAGGGACTATATATCCGAATTATGAGGGCTCTATAAGAGAATACCTCATGCCAAAAATCCCACTGCTAAATCAGTTATTAAGGCATTCACAAAGGGTATATATGATGAATCATGGATTGATTGAGCATCAATAAGTTCATCATGGATTGATTGAGCATCAATAAGAATCTAGATGGAGCGATTAGGATCAAGGACTTGCATAAAGAGAGAAGTAGATATAAAAAGAGAAGTAGATATAAACCCAATTAAACAGGGCCAACACAAAGACAGAACCTCATGGAAAATGTGATGAAGCAACAACAAGAACTCCTAAGGATGATCCAGCCCTTTAAAAAATCATGTCCTTATCAACAAAACATGCAATGCATACATTGTAACAATGATCACTTCCCATTTTAATGACCTCGATAGAGTCACCCATGCACCAATTGTGGACATTTGAGGCAAGATATAGTGTTTTGTCCAACTTCTTTTTTATCCCACCCTATGTGCTAGTGTTAATGCACAACCACAAAACCAAAGTCTTCCTTATCTAAGGCAACAACAAATAGCATTGCTGCCCATTCAAGAAGCAATGACTCTAAGGGTTGAAATCAATATGTCAAGCACACCTAAGCCTCTTGCCTCTATAATACTTACCCTAGCAACCCTCTTATGCATTTTATAGATGAATTGTATGATGAGGAGGAATGTATAGGTCCTTACGTAACATATGATCAAGAGAATAGCATAGCCCTCATGAACCATC
Organism: Lygodium microphyllum; assembly: GCF_053477565.2. Lineage (NCBI taxonomy): Eukaryota > Viridiplantae > Streptophyta > Polypodiopsida > Schizaeales > Lygodiaceae > Lygodium > Lygodium microphyllum. Next base: position 18,791,148 of record NC_141136.1, on the reverse strand, counting down.
ATCTTGTTCCAATCCTATTCCAACACTTTATATTAAACATCTATTAAATCACTATTGCCAAATTATTACCAAAAACTAGTAATTATTAAATTAATGCAAATTACAACCTAATGTAACTATACTATTGCTACCAAATCACACGCTACCAAATCACACTAAAACTAATACTAAATTATTACTAATTACTACTTAACACTAAAATTAATTACAAATTTATTAATAATGCTAACTAAGTAATCAATAATCAATATTAATTACTATAATTATCATTATTGATTACTATTTCATAATATTGAATTCAATTTAATAATTTAAAAATATTAGTAATATTACTAATTTAAATATGATAATTAATTACTATTTCTAAGTACCAAATTAAGTATTATTCACTGATTACACACACTACCCTATACTACATATAACACTATTACCACAATTAACACTAATGACTAATAACGAATCAACACAATCAACATTATCTAATGCAATTGATATCATTAATTTCTAATTAATTAATTATTACAATGATCAAAACTAATTAGAATTTCTAAGTGCTAAATTAATTTCTTCTAGTGCGTTTAACATTAGAAAAATGTGGTTTGTACACCAAAACATGGTATTTAGTTTTTCTTGATAGGTCCATGTTTATTTCTAGCATTGTGCTTAAAATATATTTGATGCTCTTCGATATTCACAAAAATACCTTCAAAACAGGGCATTTTCTCATAATAGTCCTCTCGTTGTGAGCATTCACGTGGAATGTGTGAGTTATGATGGTAATATATAGCAAATCCTAGGGCTTTTGATGTAATTCAAGTGATAGGTACTTTCAATCTAGAGAGCTCCTCAACTTTCTTACTATCAAAAACCAAATAATTCATTTTTATTTAGATGTTCCACAAATACACATTTTTACTACAAGTCTAGGCCACAAGAGGGAGGTAATGGCAGGGTGGGCAAAGGAAACCTAGCATAATTTTCCATCACCACATCCTCACTTTGCTAGCATGTCAAGAGACCACTTGTGAAGGTCCTCTCTGATCTTGGCCACATACGTACTATCAAACCATGTCCTTAGCTGCAATGAGCACAGGCTAATGTAACTAAGCAAGGCAAGCTACAAATCCAAACAAAAATATCTATAAAAAAACGAGTTAGGCATACCTAGTTCCTCATTGGCTTCCCCACCACACCACCATCAATAAAGGCCTTCATGTATGCCATCACGTAAAACCCACAATCAACTGCATTTGTTTGTTGGGGGGCCTAAACTATAAGACGATGGGTTAGTGAAAAGTAAAGAAGCCGACAATTTTAGTGAGCTTTATGCAAATGAGCTTTATGGCACGCTCTAGTTGCAAGACCTTTATATGGATTAGCTTCATCTCATTAATGGTAGATAATGTCTTGAAACACTCTGGGTCTTGACATTGCTTTGACAAGGTGGTGATGGCCCTGGCATGTAGACATATTAGAGAAAATATTCATCCATGACAATAATGCATGCTATGTGCATGTGTATAGGGTTGAAGGTACCTCTTCACGGTTCGCAGACACTCTATGGCATCCCTGCATTCCAACAAGTCAAGGTACATGATTGCACCTCGATCACTGGGTAGTCAGTCCACTCTTTTGACACGTGGATTATGAACCACGTATACGCTCCAATGCCCTCTGCAATTGAGACATGTTTTTACATTGCAAACCCTGAATACTTATGAAACCAACCGAGCCATGTGCAAGTAAGTGCAATATGCAAGCCCTAAAGCTCATAAGTAACCACTTGAGTCATGTGAACATAAAAGCACATTGCAACCCTTAAGAAACATGAAAGTATTTCAATCACATGAGCCATGGATGGAATTAGACCACGTAAAAGTAGAATGCAATTGAGCCATGCATACCTTAAGACCACTGGCAGGAAGATAAATATTGCTCGTGTAGGGTCAATGCCATCAAAGTAGTTATGTAATGCCACATCCTTGTCCTTTTCCTCGATCATGTTCAGATATTGATACCAAAGAGAATCAAGGAAGTAAACATCGAAAACGTGCTCTCTTGGAAGCATGTACTCCATCCAACTATGAAAGGAAACATCATTTAGTAACATAAACTTTCGAAGCCTAAAGCCAAAAACATTGCACTTTGCCTAAACCCTTACTTAAATGGTGAATAAATTCATGGTCCTATTACTCGCTCTTCTCCACTCACCAATGCAGCTATCAAGCGACTGTCAATGTCCACACGAAGCTTTGACACATAAGCTACGAACTCAGTGCGCACACCACAATCCAACTTGAAATGCAAAAAAACAAAAACTTATTACAAAACGAAACCTATGCCATTGTAAGCAAGACACCTACTAGGTACACACCTTGAAGTGGCACTCTTTTTTCCCCTTCTCTTTGCGAGGGATCTATCCTTGATCACGTCAATGGTACTACCCCCGATCGTGAACACATAATGGGAGGGGGGACTCATCGGCTTGAGAGGGGAAGAGACAGTGATAGGGGAGGGTCGCGGTGACATGAGGTGTGATGTGTACCGCTTCCCCTCACCTTGCAATGCCATGTGTTATATTTTCATAACACAATGCAACCAATAAAATGCAACATGATGCCAAAAATCATTAGACCATTTCGAAAGAATAAGCAACACATTTCACCACTAACCTATGATCCAACATCCTCAATAGTGCGGGGGGACCCATCCTCAAGCAAGCCATCCAAATCTGTCTCAGGGTGATGTTCCACTATTTGCAATTCATAATGAGGGCCGACGGCATGACCCTCACCGTGAGCCGCCTCCTCAGTCTCAACCTGTGCCCTCTCCTCTGTGCGAGGCCGTCTCTGAGGCAGAGAAATTATTCACAAACGCATATACGTGAGAAGAGGTTATGTCTAGGGTTTCAACAAAACATTACACTATTCATGCAAAAAAAAAGAGACTACACACTATTCATGTGAGAAAAAAGAGACGATCCATATGACATAATCCATGTGAGACAATCCATATAAGATTTAGAAAAAACATCACAATACTCATGCGAGAGAAAGAGATTAGATACTTACATGTGCTCCATACCCCTCGGCAATACTCCTTTTCGTGCGCTGGATGTGATGCTCTCTCTTCGAATCGTATTTGACCAACACTTTTCTCACAAATGCCTGGACATACTCCTCATGCATCATGGTGCTCTCTATCTCCTCCAATAGGTCCCACAACTGCTGGGCTCGGGCATATTGGGCTCTCTCATACTTTCTCTTAGCCAACTCTAGCTTTCTCTCGAGATCGCCAAATCGTGCCTCTGTCTTCCGTTGCCACACACCGACAGTGGTGCGGGCATGTGGTGTATCAATTGGGCGACCTGTCTTCCTATGGGGAATGTCAAACCCAATGCCATGCTCGACTCTCATATTCTCAACCATCCATGCCCTCCTCACAATGTTGACGTGCTGCTTTGGGCACAAGATGTCTGCATGGCACTGGCGAGCTACAGTGCCATCAGATAGAGTAATGGCTATAGAGGGTGCTCTTATCGAGGGGATGGAGAGGACAACATTATCATGTGTCTCGAATATAATGTCCGTGTGAGAATCTCTATGCCCCCAATGGTAAGATGATGAAACCTGAAAAGAACACAAATTGAAATGCTTGTCATGGAAACAATCTAGAGAAACTGTTGCATGCAGTCCATATTCCAAAAGAAACAAGGAAACTTATCCTCTTCTTCGCATGCACAATTGAAGCACCCATCGACGACTACGCACGCGATGAGGTCTGACTCCTCGCGCATTGTCGCAATGCATAGGGTTGAAGGTCACCACAGGGGTTTGGCAAGAGAAGAATGTATGGGGGTTCAAGAGCTTAGACTTCGGAGATAGTAGAGACAAGAGAAGGGTTGAAGGTTTCAAGCTAAGTTCTTGAAGATAAGAGATAGCAGGGCGTAGGTAGATTCAAGGAGAGGAGTAGATGAAAGAGAAGGAGTTCGAAGAGATTGAAGATGTAGAAGAATACTTCAAAAAATAATTAGAAAATATAGAAGAATACTAACAAAGATATAGCCTGTCAGTTTTTTTCAACATTATGAGAAAATATAACTCTAATAGACAAAAACGTGTACAAAATAATACCTTCCTCTATGCTACTCAGATCGCCCATCTGATGCTTCCAATGGCTCCAAAGGGGGGGGTTAAATACCAGGACACCTAGCTAGAATCCTGCCATATCACTTATTCTTCATCTCCCACTTTCGGAGTGCTGTTCACTGCCTGAAAACAACAATCGTGTATCATGTGATTTTGCTAATCTCTCTTTTTACATAAAATCCTCTCAAATTAGCTAAAAGCTACATGCTTTCTTTTACATGTCATCCTAATCTAGAAGTTTTCTATATTTTTATGGATTCTGCACATCCTCTGGCATGTGCCAAAGTCTTATGGATTTGCAATGTCAGAAGAAGTATCTTCTGCCATGTCGATGTCTTCATCTTCTGCCTCTTTTTCTTTCTCTATGTCTTCATGCTCTTGAATTATATTCAAGTCTTCTAGCTCATATGTTGAACTTTCTCTTTGTTTGAAGAGCTTGATTCTTTTTCCAGCTATGGGTATCTTCATGCTTGTTCCATCCAATTCAGCCAATGAATATGTGGCATTGTCATGAATGACCTTTACCACATATGGACCAAACCAATGCTTCACCATCTTCCTAGAAGCACTATATTGATTGTCTAAGCTGCTATCATAGACAAGCACCCAGTCATTTTCTTGAATTGCTCTTGGCCAAAGTCGATGTCCCTTATCAAATCTTATTTTGTTCTTTAGTCTTGTTGTCTTTAGCTTCTCAATAGCTGCTTGAACATCTTCAAGCCTTCTTTTTAGCTGCCATATGCGCAAAGTCAGCAACTCTTCTCTACTAATGCTTGGGAGGTAGAAGACTCCATGTGAGAATAGATTCTTCAATTGGATTAATTGGTTGTTGTCCATGCATAAGTTCAGTTGGCATATAGCCAGTCACTGAACTATGCTAGTCTGGTCAGCCCATAATGCAAAAGGTAGCATTTTAGGCCATTCTTTGATCTTTCCTCTACAAGACTTTGCTAGAGCTTTGAGAATAGGTTGATGACCTCTCTCACTCTTTCAATTACCTTCAGGGTTGTAGGCTGATGTTAAAGCCAACTTAATACCCAATTGAGTAAAAAAGTTGAGTGCCTCATCAGCATCCAACTCTCCTCTATCTGCAATTACTTTACACACACAACCATATCTACAAAACACTTCTTCAAGCAAAAAATGACAAATAGCTTGAGTGGATTTGGTTGTTAAGTCTTTGCCTTCAATTTGATTGGTTAGATCCTCTCTTGCAAGCACTAAATACCTCATATTCCATATTCCTGTAGGAATGGTTATAAGATCAATAACCCATCTATAATGTATAGACAATGGATAAGTCAGTTGTAACCCATCTTGATGCTTAACCATAGAATACATTTGACACACATAACAGGTTTCAACAAAATGTGCTATGTCCCAATACATGTTTTGCCACCAATATTTTTCTTTGACTTTACTAAAGGTTCCCCATATGCCTCTATGGCCAGCCCACAGGCTTTCATGAAATTCCTTCATTACATATTGTTGCAATCTTTTGTTACCTAAAACTCGGACATGTGCTCCTTTCTTCTTCTTTGCGTGCTTTCGTAGATGTCCTTTAAGAAAAAATCCATAAGCTTTCCTCTTGATATGCTTGAACTCCTCATCAGTCCAAGTCTCCTTCTTCTTCATTGTGCTCAAATATTGACCGATCTTCAGCCAATCTTCTTCAAGGAAATGAACTAGAACTTGTGCAATGCAATGAGCATGATGGCTGCTAGTTGACCATCCTGCTGTTTTCAGCTTTGGACCAGTATATGCATGAACCGAAAATGTATTTTCAGTAGCCATGGAATGAAATTCAGCAAGTATAGATTCTTTAGCTTCATCTTCTTCCATCAGCTCTTCTTCATTGTCATATCTTTCATGTGATAGCATGTCAGCAACTGGATTCGCCTTTCTTACAATATGCTTTAATTCGGGGTTGAGAGACTTAATATATGCAATCCATCTTAGCATAGCAATGTCGGGTATAGAGCAGTTGGCAATCATGCCCAAGAGTGGAAGACAATCAGTTTCTACCACTACGGAAGCACCTATAAAGTATTCATGATCACACTTTAATGCTGTTACAACTCCCCACAATTCCCTTTTTACTTATGCATACATTCTTTGATGTCCATTGAGAACCTTTGGTCCAAAACGAATTGCATACATGTTACCTTCAAGATCCTCTTGGCCAACATCCCATCCTATCCCAATGGGACTTGTATCCACGGTAAGGATGATGGGTTGACCATTTGAATAGTCAGCCCTTTTGAGAGTGGGGGTTGAAATTAACAGCTTCTTTAATTTGCGCATAGTGAGAGTATGCTCTTTATTCCAAGAGAATCTTTGGCCTTTTCTTAATAATTGATAAAGAATTTCGGCTACATGAGAAAAATGTGGTATCCATATGAGATAGAATACACATGCGCCAAGAAATCTTCTCATCCTTGAAACATTTGTACATTTTTCTTGCATTCTGTTGATGGCATCTATCTTGATTGGAGAAAGTTTGCGTCCATAGGGACCACATAGATGACCGACCACTAGGACTTCTTCTACTCCAAAAATCGACTTAGCTTCAGAAAGGGTAAGATGTACCTCTTCTAGCCTTGTCAAAATCCTGTCACAATCATGAATATGGTTAACTACAAATGTCCTGCAGCCATCTTTGTCAAGATCCTCATTCTTTTCATTGACTTCACATCCCTTGATAGGTACATCATCAAGAAATGGAAGAGTAAGTTGTGGAATAAAGTCCCTTAAGACTTTGTGCATGGCATTCATCATATGGGCTACAGAGTTTGTTGCACCTTGTGGTAGAGTGCACATGTGGACCAATCCAAGAGGTGTCTTCATCGTGGTAATGTCTCAGCTTTCTAATGAAAGCTGAAATTGGTCATTTCCTGAATATATGTCACCCATAGAATAAATTGCTCTACCTGCAAAAGCTTCAGCAAACTCATCAACAATTGGACCCAAACCAACATTTCGGATTGTGACACAATTAACAAGTTGTAGATCTTGAATGAATCATAAAGATCCATTTTTCTTGGGCGTGGTAAACCATTGATTTTTAGTAGGGCGCTGAAGAAGGTTCTAAAATCTTCATTCTAATCTGTTCATTTAGAAGTTCCAATAATTTGGGCAAATGCGCCCTTGGAACAGGAATAGGCTTGAGGTTCGAAGGCACATGTGGGACCGTAAAAATGACCATAGAAACCACAATATTTGGATCCACACAGCCTATTTCACTTGGTTGAAATGTAAAAGCTTTTTCATGTTTCATTAGCATTTGCATAAAAGAGTGTTTTTCAGCTATAGCGGAAGGAAAGAATTTTCACCTATTTTGAGTTTTTCTATACTTTCAGATGTGAACTTGTGACCAATGTTGGAAGGATCATGAATACTTGACTGATTTGCTGTTCTATTAGCTAGCCCTTCACTTTTAGGAGGTAGTGGGACTGCCATAGGTTTGACTTTCTTATCCACCATCTTGTATTTTGTCTCCACTTGCGCTTCAACCTTGTTGAGTAAACCAATGTCTTCATGCTCAACAAATTCTTGAATTGTTTGATAAAAATCCAATGTATGTACGTCTATGGACTAATTTTCTGCCTGATTTTCTGCATGAGCAGCTACATATATTTCAGCCAATGTGTCAGTAGTAATCAGTCCAAAAAAAATGCCCGAAATATCTTCATTTTCAGCCATCATGTCATAAGTTTTCAACTCCCTTTTTACATGACATAAATATTTTCTTTCAGCCTTAGTCATGGCGGAAAGAGACTTATAACATCCCATACTATTGGCTGTACATACATATAAATTTGCTAGAGACACAGTTTCTATTACTTGAGGAGGTTCAATCTTTTTACATAACGCACTACCGTAGCCTCCTTTTATAGTAGTGCAGCTCGAAAACCCTTGAATTCTTGAGCATTAGGAGGCACAGGATAATCACACAGTCAATCTATGTTTCGATAATGGTTAACACATACAATAAGAAATTGGACAGCTCATTCATTATCCTTTCTTCGGATTTGAGCATAGGAAGAACCATCATCAAGAGCTTTTGTTTCCAAGCGGGCTTTAGAAATATAAGGTTGCCCAAGAATGATAGGGTAACTACAAGAGTCTTGAAGAAAAAAGTGAAAATGGTATTTTATGTCTCCAATAGTTACCTACACATTAGGAAATGCAGCATATAACTCTCCAAAAGAGTTGTTTGTAGCTCTCATTTGCTAACCTGGATCAACATCTATGGACCATCCGCCACTTTCATAGAGACTCCTTGCCATGACGTTTATCTCCGAGCCATGGTCTAAGAGTGCAATACATGGTATTTTTTTTCCTCCAATTTTGATATATGTCTCCGTTGTTGCTCTTGCCCAATGCATACGGGAATAGTGACTACTTGGAATGAACCGAGCCTCTTCTTCCTTATGCATGTGTTGTAGACGGCCTTCTTTTTGAGAAGTGGGCTGCCCAAGTGATTTGGACCAACCGACCATTACATTTTCAGCTTTCACTTCTTTAATTTTTGCATTCATGTTTTCTTTATCTTCAGCTTCAATTGCTGCAATTAATTCTTTAACTGCTTCAAGTTGAATTACTTGTAAAGTCAGCTTCTCTTCATCCTGCACAAAAACTCAAAGAACTTGCAAAAAAGCATGCACTGTTTCTTTAGCTTCATCACCAACATATTGTCTTTTTCCTTTTATTACATTAGTAATTACATCATGGAATTCACGTTTGGCAATTCCAAGAATTTCACGTAAGGTGAATTCAATTTTTCTTCCTAGAATTCGTTCTTCTAGGACTCATTGTAAATTCTATGTCAGACTGCAATTTGTAGCCTGGCTGCTTGCCTTTCTTCTTTCCTTTGGTCTTCTTTGTTTGTGGCACATCTTCCATCTCTTGATCTGGGGTTATATTTTTAGCAAGCTTTAGTTGTTCATGCGTTCTTCTAGTTACCCGTTTCGGAGGGCCAGAAGAGGAAGGCCTTGGTTCATCTTCTCTTCTTCTCTTTTCTTCAATCAAGACTTCTTTATGATTGACGTCAGGCAAATGTGTAAAGGCAGAAAAAGAATCTACCAGTTCTTTCCAATGAGTTATTCCTCGAATGCACTGACTGGCATTAGCCAAATCTTCTTTGGCTGCTTTACCACGTTCCATTTGATCTAGTGCCTGCATCTATACTTTAGATTGTACATTAGCTTTACATGCTTTCAAACTTTATTTAGTTGGCTCAATTTGCAGCCCATAGGTAGCTGCATCAATTGCTGCATAGACATTCTTTACATCTAAATCTTCTAATCTTTTCTTCATTCCACCATTGCCAAAATTTGGCTCCAATGGAGGACTAGTTTCAACTGCATGGATTTTTCCGTCTTTCCAAAAGACGAGCTTCTGTGCTTCAGCCTCACGGAAGGCAGAACACTCCCTCTTATCATGTTGTTGGCTATTGCACCAAATACAACGCCTCTTAAAGCCTTCATTGATGGGTCTTTGAGTTGATGATTGTCCTCATTCTTCAACTTTGACATCCAGCTTCTCTACTTTGGAACTAATTTCTATAAGATTCAAATGAAATGTCATGCATCATCATGAGACTCATGCATGGTATTTGCAGTGGTAATATATGATATTTCAGTAATCTTAAAAAAATTATAAAACACCTTGAAAAAGCACAAATATTTTTAATGATAGTGCCGAAAAGCAATCAACGAAGTGTACGTACAAGGTACTTGAACAACTCGGTCACACTCGCATCGCTCCACCCGTATTTTGCTTGCACACTTAGGAGTGCAAGCAATGTCTTCAGGCGAGATACTCGACACCCATCATATAATGGTATGGATGCTTCCTCTCTAAGTGGATCAGAAGTCTCGACATCCATGGGAATCAATGCATTGATCATTGCCTCCATCTCAGGCTCCAAGATTGTATGTAAGTCTGGAAGGCTGCATGTCTCCTCTAGTATTGACGGTATAGATTGGATAGACGGTATAGATTGGTTAGTACATTCCAAATGGTTGATTGGTTCAGGCACTCCATCCATCGCACACCCATGAACTCTTCTAATTGGCCGCAAAGAGGGCACTCCTCCTTGGGACGAGACTTCACCTCCCTAGATAGAATAACTTTTCTTACTGTTTTCTGAAAATCCAAGTTCGCCTAATCAATGATCTGAGATTGAAACTCCTCGAAGCGTCGTATGTGTTCTATAGACAATCGACGTTTTCATCTAATTGCCAGCTTGCATTGAGAGCAAGGACATGGGACACGCTGATTAAGATATGCCTCGCGATCTTGAACATCAAGACCTTCATCGTTTTCCATTTTGTCTACATTACGACAAACAATTTGTTTTTGTTATCATTCTTTTTTTCTTTCTTAAATTGTTTGAGAAGGGATTTCTTCGCTTGTAACTCAGCAAAAATTAACGTATGTAAAGTCTCCATCCACCCACCCACAAATTAATGTATGTCGGAGTGTTTCCCATCTCGTGGTGTTGCACCGGACCTCATCGGACCTCGCCACCACTCTCTCTTTGTTTTCTATCCATTCATTATCTCCTCGTCTTCCATCTCTCTCTCTCTTTCTCTTTCTTTACTATGATGTATGTTTATTCCCTCTCTCTCGTTCCTTCGTCTTTTTTCTCTTCCTCTCCCTCTCTCATTTTCTTTAACAAAACATATATCTCTATCTATTATAACAATAACAACAACAACTAGTACTACAACAACAAACAATAAAAGAAAAAATAACTACTATTACTACTACTACTACTACTACTACTACTACAACAAATAAGAAAACTAGACAACAATAAACAAGAAATTAAAAAAAAAGCATTACTACAACAACAACAAACAACAAACAAGAAAACCACCACTACTACTACAACCACAACCATGACTACAATCACGACCACGACCACGACCATGACCATGACCACGACCACGACCACGACCACGATTATAACTACGACTATGAATACGACTACGACTATGACTAGGACTACGACTACGATGACGACCACGACCACGACTACGACTATGACTACAACCAAGACCATGACCATGACTATGACCACGACCACGACCACGACCACAACCACGACCACGACTACGACTACGACGATGATGACGACCACGACGACCACGACTACGACTACGACCACAACCATGACCACGACCACCACTACCACTACCACTACCACTACCATTACCACTACCACTACCACTACTACTATAATAAACAAGAAAAGAAGAAAAAAAAAAACAACAACAACAACAACAACTACTACTACTACTACTACTACTACTACTACTACTACTACTACTACTACTACCACAACCATAACCATGACCATGACCACGACCATGACTACCACTACCACTACCACTACCACTACCACTACCACTACCGCTATCGCGTGTACTATAATAAACAAGAAAATAAGAAGAAAAAAAAAACAACAACTACTACTACCACTACTGCAATAATAAACAAGAAAAGAAGAAAAAACTACTACTACTACTACTACTACTACAATAACAAAAAAACAAGAAAACTAAATAATAATAAACAAGAAAAGAAAAAAAACTACTACTACTACAACAACAACAACAAACAAGAAAAAAACAATCTGTCCCTCATTTTCTCTCTCCCTCTCTCTCTCTCTCCCTCTCTTTTTCTCTTTCCCTATTATGTTTAATGTTTTCTCCCTCTCTCTCTCCCGTTCTTTCTTTCCTTTTCTCTCTTCCTCTCCCTCTCTCATTTCCTCTCCCTGCCTCACCCTCTCCCTCTCTTTCTCTCTTTCCCTATTATGTTTAATGTTTTTTTGATTATCTCCTCTCCCTCTCTCATTTCCTTTTCTCTCTTCCTCTCCCTCTCTCATTTCCTCTCCCTCCCTCACCCTCTCACTCTCTTTCTCTCTTTCCCTATTATGTTTAATATTTTTTCTCTCTTTTTCTCTCTCCTCTCCCTCCCTCACCCTCACCCTTACCCTCTCTTTCTCTCTTTCCCTATTATGTTTAATGTTTTTTCTCTCTCCTCTCCCTCTCTCATTTCCTTCTCTCTTCCTCTCCCTCTCTTTCTCTCCTTCCCTATTATGTTTAATGTTTTTTCATTCTTCTCCCTCTCTCATTTCCTCTCCCTCCCTCACCCTCACCCTCACCCTCTCTTTATCTCTTTTCCTATTATATTTAATGTTTTTTCTCTCTCCTCTCCCTCTCTAATTTCCTTTTCTCTCTTCCTCTCTCTCCCTCACCCTCTCCCTCTCTTTCTCTCTTTCCCTATTATGTTTAATGCTTTTTCTCTCTTTTTCTCTCTCCTCTCCCTCTCTCATTTCTTTTCTCTCTTCCCCTCCCTCTCTCATTTCTTCTTCCTCCCTCACCCTCACCCTCTCTTTCTCTCTTTCCCTATTATGTTTAATGTTTTTTCTCTCTTCTCTCCCTCTCTCATTTCCTTTTCTCTCTTCCTCTCCCTCTCTCATTTCCACTCTCTCCCTCTCCCTCTTTCCCTATTATGTTTAATGTTTTTTTCTCTTATCTCCTCTCCCTCTCTCATTTCCTCTCCCTCCCTCACCCTCACCCTCTCTTTCTCTCTTTCCCTATTATGTTTAATCCCTCTCTCATTTCCTCTCCCTCCTTCACCCTCTCCATATCTTTCTCTCTTTCCATATTATGTTTAATGTTTTTTCTCTCTCCTCCCTCTCTCATTTCCTTTTCTCTCTTCCTCTCCCTCCCTCACCCTCTCCCTCTCTTTCTCTCTTTCCCTATTATGTTTAATGTTTTTTTCTCTCTTACTCTCCCTCTCTCATTTCCTTTCCCTCTCCCTCTCCCTCTCCCTCTCTTTCTCCCTTTCCTTGTTATGTTTAATGCTTTTCCCTATTATGTTTAATGTTTTTTCTCTCTTCCTCTCCCTCTCTCATTTTCTTTTCTCTCTTCCTCTCCCTCTCTCATTTCCTCTCCCTCCTTCTCCCTCTCCCTATCTTTCTCTCTTTCCCTATTATGCTTAATGTTTCCCTCTCTTTCCTCTCCCTCTCCATCTTCCTCTCCCTCCGTCTCCCTCTCCCTCTCTTTCTCTCTCATTTCCTCTCCCTCTCTAAATATACACAAATTTTAACAAAAACAAGTAAAAGAAAAAGAGAAAACACAAAAGCAAAGCAAGAATGAACAATGCATTCACCGTAAATGCTCGAAGAAGGGTTTGGCAGCTCCTCTTTGCGACGGCGGCTCCTCTTTGCCCTCCGTACACCTCCTTCTCTTCTTCGCGAACGGCGGCAGTGGTAGTAAGAAGCTTTCTTTCTCCCTCTTTCACTCTTTCTCTCCCTCTCCCTCTCAAATGCAAGATGTTCGCTCTCCCTTTCACTCTCCTTTTCGCTCTCTCTTTCACTCTCTCTTTTGTGTATGCGCTCAAAATAACACGCTTGGGTTTTGGCCGCGTTTTTTCATCTGAGTACCGTTGCTATTTGCATCGCAAATGTGATGCTAATAGCGATGCAAATAGCGACGCCTCTATTTTGTGTCAGAAACTGCCGTCGCTTTACCTCCATATCCTTGTAGTGGATGCAGATTGAGTAGGATGCTCATATGATCGCAGGTCAATGATTGTTTATGCCTTTGGCTATGGAAGTGGAACGATTAGCTGGAGCAACAAGAAGTGACCAACAGTTGCATTTTCTAACAAAGGTAGAGTACAGGGGTGTAGAATGTGAGATTGCATGCATGGTTGCTCAAGCTTATGGCTGATTTGGACATACGGGTGGATGCTCTAGTGATATTTTGTGAAAATCTAAGTACTTTACTTTTGGAAAAAATCAAGTATACCATGCCAAAAATAAACACATTGAGGTACAATACCATTTTATCCGTGAGATGGTTCTTACAAGCAGAGTGGATCTTATGCATGTGAAGAGGGATGAGCAGGTAGCATATATCTTTACCAAGTCTCTAGGTAAAGATAAGTTCAGTCGATTCTGATAGCTACTTGGTATACAGGTTTTATCTTGAGCTTGAGGGGGAGTGTTGAGACTTCAAGCTCATTATCTTGTGTGTGAGTGACATTATCTAAGCTATATCCAATTGTACATGTGTGGGATATTTAATAAGTTGGGTTAGTTGGTGTGACCTAATCAGAGTTGGTCATGGTTAGTGAAACCTAGTGCATGACTTACTCTTGAGTAAGTGGAGAAGAACAATGGAATAATGAAAGAAGAATGAGAGCATGACTTAGCTATTTGTGGCTCTCCTCTATTTGTGTCTTGTTTGTCAAACAATAGTGTCATGGTACTAGATTTGGTAGGCTTTCCCATTCTTTGACAGGGATCACAACATTTGCAATAGTCATAGGAATCCTTGTGGAGGGTCGGTCACCAATATCATGTAAGAAAGACCTTTTTGGCAGTCGCTTCTCTTGCAAAGTGTCCACCACAAGGCTCATCATGGCATGCTTTCAAAAAGATTCCAATGTCTTCTCCCGCAACACGTCTTCCCAAGACTTCGCCTTTGCCTTTCTTATATAGAGCACATCCTAACAAGGTGTAAGGGGTTGATTCCAACATAAGCTTCTTCTTCTCACGGCTCAAGATACCAAGGGGATATTATTGGGTTGCCAGAAGTTTGTCCATGTCTTCGTACCATGGGATAATAGCTTCGACTAGAAACAAGGAAGCATTAGAAAGGTCTAGATCATTAGTGTTTCTTCGTCCTTGCTCCAAGGAATCTACAAAAGATGATCATCGAGGACATGAGAGTGACTGGGTTTGGTAACCACTTCAAAGTTGAACTCCTCAAACAGAAGGAGCCATCTCATCATTCTTCCCTTCACATTGGCCTTATTCATTAGGAAGGACTGAGCTTCATGGTCCACAAAAAATTTGAAGTGCATCGATAGTAGATAGTATCAGAACTTCTCCAAGGCAAACACTATTGCTAGGCACTCAAGCTCCATCATTGTGTAGTTTCATTCTTTGTTGGTTACTTTTTGACATGTATAATAGATCAGCTGATCTAACTTTGAGGGGCCCTTTCGGCATAAGAGTACACCTAGCTCTTCAAGTGATGCATCAGTGTTTACATGGAACTCCTTTGTCCAATCTAGAGGCTCCAAGCTAGATGCTTTAATCAAACACTGCTTCAAGGTGTTGAACGCCTTGTCACAATCAGTGGTCCATGAAAACTCTGCATCTTTTCTCAAGACTTTATGCAAACGGGCTACCTTTGTTGCAAATTTTGCAATGAATCTTCATGGCCAAGGATTCCCCTCAATTGTTAGAGGTTGGTTTTGGGCTATTAAAGCTACAATCTTCTCAATCTTTGCAAGATCTATTGCCATCCTTTGTGCAGAGACAATCTAGCCTAGAAGAACTCCTTACGAGATGCCAAATACACATTTTTTGGGGTTGAGAGGTATCCCATACTCTTGACATTTTTCAAAACACTGTTCTAGGCGTCCCCAATGCTCACGAATTAGGCTATAGAAATGGAAGTCATCGAGGTACACTTCAATGAAGTAATGCACGTGGTTTTAGAATGTAGCCATCATCACTCCTTTGAATGTAGCAGGGGCGTTACACAACCCAAATGGCATCAATCTCTGTAAGCGTAGGTTCCCCATTTTGTTGTAAAGGTCATTTTGGATTGATCTTCTTTTGGGATTTGGACTTGATTGTATCCGCTGAATCCATCCAAGAGGGAATAGAGGCTACCATAAACTCTGCTACATGAAGATCAGGGTCTTCATTGTATTCTCCCTTAAAGATGGGCAACATGACTATATTTGTTAGCCTATCATTAATATTTTTAGGATGGATCTGATTAGGAAGGGGACCCTGAGTCACCATGGGAACTTTTGTAAAGAGTGCTGCTAGGGTGTCAAAGTTTCTACACTTCAGTTGTTCCGAAACAACTTGGCACCAAGATGCATGTCTCTGTTACTTCAGCAAGGAGAGGAAATAGTCTACCATTTAGAGCATGCATCAAGATGGTGATATGATTCCGTCATTGTGGTCTAAACTTTTTGTAAAAAGTGGATTTGAAAATGAGAATCTCCAATTCTTTAGTGGTAGAAGAAAGTTTGCAAGCATCCATTGAATTCTTCGCTTCTTAGTAATGCCATTTCTTTCATTTTCAGCCTCTTCTAATGCTTGTTGATAACAATTTTTCTTAGCTATGCACCAAAAATATGGAGCCCCAAAAGGAAAACTAAGGAAACGGGATTTCTACTGCAAGAAAATCTATCTTGTATTATCAATAACCATCTTTTTTATATTTGATATGATCTCAACAAAGAAAATAACATCATGAATAAGAAGTCTTCACGCAACTTCATAGAAACAATTCTCCCACGGCTTTAATTTTAGCAAAATCCATCATTCTCTTCATATTCTTCATAGAATTATTGAATAGAAATCAAAAACACAAAATAATACTCCACTTTGAATGGAAAGATATCACATATGATTCATCTTCAGAGTTTTCATAGTTTTTTCTCATAATCTCTCAAAGATAGATAGATTGTTTTGCATAGAATTGTGTATATATATATATATATATATATATATATATATATATATCACAATAGTACATCATATCCTCACTATAATACTCTATAATCACTCACAACTCATAGCAGGCAGAGGAGCACAAGCTCTACAAACTTAACGAATCATGGCGGGAGCATGTACTCGTTGATGTTGATTCTAGCAAATGTGTGCCATCGTCCTGCGTAGATCATTTCAAATTCCTTAAGATTTTAAAAAGATTAGGCTATTAAGCTTAATCTAAAGCTCAAAGTTTAATTATCAATCTTTTACATAACAGGCATTCATACTATGGTACTCACGAACTGGTTTTGAAGCTTCAGTAAGCTCTTGTTCACACCTACAACTTGGTTGAACATATTTACAGCAAGTAGGTTGTCACGCGTAGTCTATGCTGAAGACTATTTTGCTTGAAAGAAGACCATTTCCAATTTCCATACCTGAGAAAAGCAAGATCGTAAAAGAAAAATACATTTTAAAAAAACAAGCCTTGTTTGAGCGACGCTTATCCTTCTAATGAGATTTCGAGTGTATGAGGTTGTTTGAGATTTTTGCGGGATGTCAGAACATAACATGGATAATTTTATGGGTGAAGGAGATTTTCTAGAGCTGACTATGGAACAAAAATTGGATCTAATCATGATGCAGCTTCAAGAAGAGCGAAGGGAATGTCAAAACTTGAAGCACAATTGGCTACACTTCAACAATCCATTGTCGAGCAAGATGGAGCGTAACTTGAAGATGTCATTCGACGTACTATTGATGTGATGCTCGATGCACAGGCTCTTACGAAAGAGGCCAAGATAAGTACAATAAATTTTACATTCTGCACTTTTAATGGGCAACATGATGGCGAATTTGTTCCTACTTTCATTAGTCATTTTGACAACTATTTTCATGAAGAGCAATATGTTGAAAAAGATAAACTTAAATGTGTCACTAACCATCTAGCAGACAAAGCATCATTATGGTGGACTGTTGTCCACAAGAGTTTTGATTTTCCCTCTACTTGGGAAGCCTTTCAAAAGAAATTTTTGCAGAATTTCCTTCAGCCTCAGTTCCATGAGAAAGCTATCAAACAGTGGGATCTCCTACAACAAAGAGATCATGAATCCATCCCGCAACACACTGAGCATTTCTGGAGTGCCTTACTTCAACTTTGAATGCTTGAAGATGTTCCTGAGGTGACCCACAAACATAAGTACATGTCCAGTTTGCTTGCTCACTTCTATGCAGATGTGAATATGTTAAAGCCAAAGACTTTTGGAGGATGCTCTTTCTTTAGCGCATGATGCGGAGGATCAAATTCGTGGACGAGAAAGGCGATCGCAACAATTTTTTGTTAATGGTAACTTTGGTACAAAATAATTCAATTTCAACTTCTGAAAATTCAATCAAAATCACTTTGCTCCTTCTTCTTTTCGTAAACCCTGGACTCGACCTCCTGCTTTACCATCTACTGTTAATTTAAACCCTAAGCCTTCCCTCCAGCTGAATACCAATATACCCAAACTTCTAGCCCTTACCAACAATGTATCCAAAGCAAAGCTTATGGTTTGCTACAAGTGTCATCATCCTGGATACTTAGCAACGAACTATCAGCCCAGGAAGCAAGCTATTCAAATCAATCACTTAGGAGCATTTGATGACGAGGACCATGAAGATATGCCAAACTTCACTGAAGATGATGATGATAGCAGTGATGCTTCAGATACTTTACGAGGTATGACAAATTCTCATTCGTTATTAACAATGAAATGTTTTGTGCATGGTTAAGAAAAGATTCTTTTGCATGATGATGGCAGCACACATGACTTTATTTCCACAAAGTTAGTAAAGGAGATGAATTTATCTACTGTTCCAACTCATAATCTCATAAAGGCTATATTCTTAGGCACTAGATACAATGGTACACAAGAAAATCAATGATGATGTTGAGCGCAGAAATTTCTTGATTTTGCCTTTACAAGCTAGTGATATCATTTTAGGAATGCCTTGATGTCACAAAAATAACCATGACATAGATTATTCCACACATTCCATGAAAATTCATTTTAACGGAAACTAAAACACATTACATGGATTGCACACCTTTGATAATTTTCCACTGCTTAGTCATACATACTCTAAACGTGCATTGAGAAAAGGTAGTAAATCATATTTAGAAAAATAAGATGCATCCTAGGCATGCATAATTTATTTCACAATTTAAAGATTGTTTTATTACTGATTTACCACTTGGTTTAGCACCTACATGTCTTGAAGACCATAAAATAGATTTAATCCTAGGTTGTCAACCACCATGTAAAGCATCTTATAGACACAATTATATTGAACAAAAAGAAATCCAAACACAAGTTGAGGAACTGTTGAACCGAGGACTCACTAGGCACAGTAGTTCTCCTTTTTGGTACACATGTTCTATTAGTTAAGAAGAAAAATAATACCTATAGGATGTGAATTGACTATCGTGCCCTAAACAAAATCACTATTAAGAATAGATATCCGATCCCTAGGGTGGACGACCTTGACATGGTATAAACTACAAGGGGCCACTATTTTTAATAAGATAGATCTCAAGTCTAGATATCATCAAGTACACATGGATACATCTGACATTTTTAAGACTGCATTTAGAACTCAGTTTGGTCATTATGAATTTCTTGTTATGCCTTTCAGTTTGACCAATGCACTAGCTACATTCAATCGTATGATGAATTGTATATTTTTGAAGTATCAAAATTGTGTGATTGTTTTCTTTGATGATCTATTGGTTTTCAATAAG
Source organism: Lygodium microphyllum (assembly GCF_053477565.2). Taxonomy (NCBI): domain Eukaryota; kingdom Viridiplantae; phylum Streptophyta; class Polypodiopsida; order Schizaeales; family Lygodiaceae; genus Lygodium; species Lygodium microphyllum. The sequence continues at coordinate 18,771,671 of NC_141136.1, read as the reverse complement.
GATGAGAATGAGCATTGTGAACATCTATCTTTAGTTTTCAAAATGTTGAAAGAGAATCAATTGTATGCTAACCTTGACAAGAGTGAAAATTTCCAAACCTAGATTGAATACTTAAGTCACATTGTTTCTTCTTATGGTATTCGCGTTGATCCTAAAAAGATAGAGTTAATTTTGAATTCGCCAATCCCTAAAAATGTGCATGAGTTATGTTCTTTCTTAGGCCTTGCCAGCTTTTATTAAAAAATTGTGGGAAATTTTTTATTACTTGCATTGCCTTTGACGAAATTTTTAAAGAAAGGTATTGTGTATCATTGGTCTGACAACCAACAAAAGTCTTTTGATTTGTTGAAACATGATTTAACACATGCACTTGTCTTGCAATTACTTGATTTTAATCGACCATTTTTCTTAGTAGTCACTGATGCTAGCGGACCAAGAATAGAAGTTGTCCTCATGCAAAATTCACATCCCATATCCTATTCTAGTTGCAAAATTAAACCTTCTGAGTTGAAGTATTCCACCTATGATAAAGAATTATTAGCTCTTCTTAAAGCCTTACGTCAATGGAAACACTATCTGATGGGGTCCGAATTTATGATTAAAACTAACCAGCAAAGCATCAAACATCTCCTTAGTCAGCCACAAATTTTTGACCACCATATTAAATGGAATGCTTTCATTTAAAGTTTTCATCCACTTATCCAATATCAGCCAAGAAGAGAAAATGTTGTTGCTCATCCATTGAGTAGAAGACCAAGTATCTATAATATTTCAATTCTATCCTTTGATTCCCTTACTCCTATGAAGGATACCTATGACCACCCTAGTTTTCAAGTTGATTGGAACAAATTAGTTGCTAATATATGGATTCCAATTGATTCTTTGTCTTATTTTGGTGGATTTATGTTTTATGAGAAAATATTGTATGTCAGTGTTCAATTTAGATTATTTATGTTGCACAAAATTCATTGTTCTTTATATCAAGGTCATAGAGGTATTGTTTCCACTTTAAGAACATTGGTTGAAGATTTTTACTAGCCGCAAATGGAATCTCATATTTCTAACTTTTTTTTGTTTAATTTTCCAAAGTGTCAAGTGACACCATGGTAAGCAATAATATGGTTTGTTAATGCCTTTACCAATTCTTGACTATCCATGGGAACATATTTCAATGGATTTTATAACTGGTTTTCCTAATACACAAGGTAATCATGATGTTATTTGGACTATAGTAGATCGACTTAGTAAACAAGCATATTTTCTACCATGCAAGAAAACATTAACTGCATCTCAAGCTGCACAATTGTTTTTTAAGACTGTTTTTACTAATCATGGTTTGCCAAAAGTTATTATTTATGATCGTGATTCTAGATTTTATAATAATTTTTGGACTACTTTGTTTGCTAATTTGGGTACTAAGATTGATTTCTCATCTGCATTCCATCCTGAAACCAATGGGCAAACAAAAGCTACAAATAGTACAATTCTAAATCTTTTGCGTCTATACACAATTTCAAAATCATAAACATGGGACACACATTTGCATCTCCTTCAATTTTTATACAATAATACAGCACACATAGCTACTCATAAAGCACCTTTTGAAATCATTTATGGACATAGATTGCCTATACCTGTCATATCATTTGTGGAAAAAAGTTAAAGCTGCTAATGATATTGCCAATCTGCATGGTACTATTTTTTCTCAAGTTAAAGATATGATTGCGAAAGCCCAAAAATCATACACTAAAAAAGATAATAAGAAAAGACAAGCCATGAGTTTCAATGTTGGTAATTATGTTTGGTTACGCATTGAAAAGAGAAGATTAAAAAGTATTGAGAAACACCTTGTTGTTAAATTAGCACCTAGGTTTTATGGAGCTTTCAAAATAATTCACAAGATCAATGACAATGAATTTAAATTAGAACTACCCAAACATTGGAAGATCTATAATACTTTTCATTTTAGTTTATTACAACCTTTTAGAGACCAATTACATGTCCACCCTGTCAATGAAAACCCTCCTTTGTTAGAGGAAGAAACTGAAATCCTTGAAACCTAAAACTATTCTAGACACTGACTTTATGACCACTAGAACTAGACATAGATATTCTAGATATTTGATTAAGTTTATGTAATATACCAAGTACTGCAAATCACATGAACCCCCTTTTGAGTAATGGGGATAATGATATAGCATTTTTGATAATTTCCTAAGGATAATGCAAATTTTTTTTCTTATTCCCCTCCCTAGCCGACTGTCGTGTTGGAAGGGGAGGGGAATAGAAAGGATGCGGAAGCTCCTCGGTGGAGCTCGCAGGCGTGATATGGCCGTGCTGTCGACACGTTAGGAGAGGGAGGATCCCCCTCCCCTCCCCTATTTAAACCCTGGGCTGCTGCCGCTTGGAGAAAGATGGAGAGGAGACGGACACTTTGCAGCATCGTGAGGGGAGAGAGAGATCAAGCACGGGCTCGCTACTGCTTCCGGGAGTGGAGATGGGCCGCTGATGTCCGCCGAAGGCCAGGATGGCATCGACTCTGCTGTGAGGCCGCGCCCGACTGTCAACCGCCGCCAATTCGGCGTTGAAGTTTCCCCCCTTCTGCCACGTATCTAAAAGAAGATGTAGAAGCTTCTAAGAGGAAGCTTCTAAGGGGGCTTTATAAGCCCCCTTTCCCCCCCCAAAAAAAAAGTTCAGACCTTAAGGGTCTTATCACACCCCCCCCCCCCCCCCTTGTGTTTTCTTTTCCCTTAAGCCTTTCCCTTAGGCTTTAAAACCCTTTCCCCCCAAAATAACTAAGGCCTTAAAGGTCTTATTACTCCCTCGTGTTTTAACCCCCTTAAGCTCCCCTTCCCTTGTGCCATTTTGGAACCCCCCCCCCCCCCCGCCGTGTGTAAATTCCCTTATCTCCCATATCTTCCTTCCCTTGTGGCATATTGGAAGCTCCCCCCCCCCCCCCCCCCCCCCCCGTGTTTAATTTCCCTTAGCTCCCTTGCTATGGGTTTTAGGATTACCCCCTCCTCCCTCCGAGTTTGTCTTTAAAGGCCCTTAGGCCCTTTCCCTCACTCCGAAAGGTATAGCCTTTAAAGGCTACTTTTTTTTTTCCTTGGAAGTTCTCTCTTAAGATTCTATATGGCCCATTTTCTCCCCAAGAAAATTTCACCTTAGCCCCTTCCTTTCCTATGCAAAATACCCTTGGAGCCTTGTTTTTTTTTCCCCACTCGAAAAAAGAAAAGAGTGTGATTGAGGGTCGTTTGACACCTTCCTTTCCCACTTAAAAGCCTCGTAAGGGATTCCACATTTTTTTTTCCCGTTCGTGCAAGTCTTTACAAAGGCCATTAAGCCTTCCCTATGGCTTAATGGGTCTTAGTTGTGAAATATTTCGAAACACCCATGTCGAATTCCCGACTCCAAGGAGGAAGCCTTCTAAAACTGCTTTCGACGGAGGGTGCAAGTTATTGCAAAAGAGAGCCACGGTGGAATATCAAAAAGGAGTTGTAAAGCTGCTTCCACGGTGGAAATGCCTCCTAAGAAAGTCCAAGGTGCAGCCGCGGGAGGGTCGTCTCCCAGAATCCACGTGGATATCTCACCCCAAGCCCAGGTTTTCCTTCCTAATTTTTATTTGATATTGTTACAATTCAATCATGCAAGGTTAATTGTTAGAAATAGGATATAAATTTTGTCCTAAATGCTCACGATGAAGGAACTTAGTCATTAATGCTTCAATAAAACATGCAAAATAAAGGAAGCATAAATGCATTTCTAGCAAATAGCTTTATGCATTGAAATGAATTATAAACTAAATTATTGTCCATTAAAATAGTATACTTTGTTTAAGCCTAGAAGTATAAACTGCATATCGCACTATTAACCCATATCCTCTTCGCAATGAATCATCATGGAAAGTGCAAAGCATGAAATGATTCTTACAATGCATAAATCTAGGAAATTATCATTTGTCAACTGCATAAATTATCAAGGAAAAGGTTGCTTATTAGCATGAATTTTATTCGCAAGATTATAGGAAGATTAGTTGGAATAAACCTAACCTATGCCTGACCTCAAATCGATAAGTTAGGGTTGAAAATTCAATTTACGCATAGACAACAAGTCATGTGGAAATGATCATGAAATTATCTTCTAGAGTTAAACAAATTGGCATAAACCTAAAACACCTAAACCGCGGAGTACTCGTTAAGAAAGAGTTGAATTCCAAGAAATTGACTAGGGAATTTAATACGTGACCTAATCGCACGTATTGTTAAAACTGATATTCCTATACCTTAAATACTTGCCCACATTCAGTGAATGTAGGGACAGTGAAAATGTAATTGGAAAGTGAACTAGGGTTTGTCCCTAAGAAATCTTACGAGATGGAACTTAGAACTCTAGGACTTACAACGTCAGTCTAACGTAATTAGGAACAGATTGTCTCGTGACTCTGTCAATGAATAGAATAAGTCTCATGGTTCGATGCGACATTTGCGCAGCAAGTGTGGAGTCATACAATCTTGTGATTGGATCACAAGGGAATGGCCAAATTCTCGCAAGGAGGTTGGCACGTCCTTACGCAAGTTATCTTGCAAGAGGATGAATAATCATCCTAATTTAGTATCTTTCTTGAGTAAAGAAGATTGATTGGAAACTAAAGACCAGCCGATAAACTGAAATAACTGATGAACTTAAGGTTTGACCAAGTCGGATTAATAGGGTATGCCCTAACCCAGGATATAGGGGATCTTGCCAAGCTGCAAGTCATCTCGGATCGAGCGTTGGATGCATTCCAAAGGAAGGATTCATTCCTTAGCAGTTTGCTAACAAAAAAGATCAATGGAAATGTTTGTGCTTGCTACAAATTTTAGAGCACTGTTTGGATTTGTTTGATCAATGAATTAAAAGATAAATGGATATCTATACTTCAGGTTGAGGGCCTGAAGGGAGAGGCAGCTTCAATTACCCCCGACTACCTGCCTAACCCTAACCAAGGGGGTTGTTGACCGCGCCGGGAAAGTGGATCGAACCCACCGCGAGAGGTCGCTCCGTTGAGCGCTACTTAGAGCAGGAGGACGCTTGGGTGCCAGGGGGGCTCTGGCTGTAAATCTCTCGCCTCCGGGCCCTGCACAAGAGGCTAACGTCACTCAGGATTGGATCTCGAGGCCCGCATACTAGTCTACGGGCGGAAACTTGGATTAGTGATCCCTGTGGATTGCTAGATAGCCTTCGGGCGGATTGTGGATAAGCCTACGGGCTGGACTCTTTGTATTTCAAAGATAAATATGATAACCTGTTAATAAGGAACTTGTCTGATATTGCTTTTCTATGTCAAGTGATAAGATTATGTGAAGGAACCAGTGCCTAATGGGTTAATTAAAGAAGCTAGTTGTTACATGTCCAACTAATGTGTTAGGTAATTAAATAACTAAAACAACCCAAGGAAAGTGCGAAGGATGGACCATAGGTCCGTCCTACGGATGGGTGGTCTCAGTTGGCTAGGAACTTTTCTCAAATCACGATGGACAATAGAAAGATCGTCAAAGAATACGAACAACAAAAGCGTTGACCTAGAGTTATGATTGAACCTGATTTATGCTGTTTTAGGAGAATGGAATGGGAGGATGCCTTATGGCAGAGCGGTTGAGCTTTGCATCCCTCTCGTTTACCATTCTCCTTGAACCAAGTGCAGCGTGAATCCGCTTCGGACCTGGCGTTTCTACGTAAAGTAGTTCGCTTGTGTCCAACGCTAGTTGCCGTTAGGAAATGACCAATAAAGAAAACCCTAATTCAGGTCGATCCTAAGTGGGAACGGCCAGAATACTTCCACTACGTGGCAGACGCGGAAAGCCCTAGATCGCAAACCCCGTAACATTCCATGGGAGTGCCGGGCGAAGCTTTCTAGACATCCTTTCCGATGGATTGCTAAGACGTGTCCTGAAGATACAAGTGGACACGTTATAGTTGGTTTTAGAGCCAACCAACAACGGAATTGTTTTATGAAATCTTAATAAGAAGAAGTAAAGAAAATGTTGATGTTCCAAAAATTTCCTTACCTTCAATGTTGTCTTGGAGAATTACGAAGCGTGGAACAAGTTCTTGGTATTTCGAGTCATGTTTATGACTGCAATGCATTCTCCGCATTATAGATAAAGGGTTGAGATGATGAACATCCTAGAGCAAATCTATAATCCATCACCTTTGTACATGGAACGAAGATGGACGGGTGCCTCAGGAATCTATTATATAGCTGCCCACCGGTTTGCTTACCTACAAACCAACCTAAAAAGGATCAAGTGGTTGGAAGACCTGAAAGTCATGAAGCTGTTCATTTTTGTGGAAGCTCATGTAAACTCAACTTTACATATTCGAGGTCGGAGGGTTGAGATGAACTCATATGTATATGAGAAAGTAACCCGTGTAATCCCCACTGACAGGATTAAAGTGTTGGGCCGCCATGAGAAGAATGGATTCCAACGGAAAGCATATCCTGAACTTCCAATGACTTACCGATTCCTGAAGATCCATGACCCGAAACCATACTATTATACAGTTCCTGTAGATAAATGTAATACAACGTTGTTCTCCCCAAACTAAATGTAACAGCTGGCTTATCGTCGCAAGAAATGTTGTATTCGAAAGGGCTATGCCCATATAAATACAAACAAGACTTCCTTTTACCAATGTCTGATTGTGTATGAGAATTGATAAAAAGTTTAGCTACATTGCTTACGTGATAGCAGAATTGAAGATATAATATAAATCAATAACAATTATCGTATAATAACGTTAAGAAACCTTTATCTAGGCACAACCCCAGATACAAGTTCCTGGTTCGCCTCCTACATCAAGTACTGCTGTAATCCAGGAGAAGAAGTTTCTTCTCAAGTAGATTAAGCCGCCCGCGTTTGACGGGAGAGGCAGGTTTGTCCAAGCTGACACTGAAATTTGGATTGAATCCATGGAGGTTTACTTCGAAGTAGCCGGTACTGCACCCGCCAATCAGGCTATGCTCGCCAAGCTAAAGCTCACCGACGAAGCTAGACTTTGGTGGAAGCAATGGTGCAGGGATCAAGGGATCGCGGAGGGATCCGTTACCTGGGAGAAGCTGAAGAAAGACGTGCATGAAAGATACTTGCCACCTCCATATCGCACGCACAAAATGAATGAGTTCTACGAGCTAAAATAGCTGGGGCTCACTCTTGACGCATACTACTCTAAATTCGTCTCACTTTTAAAGTATGCGCCACAGATGGACATGACACAGCAGGTGTCCAAATTTTGTGCGGGTTTAAATCCACCAGTAAATACCTGTCTCGAATCTATGCGTCCATCAGATCTTCAGGACGCACTCATTCGAGCTACGCCTATAATTCAAGAGGTGCAGGCTAGACCAAGGGGTAACAAAGCTTGGTCTTATAATGACCCGAATAGAGGAGCGTTCAGACCTCAGATAAAGAGAGTTCAAGGTCATAATCAGGGACAAAGAAAGAAAGCAAGGACTAACAACGTCAACAACATTGTTCCTACTCAAAGTAATGGCCAAAATCTCTGTTGTTTCCACTGCAAAAAGCCCGGTCATTTCAAGAGGCAATGTCCCAAACTTGGAGGAGGACATCGCCAAGCTCCTTTCCAAGGAACAGGCCGTGGTCAAGGAGCCGCTACATGAGGCAGAGAAAGAACTACCTGCATTTCCAATAGGAAAATGTGTAAAGAAGAAGAAGAAGAAGATCCGACCATGGAAGCAGCGTTTGAAAGGGCGATAGTCCATGCCGCTCTACACAAGAAAGGGCCGAATCACTAGTTCTCGGTGATTCAAACACCATTGGACTATCAAGGTAAAAGTTTCAAGACCTTGATTGATTGTGGCAGTACAAATTCCTTTATCTCACCAGCTTATGCAAAAAGATTAGGAATGGCCACAGTAGAAGCACCTACCTTGCTTGTGGAATTGGCAAATGGTCGTGAGGCTACTTGTACCAGGCAAACTGCTAAGGTGGAATTCTTTCTGGGAGGAAAGAAAACTTTAGTCAAATTTAGAGTCATGAATTTAGGTATCCATGAGTGTCTACTCGGAATGGATTGGCTTAAGCCTAATGATGCCCACATTCATTGTGGAAAGGGTCAAGTTTCCTTTCGAAACTCTGAAAGGGAATTAGTCACAACCCAAGGTGAGGCTGGAGTGCCAAGAATCCAATTGGCCAAAGTATCTCGGATCGTAAAAGGAGTCAGAAAATGATTACTTGTCTACTTGATCAAACTCAACAAGTTAGATCAGAAGCAAGAGTCTAATGAAGGACCTTCTTGGCTAAAGGAATACGCGGACGTATTCCCTGAAGAGTTGACAAAACTCCCATCTCAAAGAGGAGTGGATCATGATATTCAAGTTAGTACCAGGAGTTGCGCCAATTGCAAAGAGACCTTATAGAATGTCCATACTAGAAGCAATTGAGCTGAAGGAACAACTCAAGCAATTGCTAGAACAGGGCTATATCCATCCTAATAGTTCACCGTGGGGAGCTCCAGTACTATTCCAGAAAAAGAAAGATGGGACACTTCGACTATTTACTGAGGATTGAATCAATCAACGGTCAAGAACAAGTACCCTATTCCTAGAATAGATGAGCTTCTTGATCGTCTTCAGGGTGCAAAGATCCTCTCCAAAATTGATCTCAGGTCAGGTTACTATCAAATAAGGATCAACGAGGCAGATATCTCCAAAACGGCCTTCAATACAAGATATGGGCACTTTGAGTTCCTAGTTATGTCATTCGGGCTTACGAATGCACCTGCCACCTTCAACAGGTTAATGCAGGATATCTTTAGGCCATATCTTGATGATTTCGTACTTGTCTTCTTTGACGACACTTTAGTCTATTCCAAACAGGAAGAAGATCATGAACCCCAACTTCGGATTGTCCTTGAGACAATGAGATCACATAAGCTTTATGCTAAGATGAAGAAGTATGCATTCTTTAAACGCCAGATTGAATATATGGGATTCATAGTATCAGCAAAAGGAATCTCAGTAGACCCAACCAAGGTCAGAGATGTGTTAGAATGGCCAATACCAACGTCTGTCAAAGAGATACGTAGCTTTCTTGGATTGACAGGATGGTATAGGGTCTTCATAAAAAACTATGCTTTGATTGCAGCACCTCTGATGGACTTACTAAAGAAGCAAACTTCCATTGCATGGTTAACTTCCGAACAAAATAGCTTCAACATATTGAAGCAAAGTTTGGTATCAGCACCTATTCTAAAACTTCCAGACCTCAACAAAGAGTTCGAGATAGTAACTGATGCTAGCATACTTGCCTTGGGGTGTGTACTTATGCAGGAAGGTCATCTGGTAGCATACTCTTCAAGGAAATTGAAAAGTCATGAAAAGAATTATACTATGCATGATCTGGAATTGCTAGCTGTCATCCATGCTCTAAAGCTTTGGAGACACTACCTGTTGGGTAACAAGTTTACTCTAGTAACTGACCATAAGAGTCCTAAATGGATCTTTACCCAGAACGAGCTCAACATGAGGCAATGTCGGTGGATTGAAGTGTTGGAGGAATATGACTTTGAAATCAAGTACCGACCAGGAAAAGAGAATGTAGTTGCCGATGCACTTAGTCGCAAGGCATTCCTTAATTCCCTAATCTTACAGAATCCATCAATAGCCAGATCTCTGGCTACAAAAGTATCTATGCCAAACAACCCTATACTTGAGTTAGCTAGAGAGGATGCATGCCATGATCCGGCCTACCAAACAATGCTAAGGGAGATCTCTATGAAGGATCAGAATCAAAAGTTGCAAGCTAAGTATCATGAATTTTCTATCAATAGTGGACTTGTCTACTATAGAACAAGGCTATGTATACCAGCAAGCCAGTCACTTAAGCAGAAGATATTGTGGGAAGCTCATGATTCCCCTTTCGCAGGACATCCTGGCTATGCCAAGACTTTTAATGCAGTTAGGAAGAGCTACCATTGGGAGAGGCTTAAAGGTGACGTTCTTAAATATGTCACTGAGTGTTTGTCTTGTCAACGTATCAAAGCCGAACATGTCAAGATGTCAGGGAAACTGCAACCGCTTAACATCCCCCAAATGAAATGGGAATTCATCAGTATGCATTTTGTTATAGGCCTACCCCAAGTCCAGGGAGGATACAACTCCATCATGGTTGTGGTTGACATGCTTACTAAGGTTGCATATCTTATTCCAGTAAAGACAAACTATAAAGCCTCAGACATTGCAAGATTGTTTATTAAGGAGATATTCAAGCTACATGGTTTACCCAGAAGAATCATTAGTGACCGTGATTCTCTCTTCACGTCACACTTCTGGAGAGCTATCTTTGAAGCTATTGGGACTCAACTCTGTTTTAGCACCGCTTACCATCCCCAAATGGATGGCCAAACAGAGCAAGTAAATCAAGTCATCGAGGATATGCTTAGGGCATACTGCTGTCGAGAGCCGAAGAGGTGGATTCAATACTTACCTTTGGTTGAATTTTCCTACAATGCTTCTTACCAACAAAGCATTCAGATGACCCCTTTCCAAGCATTGTATGGTCATGACTGTCGAAGTCCCCTAAACTTTTCAGATCTAACCTTAAGCATTGAAGCTTCAAGGCAGATGTTGGAAGAGATGGATGACCAAATAAAGTCAATAAGACAGGACATCCAAGCTGCCAAGGATAGACAGAATGCATACGCGGATTTGAAACGTCAAGATAGAATCTTCGAAGAAGGAGACATGGTCTTCATTCGGGTACGCCCAAAGAAGAGTTCCCTATCCTTAGGAGATTGCAAGAAGCTAAGCCCAAGGTATTGCGGACCATACAAGATCCTCAAATGCCTAGGACCTAATGCTTACAGATTGCAACTCCCTGAGAACCTAAAGGTTCACAATGTACTCCATATCAGCCTATTGAAGAAATATGTACCTAATCCTAACCATGTACTTGACGATCAACAAATTGTAATGCCTAGTCAAGGAGTTCTTGAACTAAGGCCTGATAGGATCTTAGATGTTAGGGAAAGACAATTAAGATCCAGAACCTTGAGAGAATGCCTCATCCAGTGGAAAGATTATCCCGAAGAGGATGCCACTTGGGTAGATGAAGGCACTCTCAACCATCAATATCCCCATTTTATCTCGAGATGAGGACATCTCGATTTCTCTAAGGGGGAGAGAATGTAATATACCAAGTACTGCAAATCGCATAAACCCCCTTTTGAGTAATGGGGATAATGATATAGCATTTTTGATAATTTCCTAAGGATAATGCAAAAAATTTTTCTTATTCCCCTCCCTAGCCGACTGTCATGCTGGAAGGGGAGGGGAATAGAAAGGATGTGGAAGCTCCTCGGTGGAGCTCGCAGGCGTGATATGGCCGTGATGTTGACACATTAGGAGAGGAAGGATCCCCCTCCCCTCCCCTATTTAAATCCTGGGCTGCTGCCGCTTGGAGGAAGACGGAGAGGAGACGGACACTCTGCAGCATCGTGAGGGGAGAGAGAGATCAAGAACAGGCTTGTTGCTGCTTCCGGGAGTGGAGATGGGCCGCTGATGTCTGCCGAAGGCCAGGATGGCATCGCCTCTGAGGCCGCGCCTAGTCATCAACCGCTGCCAATTCGGCGTTGAAGATTCCCCCCTCCTGGCATGTATCTAAAAGAAGCCATAGAAGCTTTTGAGGGGAAGCTTCTAAGGGGGCTTTATAAGCCCCCTTCCCCCCCCCCCCCAAAAAAAAAGTTCAGACCTTAAAGGTCTTATCACACCCCCCTCCTCGTGTTTTTTTTTCCCTTAAGCCTTTCCCTTAGGCTTTAAAACCCTTTTCCCCCAAAAGAACTAAGGCCTTAAAGGTCTTATTACTCCCTCGTGTTTTAACCCCCTTAAGCCCCCCTTCCCTTGTGCCATTTTGGAACCCCCCCTGGTGTGTAAATTCCCTTATCTTCCATATCTCCCTTCCCTTGTGCATATTGAAACCCCCCCTCCCCCCCTGGTGTTTAATTTCCCTTAGCCCCCTTCTTATGGGTTTTAGGATTACCCCCTCCTCCCTCTGAGTTTGTCTTTAAAGGCCCTTAGGCCCTCTCCCTCATTCCGAAAGGTATAGCCTTTGAAGGCTATTTTTTTTTCCCTTGGAAGTTCTCTCTTAAGATTCTATAGGGCCCATTTTCTCCCCAAGAAAATTTCACCTTAGCCCTTTCCTTTCCCATGCAAAATACCCTTGGAGCCTTGTTTTTTTTCCCCACTCGAAAAAGGAAAAGAGTGTGATTGAGGGTCATTTGACACCTTCCTTTCCCACTTAAAAGCCTCGTAAGGGATTCCACATTTTTTTTCCCCGTTCGTGCGAGTCTTTACAAAGGCCATTAAGCCTTCCCCATGGCTTAATGGGTCTTAGTCGTGAAAGATTCTGAAACACCCATGTCGAATTCCCGACTCCAAGGAGGAAGCCTTCTAAAACTGCTTTCGACGGACGGTGCAAGTTATTGCAAAAGAGAGCCACGGTGGAATATCAAAAAGGAGTTGTAAAGCTGCTTCCACGGTGGAAATGCCTCCTAAGAAAGTCCAAGGCGCAGCCGCGGGAGGGTCGTCTCCCAACATCCACGTGGATATCTCACCACAAGCCCAGGTTTTCCTTCCTAATTTTTATTTGATATTGTTATAACTCAATCATGCAAGGTTAATTGTTAGAAATAGGATATAAATTTTGTCCTAAATGCTCACGATGAAGGAACTTAGTCATTAATGCTTCAATAAAACATGCAAAATAAATGAAGCATAAATGCATTTCTAGCAAATAGCTTTATGCATTGAAATGAATTATAAACTAGATTATTGTCTATTAAAACAGTATACTTCGTTGAAGCCTAGAAGTATAAACTGCATATCGCACTATTAACCCATATCCTCTTCACAATGAATCATCATGGAAAGTGCAAAGCATGAAATGATTCTTACAATGCATAAATCTAGGAAATTATCATTTGTCAACTGCATAAATTATCAAGGAAAAGGTTGCTTGTTAGCATGAATTTTATTCGCAAGATTATAGGAAGATTAGTTGGAATAAACCTAACCTATGCCTGACCTCAAATCGATAAGTTAGGGTTGAAAATTCAATTTACGCATAGACAACAAGTCATGTGGAAATGATCAAGAAATTATCTTCTAGAGTTAAACAAATTGGCATAAACGTAAAACACCTAAACCGCGGAGTACTCGTTAAGAAAGAGTTGAATTCCAAGAAATTGACTAGGGAATTTAATATGTGACCTAATCGCATGTATTGTTAAAACTGATATTCCTATACCTCAAATACTTGCCCACATTCACTGAATGTAGGAATAGTGAAAATGTAATTGGAAAGTGAACTAGGGTTTGTCCCTAAGAAATCTTACGAGATGGAACTTGGAACTCTAGGACTGACAACGTCAGCCTAACGTAATCAGGAACAGATTGTCTCGTGACTCCGTCAATGAGTAGAATAAGTCTCATGGTTCGATGCGACACTTGCGCAGCAAGTGCAGAGTCATATAATCTTGTGATTGGATCACAAGGGAATGGCCAAATTCTCGCAATGAGGTTGGTAGGTCCTTACGCAAGTTATCTTGCAAGAGGATGAATAATCATCCTAATTTAGTATCTTTCTTGAGTAAAGAAGATTGATTGGAAACTAAAGACCAGTCGATAAACTGAAATAACTGATGAACTTAAGGTTTGACCAAGTCGGATTAATAAGGTACGCCCTAACCCAGGATATAGGGGATCTTGCCAAGCTGCAAGTCATCTCGGATCGAGCGTTGGATGCATTCCAAAGGAAGGATTCATTCCTTAGTAGTTTGCTAACAAAAAAGATCAATGGAAATGTTCGTGCTTGCTACAGATTTTAGAGCACTGTTTGGCTTTGTTTGATAAATGCATTAAAAGATAAATGGATATCTATACTTCAGGTTGAGGGCCTGAAGGGAGAGGCAGCTTGAATTACCCCCGACTGCCTACCTAACCCTAACCAAGGGGGTTGTTGACCGCCCCGGGTAAGTGGATCGAACCCGCTGCGAGAGGTCACTCCGTTGAGCGCTACTTGGAGCAGGAGGACGCTTGGGTGCCAGGGGGGCTCTGGCTGTAAATCCCTCGCCTTTCGGGCCCTACACAAGAGGCTAATGTGACTCAGGATTGTATCTCAAGGCCCGCATACTAGTCTACGGGCGAAAACTTGGATTAGTGATCCCTGTGGATTGTTGGATAGCCTTCGGGCGGATTGTGAATAGGCCTACGGGCTGGACTCTTTGTATTTCAAAGATAAATATGATAACCTGTTAATAAGGAACTTGTCTGATATTTTTTTTCTATGTCAAGTGATAAGATTATGTGAAGGAACCAATGCCTAACAGGTTAATTAAAGAAGCTAGTTGTTACATGTCCAACTAATGTGTTAGGTAATTAAATAACTAAAACAACCCGAGGAAAGTGCGGAGGATGGGCCATAGGTCCGTCCTATGGATGGGTGGTCCCGATTGGCTGGGAACTTTTCTCAAATCACGATGGACAATAGGAAGATCGTCAAAGAACATGAACAACAAAAGCGTTGACCTAGAGTTATGATTGAACCCAATTTACATTGTTTTAGGGGAACGGAATGGGACTATGCCTTATGGCAGAGAGGTTGAGCTTTGCATCCCTCTCATTTACCATTCTCCTTGAACCAAGTGCAGCGTGAATCCTCTTCGGACCGGGCGTTTCTGCATAAAGTAGTTCGCTTGGGTCCGACGCTAGTTGCGGTTAGGAAATGACCAATAAAGAAAACCCTAATTCAGGTCGATCCTAAGTGGGAACGGCCGGAATACTTCCGCTATGTGGCAGACGCGGAAAGCCCTAGATCGGGAACCCCGTAATATTCAATGGGAATGCCGGGCAGAGCTTTCTAGACATCCTTTCCGATGGACTGCCAAGACATGTCCTGAAGATACAAGTGGACACGTTACAGTTCTGCAAATCGCATGAACCCCCTTTTGAGTAATGGGGATATTGATATAGCATTTTTTTAAATTTCCTAAGGATAATGCAAATTTTTTTTCTTATTCCCCTCGCCAGCTGACTGTTGTGCTAGAAGGGGAATAAGAAAAAAAAATTGTATTATCATTAGGAAATTATCAAAAATGCTATATCATTATCCCCATTACTCAAAAGGGGGTTCATGCGATTTGCAGTACTTGGTATATTACAGTTTAAGAATCATCTTGTTGAAGAGGCCCAATGAGCTAATAGCAATTGAGGACAATTGCTATCCCACCTTGACGGTATGATGCCAGAAGGTATATTTCACAGTGGATTCCGTAAAACTATTTATTTCCAGGGCTCATACACAAGGAGGATTCCTTATGCGAGAAGTTGACGGGAATGCCTATCCTTTTTGAGCGTTTGATTAATTTAATGTGCAGGTGGGTGATTCCATAAAATACATATTAAATTAATGGGCATTTACGAGTTAAGAGTGCGCACTCAAATGAAATCAAGGTTAGGAAAAAGTTCCAACCTATTTAATTATTTTGTAGTTGACGACTCCTAGGTATTCACTTTTTTTGGGTTTTATTTAATTATTTTCTAACAATTGTGAATGCTTCAGTTTATGTGTAGAGCAGGCAGAGGTGGCCTTGTATATAATGGGTGCATACCTTATCACTAAAGGCGTGGCACCAATATTTATTTAAGTGTGCTTATTTATTAAAGCGCTTGACAAAACATATATTATCTTGTATGCGCATAGGCGCTCAATAATTACTTCACTATTTGATATTTGTATTTGGACATAGCCCGACTTTTGGACGCCTAAACACCTTACTTTATATTTGGAAAAACACAAGCGCAAAGGCAAAAGTATGCTATTTGTAAAGTGGGCTATTTTTGAGCTTGAAGATAAATAAATATATAAATACATGCCTTGTGAAGCGCTCACACAAGGCATGGGGGGAGATTGCACCCAATTTGTCTTTTTGTCTCATGTCGTGCAAATTTCCTTTTTCTTTTTACTTGAAATTATGAAGGTTTGTAGAGTTCTTTATTCTTAGGGACCTTCCGGCATTCACTATGCATGTGTACAGTATTTGATCTGTGCACCAGGAACTACTTTGAAAGGCGGGGTGAATTTCATTCAAAATTGAGCACTTAAAGAGCCTTTTTTTTGTTTTGGGTTGGGGTGGGGGGATTGGGTTTAAGTAGTGGCAAGCTATTTTTATAGACTTTTGATGCAAGAGATAGAACTCTAAGAATAAAGAAGAATGACTTTTGTGGCTTGCATAATTTAATATTTGTGTAGAATGGAGTAATTAGTTGAGAACTTTACTAAGACATTTCAAAAGCAGGAAATCTTCTCTTACAAAGCTGGAACTCTTGCCCCAAGACTCATTGAGATACCTTTTTGACACATATTTTACAACTATAAGTAGTGCTAGGATAAATTAAAAGTACTCTTAAGGGCTTCTTTTTGAGATGTGTGTAAAATGTAATAAATTAGTTTGGGTCTTAACACTAGTTTTTCCTTATGGGATGTATTGAAGGGTGGGAAGGCTACAATAGCTAAGGGCTTGGAGGTCCTTAAGTATATTGTGAGGGAGGCTACAGATCTTGTTCATAGTACTCTACCATGTCATAGAGCCTTGATGTGAGTGATTTGTTATAGTCCTGGAGTATGTTCAAGAATGCAACAATTATCATTACTATAGAAAGTCATTTGAACTTGATGACAATATTCTACCATGTTGTAGAGTCCTGATGAATGCTGAAATGAAGAAGATAGATATACAAATGGATTGTCAAAAGTATCTCTATGAGTTGATCTTTCTGTCCAGTTAAAAATGACAAATGAATTGGGCTAGCCAAAGGCTACCAATAAATAGCTAAAAATAGCCTAATAAAATGACCAGGTTTGGCAAGCAACTCTTAAAAATAGTTGACTACACATAAATTAAGTAGAAATTTTTTTATTTGTGGCACTACACTGTCACTTTTTTTGAGTGAATGTCTAACTTTCCTAGTGAATGGTGCCTCCTTTGTTTGCTTGACCTGTTGGGCATGGTCTGTTGAGTTGGCAAGCTCAACACATACGGACATTGATGATGGACCACCTGGCTAGATGAGTCCACACGTCTACACTTAACATGTTGGTGGTCATTATGATACTCACATGGCCACTGACTTATCACTTATTGTATTTAGTTTGTTACACCTACCTACAGCTGGCAAACATATAACGCCAGTCGATTAGGGTAGTCGGTTTCGCACTGTTTGACTTAGAAGGCCACTTTCCTTTACGATGTATCTTATCTATACTTTGTGTACATTGTATAATGTGTGGAAGAAGAAGAAAAAACTAGCAAGAAAACATTTTGGCCTCCATCTCTCTTCTTGTGTTCTTGAGTGAGCTTCCTCTTGTGTATACAATGTGTGTTTGGCACAGTAGCTCAAGCAAATCCCCCCACCACGTGATTCTTGACATGCTATCAGAGCTGTGCCACTGAGAGAGGCAAATTTCGAAGGCTGAAGTAAAGGAGAATAAGCAAGGTTCGAGCAAGCAAGCAACGGGTAAGAAGCTCTCCCATTCTTCCACTCTCTCTCTTGGATAGTGCCTGTGGAGGCACTGGAAGCAGGGTCGACCAAAAATCTTAGATTGCTATGAGATTTGGTGTGCGAGCAGAGCAATCTAAGGCTACTTCAAGCCCCATTTTAGAGCCGCAAGGTTACAAACAGCAGTTTCAGGGTACACTGTGATTTCGACTGTATTGACCAAAAGTGGGTGCACAAGTTACATATTGCGAATTTGTAATTTTTGAGGTATTTACAGGAAGAAAACATAAGGTTTATCTGCAAATAGGTTGCAGATTACATGTACTATTGAGCAATCAGTAAAAAAAAGTTGCTTGGTGTAGTGTTGTGCAGGTGTTGTGAAAGATTGCAGAAGACTAGCTTGCTGCGTTGTATCCTTGTTTGTGATAATGGCAGAGAATAGTGGAAATCCCATTATTGACAAGCTCGACAAGAACAACTACCCTTCATGGAAGTTCCGTGTGACGAACTTCCTCATTGGAAAGGGCCTTTCTGATTTTGTTTCAGGTAAAGAAAAGGAGCCAAAGCTGGGTATCCCTCCAACTACAGATGAATTGAAAGCATGGAAAGAATGGAATGCGAAAGACAAATAGGTGATGTACTGGTTATCTACAGTCATTGATAATACTATGTTGGAACATATCAGGAATGCAGAAACTTCACATGCAGCTTGGACAATTTTTGAGAACATGTTTTCAGTAAATACAAAGGCATGAAAGATTCAACTCAAGCAAGAGTTGAATGCCTTGAAGAAAGGGAAAATGTCTGTCAATGAGTATGTGTTGAAGGTGAGGAGCATTGCAGATGCTTTAGCAGCGATTGATGCAATGTTGGATGATGATGATTTGGTTTCATCCACTTTGAGTGGCCTTAACAATGAGAAGGCATGGAAATCATTTGTTACTTCAGTATATGTACAAAAGCCATTTCCAGATTTTGATGAGCTTATCTCTCTCATGATTACTGAAGAGATCAATATGCAAGGTGATTCGTCTGAAAGAAATGGTGAACAGGTCCAAGAATTTTACTTGAGTTCAGGAAGGGGATGTGGTAGATCCTCTTCGAGAGGCCGTGGTATGGGACGTGCTAGCGATAACCAGCAAAACAGGTTCAATCAACAGTTTGGTGAAATGCAAGTTTCTGGAGGCAGAGGAAACTTTAGACGCAGGGGGAGCTCTAGAGGAAGAGGTGGATGGCAAAATAGAGGTTCTGGAAATCCTGTTATTGATAGTCATTATTGTGGCAAAGCATGCCATATTGCAGCCCATTACTATAGAAAGAATGATGATATTCGTAGTGGTAAATTGCAGCAAGGAAACTATACATCGTCTTCATAACAGAATGAAGACAAAAATGAGCGTATGTTTGTTATGCAGCATATGATGAATTCTGTTACAAGAAAGGGGACACATGATGATGTATGGTATGTCGATTCAGGTGCATCTAATCATATGACCAGTCATGTTGAATGGTTTGGAGAGATGCAGGACTTACAAAACCCACGTTATGTGCAGATGGGTGATGATTCATGCCACCCAATTTCACACATTGGAAAGGTTCCCTTGTCCTTGTATGATGGCCAGACAAAGAGTCTGACATATGTATTACATGTGCCATCAATTACAAAGAATCTAGTGTCTATTGGCCAAATGGTAGAGCTGGGGTTGCAGGTCCGATTCAATGCAAAAGGTTGTTTTGTAGAAGACTTTAATGATAAGTGCAGGTTGGTCGCAAAAGGAAGTAGAGTTGGCCGAATGTTCACTTTAGATGCTAGAATTTCTGCAATGGATGCTGCTATGTATGCTAAAGAAAAAGGAGTAGTTGTAGATATTGAAATATGGCATAAACATATTGGACATGCAAATGTGCAAAGGCTGAAATTAATGCAGTCTAGAGGTATGACAGCATGTAAGCCTCTTTCAGTACCATTGGAGAAAAATGTGAAGCTGAGTGCTGATGTTGGAGATGAGATAGAAGACCCTACTATGTTCATGAGGATAGTAGGGAGTTTGATTTACATGACTATCACAAGGCCAAACTTGAGCTATGTTGTTGGTTTTGTCAGTCAATTTAGGCAGATGCCTCAAAAGCCTCATTTGGATGCAGTTAGACGTATATTGAGGTATGTGAAATCCACTTTACATTATGGACTTTTTTATGATGTAGGTAAGGACATGTAGGTCTTTGGATACACAATTGCATATTGGGCTGGTAGCATGTCAGAGAGAAGATCTACAAGTGGATTCATGTTTTCCCTTGGTAGTGCAGCAGTTACATGGAGCAGCAAAAAGCAACCTATAGTTGCTTTATCGAGTATAGAGGCTAAGTACAGAGGTGCTACTATGGCAGCATGTGAGGTGGTATGGTTGAAAAAGTTATTAGATGATTTGGATGTGCATGGAGATGGTCCACTAGTCATTCATTGTGACAACATGAGCAACATACAGTTAGCTAGGAATCCAGTGTTCCATGCTAGGACAAAACACATTGAGGTGCACTACCACTTGGTGAGAGAGAAGGTACTTGCAGGAGAGATTGACTTGGTATATGTCAGCACATAGGATCAGATAGCTAACATTTTCACAGAGGCATTGGGTGCAGAGAAGCTTCGAAAGTTCCGAAGCTTGGAGTTGCAGAGATAGAGTTAAGCTTGAGAGGGAGTGTTGAGTTGGCAAGCTCAACACGTGCGGACATTGATGATGGACCGCCTGGCTAGATGAGTCCACACGTCTACACTTAGTATGTTGGTGGTCTAAGTGTGTTGGTGGTCATTATGATACTCACAGCTGGCAAAGATATAATGCCAGTCAATTAGTTAGTCGATTATGCACTGTTTGACTGAGAAGGCCAGTTTCCTTTACGTTGTATCTTATCTATACTTTGTGTACATTGTATAGTGTGTGGAAGAAGAAGAAAAAACCGGCAAGAAAACGTCTTGACCTCCATCTCTCTTCTTGTGTTCTTGAGTGAGCTTCCTCTTGTGTATACAGTGTGTGTTTGGCACAGTAGCTCAAGCAAATCCCCCCACCATGCGATTCTTCACATGGTCACTTATCAATATGAGATCAATTATATAAAGCACAAACAATGCATGCCCTCTAGCTGAGGTGTGGACATACAATTGGGGATCAGAAGAGGAATGCCAATATCCTAACTTTCCTTAGAGAAACAAGTCTATCTTCTCATTCTAGGCACGTGGAGCCTATTTTGGGCCGTAATGGACCTTCTTCAATTCGTACACCTTGCCATTGGATGAGGAAAAGCCAGGAGGTTGCTCAACATAGATCTCCTCCTGCAAATCTCCATTAAGGAAAGCAAACTTCACATCAAACTAATAAACTGGCTAACTCCTATGGCTAGCTAATGTAAGAATGGATCTAATGGTAGCCATTCAAGCTGTAGGTGCAAAGGAGCCATGGAAATCCACCCTCCTTTTTACACCAACTTACCTATGTCGATTGCCTACCTGATTTCTGCTTGCTCCCGCTCATTTCTGCAAGCCTCAACTCTCCCTGACTATTGTGCTCTTGCTCTTGCTCTTGCTCTTGCTCTTACTTTGTGACCATGTAGCAAGTCAATAAAATTACATATATACAAGCATTTTTGCGACATAGGAAAAAAATCCTTTATAGGAAAATATTATCTATTTGGAAACTTTTTCTTGACATAGGAAAAAAAAGGCTATATAGTGAAAATTTCTTACCTAAACTATTTGATGTATATTACGTCCTATTTAAAATTAACTAAATAATCTATATATAATTTTCTAGTTCAAATTTTGCTATATAATTTCCTACTTAGAAATTTGTATAAGTAGGAATATGCAAACTAAGGAAAATGAAATATTTTCAAGTACTTAGAGAAAAATTAGAATCACATAAGAAATTTCCTATATAGGAAAAGTACCGTATGTAGGTAAATTTTCCTATGTAGGGAAACATAGGTAAATATTTCCACATTGGAAAATCTTCTTACATAGGAATTGGTGCTTAGATTAGATGCCGTATGCACGCATAGTGAGTGTCAGAAGGTCCCGAAGAACAAAAGAACTCTACTTTTTGCACACAAATCAATGTAGAAAGCTTACACGACATGAACAAGAGACCAATTGGGTGCAATCTCCCCCCATGCCTTGTGTGAGCGCTCCACAAAGCATGTATTTCATATATTAATCATCTTCAAGCTCAAATAATATCCCAAATTACAAAATAGCATGCTTTAGCTTTTGAGTTTACTTTTGTGCCAAATAGAATTAAAGCTAATGGGCGCCCAAGAAGTGAGGCGTACCCAAATACAATGTCCAAATATAAATATCTAAATCGTGCGCCCATGCGCATACAAAAATAATAAATAAATATCAAGTGCTTTGATAAATAAGCGCGACAAAATATAGGCGCCATGCCTAAGATATGCGCCCATCAAAATATTGACGATAACTTTGAATACACGCTATCCTTCAATGCTTTCCATTGCCACCGCTGCTATTTCTACATATCAATTGAAGCATTCACAATTGTTAGTAAAATAATACAATTAAACCAACAAAAGTGAATACCTAGCAATCTTCAGCTACATAAATAAATTGGTTAAAAATCAATCCTAACCTTAATTTATCACGAGTGCGCACTCTAAACTCATAGACGTTTATTAATTTAAATATGTATTTTGCGAAATCACCCATGTACACATAAAATTAACAAAACGCCCGAAAAGGATAGGCGTCCCCATCGACTTCTTGCACAAAGAATCCACTTTGTGTATGAGCCCTGGTAATAAAGTCTTACGGAATCCATCGTAAAACCTCACGGAATCCATCGTAGCACGAAATCCACCGTGAAATATGCCTCCTGGCATCATACCCCCGGGGTGGGATAGCAATTGTCCTCAATTGCTATTAGCTCAATGTGGAGCTAACAGAGTGGGAAAAGCATTTAAGTCTCTAGCATGCATCCACTGGGCCTCTTCAATAGGATGGTTTTTAAACTTGACCAAATATCTAGAATATAGATGGCCAGTTCTAGTGGTCATAAAGTCAATATCTAGAATAGTTTTAGGCTCAAGGATTTCAGTCTCATCATCTAGCAAAGGAGGGTTTTCATAGACAGGGTTGTACAGGTAATTGGCCTCTAAAGGGTCATAGTAAACTGATATGAAAGGTGTTGTGGATTTTCCAATGTTGTGGTAGTTCTAGTTTAAATGCATTGTCATTGATTTTGTGTATGATCTTGAATGGTCCATAGAATCTAGGTGCTAATTTGACTACTAGGTGTTTATCTACACTTTGTAATCTACGTTTTTCTATGTGTAACCAAATATAATCATCAACTTTAAAATTCATAGCCTATCTTTTCTTATTTGCTTGTTTTGTATATGATTGTTGGGCTTTGGCAATCATATCTTTAACTTCATGAAAAATAGTGGCATGCATGTTAGCAATATCATCAACAATCTGAATTTTGTTTGATAATGATGCAACAGGTGTAGGCAATCTATATCCATAAATAACTTCAAACGGTGCTTTCTTTGTAGCTGTATGTAGTGTATTGTTATATGCAAACTGAAGTAAGTGTAAATGTGTATCCCATGTGTGTGGTTTTGAAATGGTATAAGCACGTAAAAGATCTAAAATAGTACTGTTAGTAGCTTCTGTTTGTCCATTTGTTTTAGGATGAAATGCAGATGAAAAATCAAACTTTGTTCTTAAGTTAGCAAACAAAGTAATCTAAAAATTATTATAGAATCTAGAATCTCGATCAGAAATAATAACTTTTGGTAAACCATGATTAGTAAACACAGTTTTCAAAAACAATTGAGCAGCTTGAGATGCAGTTAAAGTTTTCTTGCATGGAATAAAATATGCTTGTTTGCTAAACCAGTCTACAACAGTCCAAATCATATCATGGTTAGCTTTAGTGTTAGATAAACCAGTGATAAAATCCATTGAAATTTGTTCCCATGGTCGTGATGGAATAGATAATGGCATTAGTAAACCATATTGTTTACCATGGTGTCTTTTAACTCGTTGACAAACTAAACATTCAGATATAAAGTTAGATACATCAGTGTCCATATGTGGCCAAAAAAAATCTTCAGTCAATGTACGCAAAGTAGATATAATTCCTCTATGACCTTGATATGGAGAACAATGAATCTCATGCAAAACAAATTATCGAAATGGAACTGTCACACATAATCTTTTTTCATAAAACATGAATCCATTATTGTAAGACAGTGAATCGATAGGAATCCAATTATTTGCAACTAATTTATTCCAATCAGCTTGAAAAGTAAGATCCTGATGATAAGTATCTTTCATAGGGATAAGGGAATCAAATGATATCACAGAAATATTATGAATTATCGGTCTTCTAGTTAAAGTGTTGGCTACAACATTCTCTTTTCCTGGTTGATATTGTATAAGGGGATGAAAACTTTGAATGAAAGCTGCCCATTT
The DNA here is from genome assembly GCF_053477565.2 of Lygodium microphyllum. Taxonomy (NCBI): domain Eukaryota; kingdom Viridiplantae; phylum Streptophyta; class Polypodiopsida; order Schizaeales; family Lygodiaceae; genus Lygodium; species Lygodium microphyllum. Next base: position 18,747,624 of record NC_141136.1, on the reverse strand, counting down.
AATGTGTCGGTCAGATATTTGGTGTTGACTAAGGAGATGACTAATGCTTTGTTGGTCAATTTTAATCATAAATTCAGAACCCATTAAGTAATGTTTCCATTGACGTAAGGCTTGTACTACAGCTAGCAATTCTTTATCATAGGTAGAATATTTAAGTTTAGATGGTTTGAGTTTACAACTAGAGTAGGCTATGGAATGATTATCTTGCATAAGAATAGCTCCTATTCCAGGTCCACTAGCGTCAGTAACTACTAAAAAGAATGGTCTATTGAAATCATGTAGTTGTAATACAAGAGCATGGTTTAATGCATGTTTCAATAAATCAAAAGATTTTTGTTGATTGTCAGTCCAGTTATAAACGATACCCTTCTTTAAAAGTTTAGTCAAAGGTAATGCAAGTAATGAAAAATTCCGCACAAACTTTTTGTAAAAGCTAGCAAGACCTAGAAAAGAACGTAACTCATGCACATTTTTGGGTATGGGCCAATTTAAAATTGCTTCTATCTTTTTAGGGTCAACTTTAATACCTTTTGATGAAACAATATGTCCTAGATATTCAATTTCTGTTTAGAAGAATTCACTCTTTTCTGGATTAGCATACAATTAATTGTCTTTTAACAACTTGAAAACTAACGACAAATGTTCATAATGCTCATTCTCATTTTTATTGAATACCAGTATATCATCAAAGAATACTATGACACAATACTGATGTTTCAAAAATATGTGATTCATCATACGACTAAATGTAGCTGGTGCATTGGTTAGACCGAAAGGCATAACTAGAAACTCATAGTGTCCAAATTGTGTTCTAAATGCAGTTTTGAATATATCAGATTTATCCAATCTTACTTGATGATAACCAGATTTAAGATCTATCTTACTGAATATGGCAGATCCTTGTAGCTTATCCATAAGATCATCTACCCTAGGAATCGGATATCTATTCTTAATAGTAATCTTATTTAGGGCACGATAATCGATGCACATGCGATAAGTATTATTATTCTTCTTTATTAACAAGATAGGTGCACCAAATGGAGAACTACTAGGTCTAATTAATCCTCTGTCAAGCAATTCCTCTATTTGATTTTGAATTTCTTTCTGTTCAATTTGATTATGTCTATATGGTGCTTTACATGGTGGTTGTGTGCCAGGAATTAAATCTATTTTGTGATCTTCAAGACGTGAAGGTGGTAGTCCAGGTGGTAAATCATCAGCAAAACAATCTTGAAATTGGGCAAGAAATTGTGTATGCCTAGGATGCATTTGTTTTTCTTTAGCTTGAAGTTCATTCACCCATATTAAATAAGATTTGCTACTTTTACGTAATGCACGTTTAGCGTGAGTATGAGTAAGCAGTGGAAAATTATTAGAAGCACGCATACCATGCAATGTGATTTGTTTTCCTTGGAAATAAATTTTAATTGAATGCGTAGAATAATCTATGTCAAGATTATACTGATGACACCAAGGCATTCCTAAGATAATGTCACTAGACTGCAAAGGTACAACTAGAAAATTTCTTCGTTTAGTATATTCACCAATTTTAATTTCTAAATTATGCACTTCTTGTGTTCCATTATATCTCGTACCTAGGAATGCAGCTTTAATGCGATAACGTGTAGAAACAGTTTGTAAATTTAATTCTTTCACTAACTTTGCATAAATAAAGTCATGTGTGCTCCCATCATCATGTAAAATAGTCTTTTCTTTACCATGCACAAAATATTTCATTGTTAACAAAGAATGTGGAGTTGGCATACCTGGCAAAGTATCCGAAGTAATACCAATGTCGTCATCATCTTCCGTAAAGTCACGCATTTCCTCACGTTCTTCTTCTTCCATTGCTCCAAGATAATTGATATGGACAGGTGGCTTTTTGGATTGATAATTGGCTGCTAGATGTCCAGGTTGATGGCATTTGTAACAAACTATGGGTTTGGCTTTAGATACATTTTTGGTAATGGCATGAAGTTTAGGAATGTTGGGATTTGACTGTGAGGATGGCTTAGGGTTTGGATTGGTGTTTGATGGCAAAGCAGGTGGTCGTGTCCAAGACTTACGGAATGAAGATGGAAGAAAACGACTTTGATTGAAACTTCGAAAATTTGAATTGAATTGTTTGGAACCATAGTTACCATTAGTTTGGAATTGTTGTGGTCACTTATCTCTTCCATGAATCTTGTCTTTAGTGTCATGAGCCAAGGAAAGGGTTGTTGGCTTGAACATATTGACTTCAGCATAATAATGTCCAAGTAGGCCGGACATAAACTTGCGTTTATGAGTCACTTCAAGTACATCTTCGAGCATGCGTAGTTGGCAGTAGGGCATTCCAAAAACATTCAGTGTATTGGGAAATAGGTTCGCGATCTCTTTGTTGTCATTGCTTGATGGTTTTTTCATGGAACTGAGAAGGAAGGAAATTCTGCAAAAACTTCTTTTGAAAAGTCTCCCGGGTAGTGGGACAATCAATGCTCTTGCGGACCATAGTCCACCATAAAGATGCTCGATCAACTAAATGGTTAGTGACACATTTAATTTTGTCTTTCTCAACATATGTTCTTCATGGAAGTAATCATCAAATTGACTGATAAATGCAAGTACAATCTTTCCATCTCGAGATCCATTGAAAGTACGAAATTTGAAGTTCCTTTTACTTATCTTTGTTTCTTTGCGGATGGATTGGGCTTCAAGTGTCGCATCGATGGTACATCGTATAAGATCTTCGGGTTGCGGTTCTTCTTGGTCGGTGGTAGATCGTTGCAAATTGGCCAATTGAACTTGCAAAGCTTGTTGGGCTCTTCGTTCTTCTTCAAGTTGCATCATAATCAAATCCAACTTTTGTTCCATCGTTGGTTCGGGTAAATCACCTTCAGCCATAAAATCGTCCATGTATTGTTCCGTCATCCTGTAAAATCCAAAAGACCTCACACTCTCGAAATCTTATTAGCGGGATGAGCGTAGCTCAAAGACGGGTATACAATGCTTGTATATTTTTGTTTGGATTTTATGGTCTTTGTCCTTTGCGATTGTGGTATTCATTGTCACAACTGTCTTCGTAGAAACTTCGTATGAACTGCGTATAAACTTTTGCGTTTGCTGAAACTGGTTCAGCAAGTTTGAAAGTGTGAACATAGTCTACCAGAGAGCAATAAACAGATTTTGTGCTTCTGCGTGTGAACTGCCTTTATGGAAGTGGTTGAATAAATCTTTAGTGACTTATGTGACTTGCAGAATTTAGTAGACTTGGAAGACTTGGAGTAACTTAGTAGTTTAGGAGCTTTGTGATCAAGCGTGGATTTCGTGTATCTGAGGACGTCCTTGACGGATTCGACAGCCGTCAGTTCATACTGACGCCACTGAAGAAAAAAATCGTGGGGCTAAGCTTTCTTATTAAGCTTACTATTAAGCTTTTTTTAAAACCTTTGAGATAAAGCTTTTAAGCTTTTTAGCTATGGAGGCTTATCTGTCTGTTTAAAGATGACTTGAAGAAGGAGCTATCCACGTGGTCCTCCGCCTCCACAGGCTGGTCCTTCGCGACAATCAGAGAGTGCAGAAGGGGGTTCTTGACCGCCAGAAACACACCGGTATCGACCGTTCGTGACGAAACTGATTGTAGAGTTCGATCGTTCCCGGAGCTCCGCCTTCGCGCAAGATGGTAAGCGATTGGAAGCTCTCGATCTCAGCTTCACTCTGATACCACTAATGCACAGATCGGATGCCGTATGCGCGCGTAGTGAGCGTTAGAAGATCCCGAAGAACAAAAGAACTCTACTTTTTGCACAGAAATCAATGTAGAAAGCTTGCACGACATGAACAAGAGACCAATTGGGTGCAATCTCCCCCCATGCCTTGTGTGAGCGCTCCACAAAGCATGTATTTCATATATTAAACATCTTCAAGCTCAAATAATAGCCCAAATTACAAAATAGCATGCTTTAGCTTTTGAGTTTGCTTTTGTGCCAAATAGAATTAAAGCTAATGGGTGTCTAAGAAGTCAGGCATACCCAAATACAATGTCCAAATACAAATATCTAAATCGTGCACCCATGCGCATACAAAAATAATAAATAAATATCAAGCGCTTTGATAAATAAGTGCGACAAAATATAAACGCCGTGCCTAAGATACGCGCCCATCAAAATATTGACGATAACTTTGAATACACGCTATCCTCCAATGCTTTCCACTGCCACCACTGCTATCTCTACACATCAACTGAAGCATTCACAATTGTAGTAAAATGATACAATTAAACCAACAAAAGTGAATACCTAGTAGTCTTCAGCTACGTAAATAAATTGGTTAGAAATCAATCCTAACCTTAATTTATCACGAGTGCGCACTCTAAACTCATAAACGTTTATTAATTTAAATATGTATTTTGCGGAATCACCCGCTATGGAATCACCCATGTACACATAAAATTAACAAAACGCTCGAAAAGGATAGGCGTCTCCATCGACTTCTCGCACAAAGAATCCTTTTTGTGTATGAGCCCCAGTAATAAAATCTTACGGAATCCACTGTAAAACCTCACGGAATCCACCGTGGCATGGAATCCACTGTGAAATATGCCTCCTGGCATCAGGAATGAGAAAAAAAAGGAAATTTCTATCAATTTCCTAGTTAAAAGTACACACAAGTAGGAAAAGTAAATAATAGGGAAAATGGAACATTTCCTAGTTAGAGAAACTAGGGAATCACATATGGAATTTCCATAGGGAAAATTCTCTACATAGAGGATTTTTCCTATGTATGGAGTTTTCTATGGAATTTCCATAGGGAAAATTCTCTACATAGGGAATTTTTCCTATATAGGATGTTTTCTATGAGATTCCCTAGTTTCTCTAACTAGGAACTGCTACATTTTCCCTATGATTTACTTTCCCTACTTATGTGTATTTTTAACTAGAGAATTGATAGGGAATTTTCTTTTTTTTCCTATGTAGGAAATGATTAAAAGTTCATTGTGTTTATGTAATGAGGTCAACTGTAATGTCTCCTTAATATAAATGGATAGCTTTAGGTATTATCTTATAATGTCTCCTTCATAAAAGGAGATCAACTATAAAAAACCAGAGCAACACAACCACTATCTTTTCTAAACATAGCTGTGAGTCCATTCAGCTCTTCATTTTGAAGGGTAACTTTACATTACCTTATGAAGGGCCAAATTTGAAGAGACTTTTTCTTGACTTATTTAATAAGGGTACCTTTGAACATTATTGAAATGTAAATCCTCTTTTGAAAGGTGGAAATTTTCACATCTTTCTCAAAATTAAGGGTAAAGTCCTTTGAGAAGGGTTTTGGACTTTTCATAACCAAGGTCTGAGAGCGAGAGAGAGAGAGAGAGAGAGACATAGAGAGAGAGAGAGAGAGAGAGAGAGAGAGAGAGGTTAACATGAAATATATAATAAATATAATGCAACAATTGTAAGATTATTATACATTGGCCCTTAAAAGTATGAATATAATTATGGGAGACATGATGCATACATGAATTCCTCTATTAACCTTAAAATTTATTACTATAAAGTATTATTTCATATACAACAAAATATTTTGTAAGAAAGGACTTTTATGGTATAAATGAGTATCATACTTTAAGTTTGGGATTTGATAGAGCATACTAAACTGATCTCTGAGAAAAGTAACTTCAAGGACAAAGACAAAACTTAAAATTTATAGCTTAAATATTTTTAAACTAAGTACACTTAAATTTAATGATATACACTTAAGTCATATCTAAGCTATGGTAATGACATTAATTAGTCTCATGGAATAAAGTGGAATAATTCACACTAAAAACAATTTCAAAAAAATTTAAAAATTATATTCAAGTAAAGTATTTTCAAGATGAATATATAATAAAGAATATAATAATTACTAAGTATGAGAATGAGAATAGGAGCAAAGGAGAAAATGAAACTTATATGTAGTCCTTGTTATCCCTTTATTAAGATAAATTTCTAATAATAATAATAATTATCATCTTTTTAAATTCATTTATTCTTTAGATACCTATTTATGATGGGATGAACTTTGACACCTCTACTCTTCAAGTAGATATAAAGTGGGAGAAAAGTTTTACTTTTTCATGTTTTAGCTTCTTCTATATACTTGCAATTATTAAAGTTTTTCATACTAAGACCTTATCTTGTTGCTATAATAAATCAAATTGAGTTAATACACAAGCATAATATTAATTGTAATGTACAAAGTATATAGTTGGTCAATTAACTTGTAATGTAGATATAATTCACAGAATGCACTTTTTAACTTGTGAATGCACAATTATAATACATAATTATAAATTATACTTCAAGAAATACACTTTTTAACTTATAAATGTGAAATTATAATATCTAAACATGATATGTAATGTGGACAATTGGTGAGTTAAGTTGTACTCTAGAAGATATTCAAACATATAATTTTCAATACATAAATACAAAGTTGTAAAATGCAAAGTTAAAATTAGAGAATGAAACTATTAACCACATAACTTTATTGCAATCCAAAAATTCAATGCAATTTATGTGAGATTTTTCTAAAAACTTATGATTACAAAAATATTTTACTAGAAAACTTGTATGATATTGGAGTATATAGTCTTCTTAGTTTACTCCATAGAGAAGTCCTAGGCTAGCTTGCAAAGGTACTATTCACTCTCCATTCTTTTAAATCTTGACCATTTATTCTTGATAGTTTTAAACTCTTCCAATAACTAATCATATCTCATCTCTTCCTCTATTACCATCAACATGATTTTCTCTGAGGTTGTCAGTCTATATGGCTCTATGTTATTTTGGAAGGCCACTTTTTGCTCACATATTATAACATTTAACATAGTTTGCACTAGTATTTGATTTTCCCTCTTTAAACTAGGCCTCATATTTGCCCTCCCCAAGAGAATGCTTGCATTAAAAGGCTTAACTACCTAACTCACTTTCCTCTTTAGAATATACATAACCTTGGGCTATTATATGAATACTTTCTTATTATTTGGCAAGGCTTTCTTAACCTTGATAAAAGATTTTGATAATATTCAAGCCATTCCAACATGCTAACAATGCACAAACGTTTTTTAGGAGCCATTAGCAAGAGGATGATGGCCTTAAAGGGTCCTCCCTTCTTATCCATAGCTAGAGGGGTGATGGTCACAAATGATTCTTTTCAATGTACTAGAGCATGTTGTCAAGTGGATAATAACCTTGGATGGTTCTCTCTTTAGTAGAAAGTTAATAGATGTATTTATTTTTTCTAAGTGTGAGACTCCCTCTTGTGTAGCTAGCTGATTTTCACAAATGAATAATTTTGTAATGTAGACATTGATTAGTGTTAGCTTTTATGCGTATAAAGAGTTTTCACTAATTGTATACATAGATAAAGCAATTCTCTGTTGGGAGCACACGGTTGGATAATCAAATTGCCGATCTCTCTAGCAAGTCTAATTGTAGTTTCACTAACACATACATGTGGTTCTTTCATGTGCATATAATTTCCATTTTCGACTTGCATAAGAGTGAGCTTGGTGTTGCTTAATAATGTTGAGATATCTATTTTCACATGCACTGGCATCCACTATGAGTCTTGGTGATGTAGCAAGATATTATTCACTACATGTTAGGTGATCAACATGAGGATACACAAGTGATTCTACAGCTAGACTACACCCACATAGCCAATCTATTATAAGATCCGAGACAAGCACTCGACTTTCTTATATACTTAAAATATATGTGGTGAATATTATGCTAGCATGGAGGAAAAATAGATGAGAGAAAAGAAAGATGTATGGAGAGAGAGAGAGGTAGAGAAATTGGCAACACACTAGGGACTGGAAGATGGGCCAGTCCCCCCCTTGTGGAGTTATATTATTGACAACGAGCAAGCTCCTCCGTTACACATAAGCTAGTTCTTACTTGTAGATCTTGGAAACAAAATCACGGTTCCTTGCAAGGTATACAACCGGCTAACACTTGCACAACTTGGAAGTTGGCACCTTTTGATTCTTCTTCAGTCTCCTTCTCTCTACACAATATGTGTAGGGCTCTCCTCTTGGCGCTTGATTTCAGTAGACCTTCCACACCACTTGCACCTTCTTTTCTCCTATTGGAACTTGATTTCAGCAGAGCTTCCGTAGCACTTGATTTCAGTAGAGCTTCCGCAGCACTTGCACCTTCTCTTCTCCTCTTCGAACTTGATTTCAATAGAGCTTCCACAACACTTGCACCTTCTCTTCTCCTCTTGGATTCATGCAAAGTGATGTTTTCTTTTTCTCTCCCACACACAAGGAGAGCCTCCTCTTTTATAGGCTTTCAAGAGCTTCTCTTCTTGGAGAGAGACTTGAGTTGATCTTCATGCAAGATATGGTTGTTCTAGGACCTACTCTGGAGCACTAATTTCGAGATATCTCTCTATGCATTGTTTGGATGCCAACACGAAAGTTGTAGATCTCCCTGTTTTTGATAACCCAAGCATCCCGTTTTTAGAGATCGTATTTCTATCATGAGATATTTTAAAAATGGATTCACCATGTCTTTTTTAAAAAGAACAGCTTCTCAAATTGTACTCTTAACTTGTGGTCCATGCAACCACCTTAAGGAGAGTTCATTAAATTTCCTTGGGCCTCAACCCATATATTGACTTCCATACAAAAGCTTGTGTCTTTTTAGACCTTAGAAAGAGAAAGTCATTTCTCTCCTCACTTCTAGAGGATCACGTCTCTTATCTTTCTTAGTGAGAGAATTACCTCTCTTGTCTTTCTTAATGAAAGAAAAGACCTTAAACCTTGACTTGTAAGGGAGAGGATGACCCCGAATGCAATGCGCATTACACACAAGTAAATGTTCCCAGGCGTCCCCAGATGCACACATAAATACATACACACAATGCTAATGAATTTCCTCTTCTTAGAACTTAATTCATCTTCATTTATGTGTAACTCCTTGGCTCTTGTGTACACTCTTACACTTGGCAGGCACTTCTTTCTCCCTTCATAACTTGTACCGCCTGTACCAGATATCCCCATCACAGTGCTCTGATCATCCCATTAAGTGATGTCAAGAATCACGTGGTGGGGGGATTTGCTTGAGCTGCTGCGTCAAAGACACACTGTATATACAGGAGGAAGCTCACTCAAGAGCACAAGAAGAGAGATGGAGGCCAAAACGTTTTCTTGCTGGTTTTTTCTTCTTTTTCCAGACACTATACAATGTACACAAAGTATAGATAAGATACAACATAAAGGAAAGTGGCTTTCTAAGTCAAACAGTGCATAACTGACTACACTAATCGGCTGGCATTATATCTTTTCCAGCTGTAGGTAGGTGTAACAAACTAAATATAATAAGTGATAAGTTAGTGGCCATGTGAGTATCATAATGACCACCAACGTGCTAAGTGTAGACGTGTGGACTCATCTAGCCAGGCGGTCCATCATCAATGTCCGTACATGTTGAGCTTGCCAACTCAATACTTCCCCCTCAAGCTCAACTCTATCTCTGCAACTCCAAGTAAGCTTCGGAACTTTCGAAGCTTCTCTGCACCCAATGCCTTTTTGAAAATGTCAGCTATCTGATCCTATGTATTGACATATACCAAGTCAATCTCTTCTGTAAGTACCTTCTCTCTCACAAAGTGGTAGTGCACCTCAATGTGTTTTGTCCTAGCATGGAACACTGGATTCCTAGCTAATTATATGCTGCTCATGTTGTCACAATGAATGACTACTGGACCATCTCCATGCCCAAATCATTTAATAACTTTTGCAACCATACCACCTCACATGCTACCATAGTAGCACCTCTGTACTCAGCCTCTATACTCGATAAAGCAACTGTAGGTTGCTTTTTGCTGCTCCATGTAACTGCTGCACTACCAAGGGAAAACATGAATCCACTTGTAGATCTTCTGTCTTATATGCTGCAAGCCCAATCTGCATCTGTGTATCCAAAGACTTATATGTCCTTACCTGCCTCATAAAAAAGTCCATAATGTAAAGTGGATTTCACACACCTCAATATACGTCTAACTGCATCCAAATGAGGCTTTCAAGGCATCTGCATCAATTGACTGACAAGACCAACAGCATAGCTCAAGTCTGGCGTTGTGATACTCATGTAAATCAACCTCCCTACTATCCTTCTAAACATAGTAGGGTCTTCTATCTCATCTCCAACATCAGCACTCACCTTCACATTTTGCTCCAATGGTACTAAAAGAGGCTTACACGTTGTCATACCATACTTGGATAACATATCCAAGCCATACTGCCTTTGGGATAGCCATATACCATCATCACATCTGATCCCCTCAATACCAAGAAAGTATCTCAACTCACCCAAATCTTTCATCTCAAACTTCTTCTTCAGGAAGTCTTTAACTTCAGCAATCCCATTGTCACTGTCACCTGTAATAATCAAGTCATCCACATACATGACTATGATGACCAACCCTGCATCTCCCTTTCTCACATAAAGTGAGTGATTAGCATCAGAAATACAAAATTAAATATTGACAAGATACTCTCCAATCTTGTCAGACCATGCTCTAGGTGCTTGCTTCAACCCATAGAGTGCCTTCTTTAACTTGCACACATATGTGGGATGCTCTAAATCCTCATAACCTGATGGTTGCTCCATATACACTTCTTCTTGCAATTCACCATGCAAGAAGGCATTCTTAACATCCATTTTCTGCAAGCTCCAACCTTTGGTTGCTGCCAAGGCAATCACACATCTAACAATTTTCATCCTAGCAACAACTGGGCTGAATGTCTCTTCATAATCTATGTCATATGTTTGAGCATAGCCTTTTGTAACGAGGCTAGCTTTATATGTGCTAACTGAACCATCTGCATTATGCTTGACTTTGTAAATCCACTTACAGCCACTAGCTTTCTTACCCTCAAGTAAGGGTACCAAATCCCAAGTCTTATTGGCTTCTAATGCAGCCATCTCCTCATCCATTGTTGCATCCCAATGAGCATGACCAACAGTATCTTGAAAACAAGTGGGATCAACATCCTCAACTAATTTCACCATATAAGCATAATGATGAGCTGCATAACCTTCAAAACCAAATCTTTTAACAGGGTATTTGACCTTGCTAGATCTACGTACCATCGGATCACTCAATGGAGCCCTTACATTACTATGAGTTCTCTGTATACCTGGTGTCCTGACTGAAGGAATTCCAAGCTCATCATCCAAACTCTCCGAACCACTAAAATCTCCATCAAATCCCAAATGACTGGTAGATGCATCATTACCATCCATCACTTTCTTCTTTCCTTTGTCCTTTCTTGCAACACTTATAGATCCACCTAAAGATGTGGGGCTACTCCTTAGACTCCCAAACCAAGGGCTCACTGTAGTAGGTGTAGTATCAGATGATGTTTTTGGTCCACTAAGACTCTGTGATTCTTGTTTATCTTTCTACACATAGCTGTCCTAATCATTATCATCATCCAAAACATCACCAACAGGTGTATACCAACTTCCCATCTCATCAAAGATAACATCCCTGCTCACTCTAAAGGTTATAACATCGATATTGTTTCTGCTCTAAAGAGTATCCAATAAAAACATGTTTTTTTGCCTTTGGATCAAGCTTCTTCCGTAGCTCATTTGGCACATGAACATATGCAACACAGCCAAATACCTTCAAGTGCGATACATCAGCCTTCTTGCCAGTAAAGCATTCTTTAGGAGTCATCCCATGAACTGCAGCTGTGGGAGTTATGTTCATAATGTAAACAGCAGTATGGACAACCTTAGACCAAAAATGTTTAGGCATATTCTTTTCAGCCATTAATTCACGTGCAACTTCTGCAATATGCTTGCTTTTTCTTTCTGCAATACCATTTTGCTATGGGGTATACCTGTAAGTAAATTGACTCTTTATCCCATGAGTCCTCAAGAAGCCATTGAACTCATTAGAGAGGTACTTTCCCCCTCCATCTGGTCTCAAGCACTTTACTTTTAAGCTTGTTTCTGTTTCAACAACTGCCTTAAAATATTTGAAGTGCTCAAACACATCACTTTTTTCCTTCATGAAGTATACCCATAACTTTCTTTAACAGTCATCAATAAATGTGACAAAGTATTTGCTGCCACCAAGAGATACATTCTGTGTAGGCCCCCAAACATCTGTATACACTACATCAAGTATTTTCTACTCACTTCTCTGTCATGTGAGAAGGGTTGTCTTGCCTGCTTACCAAACTGGTCCGCTTCACAGATTTATGCAATTCTGTAAGTGTAAAAGAAGGCAACCTTATAACTAATCCTCAGGACTGCATTAATTTCAGCCTTTGCACATTTGCATGTCCAATACGTTTATGCCATATTTCAATATCTGCAACTACTACTTTTCCTTTAGCATATATAGCATCATCCATTGCAAGAATTCCAGCATCTAAAGTGAACATTCGGCCAACTCTACTTCCTTTTGCGACCAACTTGCACTTATCATTAAAGTCTTCTATAAAACAACCTTTTGCATTGAATCGGACCTGCAGCCCCTGCCCTACCATTTGGCTAACAGACACTAGATTCTTTGTAATTGATGGCACATGTAATACACCTATCAGACTCTTTGTCTGGCCATCATACAAGGACAAGGGAACCTTTCCAATGTGTGAAATTGGGTGGCATGAATCATCACCCATCTGCACATAACCTGGGTTTTGTAAGTCCTGCATCTCTCCAAACCATTCAACATGACTGGTCATATGATTAGATGTACCTGAATCGATATATTATACATCATCATGTGTCCCCTTTCCTGTAATTGCATTCATCATATGTTGCATAACAAACAAACGCTCATGTTTGTCTTCATTCTGTCATGAAGATGATGCATAGTTTCCTTGTTGCAATTTATCACTGCGAATATCATCCTTCTTTGCATAGCAATGGGCTACAATATGGCATGTTTTGCCACAATAATGGCAAATAATAGCATGATTTCCAGAATCTCTATTCTGCCATCCACCTCTTCCTCTAAAGCTCCCCCTGCCTCTAAAGTTTTCTCTGCCTTCAGAAACCTACATTTCACCAAATTGTTGATTGAACATGTTTTGCTAGTTATCACCAGCACGTCCCATACCACGGCCTCTCGAAGAGGATCTACCAGGTCCCCTTCCTGAACTCGAGTAAAATGCTTGGACCTGTTCACCATTTCTTTCAGACAAATCACCCTGCATATTGATCTCTTCAGTAATCATGAGAGAGATTAGCTCATCAAAATCTGAAAATGGCTTCTGTACATATATTGAAGTAACAAATGATTTCCATGCCTTCTCATTGTTAAGGCCACTCAGAGTGGATGAAACCAAATCATCATCATCCGACATTGCATCAATCGCTGCTAAAGCATTTGCAATGCTCCTCACCTTCAACACATACTCATTGATAGACATTTTTCCTTTCTTCAAGGCATTCAACTCTTGCTTGAATTGAATCTTTCGTGCCTTTGTATTTACTGAAAACATGCTCTCAAAAATTATCCAAGCTGCATGTGAAGTTTATGCATTCCTGATATGTCCCAATATAATATTATCAATGACTGCAAATAACCAGTACATCACCTTTTTGTCTTTTGCATTCCATTCTTTCCATGCTTTTAATTCATATGCAGTCGGAGGAATACGCAGCTCTGCTCCTTTTCTTCACCTGAAACAAACTCATAAAGGCCCTTTTCAATGAGGAAGTTCATCACACGGAACTTCCATGAAGGGTAGTTATTCTTTTCGATCTTCTCAATAATGTGATTTCCACTGTTCTCTGCCATTACCACAAACAAGGGTACAACACAACAAGCTAGTCTTCTGCAATCTTTCACAACACGTACACAGCACTACACCAAGCAACCTTTTTCACTGATTGCTCAATAGTACATGTAATCTGCAACCTGTTTGCAGATAAACATTATGTTTTCTTCGTGCAAACTCCTTGAAATTTACAGATTCACAATCTGTAACCTATGCACCCACTTTCGGTCAATACAACTGAAATCACAGTGTACCCTGAAACTACTGTCTGCAATCTTGCCGCTCTAAAACGGGGCCTGAAATGGCCTCAGATCCCCAAAATAACTGTGAATAGGCCCTAAAGGACTTCTCTGTAGAATATAAAGTGCTCTACTCGCACACCAAATCTCATAGCAATATGAATATTTTGCTCAACCCTGCTTCTGGTGTCTCCACAAGCACTATCCAAGAGAGAGAGTGGAAGAATGGGAGAGCTTCTTACCCGTTGGTTACTTGCTCGAACCTTGCTTCTTCTCCTTCACTTTAGACTTCAAAATCAGCATCTCTCAGTGGCGTGGCTCTGATACCATGTCAAGAATCCCGTGGTGGGAGGATTTGCTGGAGCTACTGCACCAAACACACACTATATACACAAGAGGAAGCTCACTCAAGAAAACAAGAAGAGAGATGGAGGCCAAAACGTTTTCTTGCTGGTTTTTTCTTCTTCTTCCACACACTTTACAATGTACACAAAGTATAGATAAGATATAACATAAAGGAAAGTGGACTTCTAAGTCAAACAGTGCATAACCAACTACACTAATCGACTCGCGTTATATCTTTTCCAGGTGTAGGTAGGTGTAACAAACTAAATATAATAAGTGATAAGTCAGTGGCCATGTGAGTATCATAATGACCACCAACGTGCTAAGTGTAGATGTGCGGACTCATCTAGCCAGGTTGTCCATCATCAATGTTCGCACGTGTTAAGCTTGCCAACAACAAGTGATGCACTAGGAATATTGGTCTCTAAATGGTCTCATGGCCATGCTAGATCATCATCAATACTTAAAGAAAAGTGAGTCATTAATTTATTGACATAAATTTATTAAATAGAGAATGCGTAATAAGCAATCAATTTAGTGACATCCCTCTAGCTTCTAAATAGTTGACCTCAACTATAGAGGGGATACATAGTCCTTAAGAAGATCTCCAAGGTCTTGTAGTTCTCTCTCAGTCATAAACTGAACATCCAATGGGGGATAAATCTTAAAATTAACTAGACACTTTCGTAATACCTTACCTGACCTTAGAGTATTGTCTTGGTGGTGCGAATTTCTTTCAGGCACAAGGAACTCTTCTTTTTCTTCTATGTCATATAAATCTTCCTTGATTGGTGCCATTGGAGGTTCTCCAATATAGAGATGTAGCAAATGTATATGGAAAGCATTATGAATGTTCCAATGACTTGGTAGATCCAAACAAAAAGTCACATCATTTATCTTATTTATGATCTTGAAAGGGCCATAATAGTGATTAGAAAGCTTAATCACTTTACCCTTTTGACCATTCTACTTCTTTAAGCGAGCCTTCTCAAACTTAAGAAGAACATGTTGTCCCAACTTGAGATCTAACTTATGACGATGCTTATCAACTTCGCGTTTA
Source organism: Lygodium microphyllum (assembly GCF_053477565.2). NCBI lineage: Eukaryota > Viridiplantae > Streptophyta > Polypodiopsida > Schizaeales > Lygodiaceae > Lygodium > Lygodium microphyllum. The sequence goes on along the minus strand of NC_141136.1, from coordinate 18,732,194 downwards.
TGTTTCTCTTGTGTCCTTTGGATAGCAGCTTTTGCTTGAGTGATAGCTGTATCAATGTCTCTAACAAACTCATCTACTACAAAGATCTTATCCTTTGTAAGAAGAATGGGTAGTAAATGAGGCTTACCATAGATGATCTCAAAGGGTGCCTTGCTAGTACTAGAGTGTACTGTGTTATTGTATGCAAACTCTACTAAAGGCAAATACTTTTTCCATTCTCTTTGATTATCAGAGACATAGGATTTCAAAAGGTCTAGAACAGTAGAATTAACACTTTCACTCTGCCCATCTGTTTGAAGATGATAAGAGGATGAAAACTTTAACTGAGTCTCGAGGTTCTCGAAGAGAGCTTTCCAAAAGAGGCTGGTCATGTGGGGATCTTGATCACTTATAATGGACTTAGGCATGCCATGATTCTTGAAAATATGAGCAATGAATAGCTTAGCCATATGATCGGCTTTGATTGTCTTTCGCATAGGTATAAAGTGAGCTTGCTTATTGAATCTATCAATGATAGTCCAGATTGCATCGTTGCCTAGCTTGTGTACGAGGAAGCTCCATAATAAAGTCCATGGCTATACTTTCCCAAGGCTCATTGGGAATAGGTAATGGATTTAGTAGACCATGTGGTTTATGCCTGAAATACTTTACTTTGTGGCATATCTTGCACTTGCGGACATATCTTTCAATGTCAGCTCTAAGAGTGGGCCAAAAGAAATATCTTTCTAATGCTTGAGAAGTGGGTAGAACACCCCTATGTCCAGTATATGGAGATGCATGTGCTTCATCCATTACCTTGTGTCGCAATGGTAATGCTACACAAATTGCTTGATGATGATACAAATAACCATCACGAATTGAGTAAGGTATAATCGACTAAACTAGTGATCCCATATGGTTGAGAAGTTGGAATCAATTGCATACATTTTGGGTAAATCCATGAACTCGTTATGGTAAACAGTTGTGATTGCATTCACTCGAGGTCACCATGATAGAGCATCTCCTACCACATTCTTAGTTCTAGATGTATGAAGGATTTGAAAATGAAACATACATAAGAAATTTGCCCAGTGCATCTGTTTCTCTAAGAGCTTCTTTTGAATGAGGAAATTTCTTAAACTTTGGTGATATGTTTTAATAACAAAATTTGCACCAAGTAAATAGTGTTTCCATACTTGAAGAGCATGTATCACTACCATAAGCTCTTTCTTATATACTAGAACATATATCTCATGATCCTTTAGTTGTCGGCTCTCAAATGCTATTGCATGATGCTCTTGGTTAAGCACAGCTCCAATGCAATCCCCAGAAGCATCGCAGTGAACTTCAAAAGGTTTTTGAAGATTCGGAACTATGAGAACTGGTTCTTGAGTCACAAGAAACATAACTCTTTCAAAGGCTTGTAGTTGCCTTGATCCCAACCAATGAAAAGGCATTCGCTTCTTAGTAAGGTCATATAGAGGAGATGCAACATATACAAAACCTCGTATGAACCTCCTATAGTATGAACATAGGCCCAAGAAACTTCTAACTTCATGTACGGAAGTAGATGTAGGACATTCAATAATGGCTTGAATCTTCTCAGGATCAATTCTCACCAAATTGTGAGAAACAATATGGCCTAAGTAATGAATTTCCAAAAGGAATAATTCACTCTTCTTAGCATTTACTTGTAGTCTATGCTTGAGAAGCTCTTGAAAAACAGTAGATAGATGTTTTCTATTCTCTTCTTCAGACCGTGAAAATATTAGAATGTCATCAAAGAAGACACATGTGGACTTTGAGTGAGGTTTGAAAATTCTCTCCATCATTCGATTGAATGTGGCGGGTACATTAGTCAAACCAAATGGCATGACTAAAAACTTGTATAGTCCAAACGTTGTACGAAAAGCTCTCTTATGAACATCTTCAGGTGCTATCCCTATCTGGTGATAGCCGCTCTGACTCGAAAGTCTTAGTCTTCTTAAGCTTGCTCCTCTTATGATCCCTCTTTTTCCGTTTGCAGATTGTACGAGACTTAGAACCAAGAGAGTAGGAACTAAAAGTTGATGAGGAGGAGGAGAAACTTGAGTAATCAGGGGAGTAGCTGGTTTTGCTGAGGGTGATGACTCCATCCTTATCTGCCTCACTCGAGGTGAGGTCTTTTTACTCTTCTTGACCTGAGAGTCCTTCTTCCTTCTAGGAAGCTTCTTAACAATTGGATGCTTTGCACCTTCACCATCAATTGGGGCAATGGTGTTTCTTCCAGTATCACCATCTTTTGGAGGATTCGGTCCTTCATAAGTAACTTCTTCCGTTGCACTTAAGCTGTCAATCAATTGACGCGCTTCGGTAATTTCCAACAAGCTACGATACTCTGTCAATTGAGCCTGTAATTGCTCACTTGTAGGCACTTCATCATTTGCCATCTTTACCTTCTTCTTGCAAGGATCGCCTTTACTTTGAGAAAAGCAAAGAGACTTGCTCTAATACCACTATTATAAGATCCACGAAACACGCTCGACTTTCTTATATAACTAAAATATACATACATAAGCCAGTTCTTAGTTGTATTATCTTGTAAACAAGATCACGGTTCCTTGCAAGGTATACAACTGCCTAACACTTGCACAACTTGGAAGTTGGCACCTTTTGATCCTTCTTGAGTTTCCTTCTCTTCTACACAATATGTGTAGGGCTCTCCTCTTGGCGCTTGATTTCAACAGAGCTTCCACAGCACTTGCACCTTCTCTTCTCCTCTTGGAACTTGATTTCAGCAGAGCTTCCGCAACACTTGATTTCAGCAGAGCTTCCACAACACTTGCACCTTCTCTTCTCCTCTTCGAACTTGATTTCAGCAGAGCTTCTGTAGCACTTGCACCTTCTCTTCTCCTATTCGAACTTGATTTCAACAGAGCTTCTATAGCACTTGCACCTTCTCTTCTCCTCTTCAAACTTGATTTCAGCAGAGCTTCTGTAGCACTTGCACCTTCTCTTCTCCTCTTGGATGCATGCAAAGTGATGCTTTCTTTTTCTCCCCCACACCTAAGGAAAGCCTCCTCTTTTTTATAGGCTTTCAAGAGCTTCTCTTCTTGGAGAGAGACTTGAATTGATCTTCATGCAAGATATGGTTGTTTCAAGACCTACTCTGGAGCACTAATTTTGAGATATCTCTCTGTGCGTTGTTCAGATGAAAAAATGTGCAACACAAAAGTTGTATATCGTGCTGTTTCCAATAACGCTCATGGTCCATTTTTAGAGATCATCTTTCTATCATGAGATATTTTAAAAATGGATTCACCATGTCTTTTTTAAAAATAACAACTTCTCAGACTGTACTCTTAACTTGTGGTCCATGCAAGCACCTTAAGGAGAGTTCATTAAATTGCTTTGGGCCTCAACCTTAAGATTGACTTCCACACAAAAGCTTGTGTCTTTTTAGACCTTAGAAAGAGAGAATCATTTCTCTCCTCACTTCCAGAGGATCACGTCTCTTGTCTTTGTTAGTTAGAGAATTAGCTCTCTTATCTTTCTCAATGAAATAAAAGACCTTAAACCTTGACTTATAAGGGAGACAATGACCCCAAATGCAGTGCTCATTACACACAAGTAAACGTTCCCAGGTGTCCCCGAATGCACACATAAATACATATACACAATGCTAATGCACTTTCTCTTCTTAGAACTTAATCCATCTTCATTTATGTGTAACTCCTTGGGTCTTGTGTACACTCTTACATTTGGTAGACACTTCTTTCCCCCTTCATAACTTGTACTGCCTATACCAGATATCCCTGTCACAGTGCTTTGATCACCCCATTAAGTGATGCACTAGGAATATTGGTCTCTAAATGGTCTCATGGCAATGCTAGATCATCATCAACACTTAAAGAAAAGTGAGTCATTAATTTATTGACATAAATTTATTAAATAGAGAATGTGTAATAAGCAATCAATTTAGTGACACCATCCTTGGTTATGGAGCATTCATTGTGTCACCTCTTCTTTCCTTAGTGGGTTTACATTTAGTGACTACATGTGCATACATTGTGGTACTTTCATATTAGTCTTGTATCATGCTATAGACTTAGTTCTTTTGTGTGAAAGAAGGAGTAGAAAGAAGAAGAAGAAGATTTCAATCCTATCTCTCTTTGTGCTCAAGTCTCTATTGCCTTTGTGTATATGCTCTTAATTCTTCACTTCTCTCCCCTTTTGTTTGTTTTCATGGTATCATAGCCATCCCATGGTTGTGTGGAGATCAATTGAAGACCGAGATAAAGGCATTAGAGCATGAAAGTAAGAAATCAAGCAATAGGCAAGAAGCTCTGAGACTCCCGAGGCCATATTCTTATCCATTGCTTTGGATTATAGCTGCAAGAGGCTCTTGAGGTTGGTAGGGCTACAACCTTTGATTGTAGTGCAATCTAAGTGAGTAGAAAAAATAGTGTATGTACTGCAAGCGAGCCCTTTAAGATAATCCTCTTGTCTTTTTGGCATATGAGGTCATTTCAACATCCATTCTAGCCCTGCAATTGGTCTTGACAGTAGTTTTTAAGTATATTGTAGTTTTATTGTGTCATCCATTTACAAGTGCACATGTTGTAAATCTCAAATCTTTAATGTTTTAGGTGTTCACTAGGTTGCAAACATAGAAAGTATCTTCATACAGATTGCGAATTGTGGTTGTTGTTGTGTAGTAAGCAAAAACGGCCATGTGTTTAGTTTTGGTGCACTAAGTACTAGCTTACTTACATAGTTTAGTTTTTTGCAAGTTGTTTATTTTGTCATAATGCCTAACAACTGCAACCAGATTGTCAATGAGAATCTTGATAATAATAATCATCTTGCATAGAAGTATAGGATGAAAATTTTCTTGAAGAGCAAAGGGGTTTGGAATTACATTGAAGGAGACATTATAGAAGCACTTGAAGTTCTTGTGTGAGATACTACCACTACAGAATAGGTAAAGGCTATGAAAGATTGAGAGCAGATAGGAAGTAAAGTTATGTATTGGCTATCTATTAATGTCACAAATAGCATGATGGGCCAGGAAACAAAAGCAAGGCAATTATGTATCCAGTAGCATAAACAATTATGATAGAAGTGAATAGCTGTTTGTTGTGCAACACTTTATGAATACTATAACTATTGATGGTTCATCAAAGAATGATGTATGCTATGTAGACTCAGATACCTCTAACCACATAAATTCTCATGGAGAGTGGTCTAGAGAGATGCATAGTCTAGAGTCATCAGGATATGTGGAGACAGGGGATAATACAACTCACCCAATTACTCATGTTGAAATGTTCCTTTGAGCATGTAGGATGGTAAAACTAAGTACTTGGTTGATGTGTTACACATACTAAATATTATAAAAATTTTAGTTTTTTTTTGTCAGATAGTAGAACATGGATTGGTCAGATAGTAGAACATGGATTGCAGGATTGGTCAGATCTCAAAAATGACTGTCACTTGATTGCAAAAGAGAAACATGCAAAAAATTGTTTACTCTTGATGTAAGTCTGCTTGAAAGGGATGTTACTATGTTTGCACAAGGTTAGGTATTGTTGGTAAATATTGAAATTTGGCATAAGAGAATGGGTCATGTGAATATACAATGATAGAAAGACATGTAGTCAAAACAGGTTGTGGATAGTTTGCCTAAGTTTAGAGTTGATGGAATGCATAAAGCATGTGAAGCATGTCAACTTGAAAAGCAAGCAAGGCATGAGTTTCCACATAAAAAGCATGTATATAAGAAGCCACTACAAATACTGCAACTTTGAGTGGTTACAAGTATTATACTTCCTTCATTAATGATCATATGTGCAAAGTGTGGGTTTACTTTATGCCTAAACAAATTAAGATATTCACCCACTTTAAAAGCTTTAAGGCTTTGGTTGAGAAGGAGACAAGGTTGCATATTAGATGCCTAAGGTCCAATGGAGAGGAAAAATATCTCTCCAATGATTTTACTAATGTTTTGTAGAAAAATAGTATATAAATGCAATGTACATGTAGATATACTGCACACAAAAATGGAGTTGTTGAGCAATAAACATGCATATTGTAGAGGTGACTTGTACATTGATGTCAGAAAGAAACCTACCTCATTACTATTAGGTTGAAGTAGTTGCTACTGTTGTATAAATTATGTATAGGATATCCACAACTATTGTACATGGTACAACATTTGAAGAGAAGTTTATAGATAGAAAGGGAAACCTATACCATCTGAAAATATTTCAATGGATTTCTTATGTATATATTTCTAATGAGTTGCGTAGTAAATGGGATCCCAAATTTTAAAAATGTGTATTTTTTGGATATTCTCTTGAGTAGAAAGGATATAGATGTTATAACTATGTTACACATGATTTGAGAGTTGGCAAGGATGTTGTTTTTAATGAAATGAATAGTTGATACAATAATTGCAGAATATAGTTGGGATTGATGATTATGAGAGTGTAGTCGTGTAGAAAACATGCCAATAATCATAGACATTGAGTAGACTAGAAGAGTCTCCTAGTCATGGTTTTGTTGATAGACCTTGGAGTGGTAGATTGAGGTCACCTGTTACTCCACCAAGTATATCAGAGATCTTTGAGGACACCTTCTACATAAGGACAAGGGGATATGAGGACGCCTTCTACAAACAATTCAAAGTTGTCACCCAAGGTCTTTGAAAATAAAGGGAGGAGGTGGAGATAAGCTTGGATATATATGTCTTTGAGTATTTTTTTAAAAACTACTCCAATAACTCTCCCATGTGGTGCATACATCCAATTTCCTTTTTCTTCTCTCATATTTTTCTTATTTTATGAATTTCACTACCCCTAGCCTATTATTAAGTTGACTATGATATTCTCTCTTTTTTACTTGGAGCTTCATAAATGGTGTATGCATAGAAAAATCTTTGGGCCATTTTCTCCATGAATCTCTCTCCAAAATAAGCTTCTTTTTCTTTTGGAGGATGATAACATCTTGTAAAAAGTGTATATACCTTTTTCCATTCTCTCTACTTAAACCATTGTAAAATCATCATTCCCATATTATAAAGCATCACATTATACTAGTAATGCACATGCATAATTTTCCCTCATATTTTTCAACCTTTGTAATTTACCTTTCATTTTCTTATTATTTTCTCTCAAAAACTTGACTATGAAAACTTATGTATAGAAGACAAAAAAATACATTACGAAGGGAGACTCTATGAACTAACATCACCTAGTGCACTGTAATATTCCCACTCGTGAATATTGATTTCCCGCACACTGCATAAACCTCGTGCAAAGGTTATCTTTCATATTGGAATTGCCGGCAGTGTAATCTGTAACCTGCATGTGAGAAATCGAGACCTCCGCATTGGCAAAGCAAGCCCGAGGGTTCAAATCCGCAATTCACACGTAAACACCCTCTTGGGAGGGGAAAAATGGATATTATTAAAGCAAATTTCTTTTTATATTTATCCCTTTCCCCCAGCCGATGCACAGCTGGAGGAGAGGGAGTGTGGGGGGATGGGCTTAGTGGAGTTGTCCTCTCCACACTCCTCTAAGCCCATCCCCAAGGGGGGGAGGACAACTCCCCCCCCTTGGCCTATAAAACCCCTTCCCCAAGGGGTAAGGGGAAGTGGAAAGCAGAGGACACCATGTTGAGGTCGCGGAGAGAGAGAGGAAAGGCTGCGTGAAGGAAGAAGAGTCTGAGAATACCGCCGTGCTTCATGATTTGAAGGAGAGGAACAGAGAGAGAAGAAGAACTATGCTGCTGCCATCACCGTGCTGAGGAAGGAAGAGAGGCCATACGTGCTGGGAGAAAGCCGCCGTGAGGACGCCTAGATCTGCTGCCACTGCTATCACCAACTGCTGCCACGCCCAACCGTCAAACCACCACCATTACATCACAAACCCCCTAGCTGTCAATGCTAATTTTCCCTCTCCTCAACCCTTACCTTTAATCCACGTGGTTCCTAGGGGAAGCAAAAGCTTCCTAGAAGATTTTGGAAGCTTCTAAAGTACAAGGCTTAAGGCCTTGTGCACACGAGTTCCACCTCGGGGGTTAAAAACCTTCCCTTAAAGCCCATTTCCACAGCTTCTAAGGGATAAGGCTTTGGCCTTGTTCCTGCGGCCTTCCCGGGTTTAAGACCGAGCTCATTAAGCTCTATTCCCGTAGCTTCCTCGTAAAACTCCAATTCTCCTAAGTCCTTGTAAAGCCTCCATTTTCACAGCTCCATCCATAAGAGCCCCATTTCCGCAAACAAAGCTCAAATCCCATAAGCCCAAATCCCTTAAGCCCAATTCTCACAAGCCCTGGCCTTTTAAAAGATCCGAAGTTCGGTGAAGGTATCTCTTGTGTACGAGGGAGAAGGGCAAGATCTTGAGGCTGCTTACCAAGGCTGAGGAGATTCACGGATCACGTAGGGGCAAAGGCTAACCGGAAGTCCATAATTGTGTAAGGGAAAAGGCAAACTGAAAGTCCGTAATCACGCCTACGATGGCCCCCAAGAAGTCGCAAGGCGTGCCTGCGGGAGGATCTTCTCCTAGCATTCACGTGGACATCTCCCCGAGCCCACAAACCCAGGTTTTTACTATTGTGATTCCATACAAAAGTAATGCATTAAGCATGATAACTTCATGGATTAGGAAGCACCCGTGCATGTTCAAATTCACCTAGCCTAGTTAAATGCAATTGGGAAAACTGGTATTTTCAATGCTATAAACGCAAATTGTCTATCCATCTTACGACCTTAATAGTATGTTGCCTTGTCGTGCTTTTCAAAGTGACGAGCCTAGAACACCTGTTGCCTATCGTTATAAGGTTGGAATTGTTAAAGTGCACCGTTGACTAGACATGGAAAGATTAAGCGTATGTTGCATTTTTTTAGGCAACATCTTCCTTGTAATGAGTTATGAGGAAAAGTTAACACCCATAAGATGTTATCCGAAAAGAAATAGAAGAGCACGAAATTAATCTTATGGACTTGCAAGTGGCATGTAAAATGGAAAAAGTTAACACTAGCTTTAGTTTTGTATGAACTTCATTAACTTCATTGTAGCTAGGAGAAAGTTGCGTGTTGCATAGTCGTCATGCAAAAATTTCATTCATGAGGAGCCGTATTTAGGAAAGGTTGCATGGTTTAACAAAGCATGAGATTCTAAAGTGTAGATAACAAGGTAGTAGGCATGATTATTTGATGTAAGTCCTAGTAGGTCCTAGGAAAGTTAGTATCCAGATTATCATGTATTTTTACTTTACCAAGGAAAGATAGAGTTATTGTGAACTATGTGATGCGTAGAAGCAATGAATCGCATGTTTACATGTATTGTGGTAGTTGCAAATATTTTTCTCCTTTAGATCTAGTTTATTATCTCTAGGAAAGGTTCATCCTTGTCGCAAGACAAGTATATTGAATTGTCTAAATCACCTAACCCACAAGGGATTCATATAGGCATGATTCAGTCGATATGATAAATATTCCAAGTGCTAACTAGGGTTTAGCGCGTTAAGGATTCGACCTAGTTTTACACTTGTTGCCAAGTCAAAACCCTCAACCCAAAGATAATACCCACATTCACGAAATGTTGAGTCAATTGGACGGGCTTGCAAGAAACGATCTAGGGTTTCTACCCTAAGGATCACTCGTTCAAATGATGAAACTCGAATTGAGTTGGAACCCCTAGGACCAAACGTTGTCGATCTAGTGTAATTAGGAATGGGTTGGGTAAAAAGACACCCTAAACCCTGCTTCTCGTCTGAAGATATTTCCGATACTAGAAAACGCCGTTCAATGGGTGAAATGATCCCATGGAATAGATGCGACACTTGTGCAATAAGTTGCAACGTTGCATAGACTTGTTGTTGGTTCACAAGAGAGTTTTGCCATTTCTTGAAATAAGGTTGGTAAGTTCTTGCGCAAGTTTAGCTTGCAAGAGAATGAGTAGTCATCCTGTTACATCACCTGTCTTGGGGAAAAATTGCCAAGTAAAGGGAAGTTAGGTATTTGCTTGGAAGCAAATGATCAATCAATAAATTAAAGCGACATGGTCGCCAGGATTTACCGTTAATAAAACCTAAGGTATTGGTTAAGTTGGGTTAACAGGGTATGGCCCTAACCCAAGGACAAAAGGGTGAACAAATAAACCCTTGGGGATCTTGCCAAGTCGCAATTAATCCCGGATCAAACGCTGGATGCATTCGGAAAGAAGGATTCACTCCTTGACAGTTGGCCAAATAAACGACCACTGGAATTGATTGTGCTAACAGTTTAGAAAGCACTGTTTGCATTGTTGCTCAAAGAACTAAAGGATGAAATGATATCTAATGCTTCAGGTTGAAGGCCTGAAGGGAGAGGTAGCTTCAGTTACCCCCGACTGCCTGCCTGACCCTAACCAAGGGGGTTGTTGACCGCGCCGGGAACGTGGACCGAACCCGCCGCGAGAGGTCTTTCCGTTGAGCTCTACTTGGAGCAGGAGGACGCTTGGGTGCCAGGGGGGCTCTGGATGTAAATCTCTCGCCTTCCGGGTCCTGCACAAGAGGGTAACGTGACTCGGGATTGGATCTCGAGGCCCGCATACTAGTCTACGGGCAGAAGCTTGGAATAGTGATCCCTGGTGGACTACTGGATAGCCTACGGGCGGAACTCCTTGTATTTCAAAGATAAAATGATGAAATGATAATAAAGAAGTTGTTTGATATTGTTTTTCTATGTCATGTGATAAGATTACGTGAAGGAACCAGTGCTTAACAGGAGTAATTAAAGAAGCTGATTGCTATATGTCAAATTAATGTGTTAGATAATTACATAACTAAAACAAACTGAGGAAAGTGCGGAGGATGGGCCATGGGTCCGTCCTACGGATGGGTGGTCCCGGTTAGCCAGGAACTTTTCTCAAAAATCTCGAAGAACAGCGGGATGATCATCATTATCAAAATGAATAATGAGAGCGATGACCTAGAGTTACGTCTTACCCGATTTACGGAATGGGACTATGCCTATTGGTAGAGAGGTTGAGTTTTGCATCCCTCTCGTTTCCCATTCTCCTTGAACCAAGTGCAGCCTGAATCCGCTTCGGACCTAGAGTTTCTGCGTAAAGTAGTTCGCTTGGATCTGACGCTAGTTGCTGTTAGCTAATGACCAAACAGGAAAACCCAAATTCCGGTCAATCCTAAGTGGGAAACGGCCAGGATACTTCCGCTACGTGGCAGACACGGGAAGACCTAGATTGCAAAACCCGTAACATTCCATGGGAGTGCCGGGCAGAGTTTTCTAGACATCCTTTCCAATGGACTGCTAAGACGTGTCTTGGATGATTCTAGTGGACACGTTATAGTTGGTATCAGAGCCGACCAACAACGGAATTATTTTTATGAGATCTCAATAAAATGAAGTAAAGAAATTGTTGCTGTCCAAACATTTCCTCATCTTCAATACTGTCTTGCAGAACTATGAAGCGTGGAACAAGTTTTTGGTGTTCCGGGTCATGTTTATGACTGCGATGCATTCTCCGCATTATAGACAAAGAGTTGGAATGATGAACATCTTGGAGCAGATTTATAATCCATCACCTTTATATATAGAACAAAGATGGACTGGGTCTTCAGGAATCTACTACATAGTTGCCCACCGGTTCACTTATCTACAAACCAACCTGAAGAGGATCAAGTGGTTGGAAGACTTGAAAGTCGTGAAGCTATTCATTTTTGTGGAAGCTCGCGTAAATTCGACTTTGCATATTCAAGGTCGGAGGGTTGAATTGAACTCATATGTATATGAGGAAGTAACCCATGTAATCCCAGCCGACAGGATTAAGGTGTTGGGTCGCCATGAGAAGTATGGATTCCAGTGAAAAGGATATCCTGAACTTCCAATGAATTATCGATTCCTAAAGATCCATGACCCAAAACCCTACTATTACACAGTTCCTGTAGACAAATGCAATACAATGTTGTTCTCCCCAAACTGAATGTAATGATTGGATTATCATCACACGAGATGTTATATAAGGCTACGCCCATGTAAATATAAATAAGGACTTCATTTATCAATATCCGATTGTGCATCAGAGTTGTTAAAAAAGTTAAGTAGCTTCATGATTTACGAGATAACTGATCTAAAGATAAGCTAACGTCAATTATCATGTAATAACGTTAAGAAAACTTTTATCCAGGCACAACCCCAGGTACAGGTTCCAACTTCGCCCCCTACATCAAGTACTACTGTGATCCAGGAGAAGAAGTTCCTCCTCAAGCAGATAAAGCCACCCGAGTTTGACGGGAGAGGCAGATTCGTCCAGTCTGATGCTGAAATTTGGATTGAATCTATGGAGGATTACTTTGAAGCAGCTGGTACTGCGCCTACCAATCAGGCCATGCTCGCCAAATTAAAACTCACCGGCGAAGCTAGACTATGGTGGAAACAATGGTGCAAGGATCAAGGGACTTCAGAGGGGTCCGTCACCTGGGAGAAGTTAAAGAAAGCCGTGCAGGGGAGATATTTGCCACCTGCATATCGTACACAAAAAATGAATGAATTCTATGAGCTAAAACAGTTAGGACTCACCCTTGACGCATACTACTCTAAATTTGTCTCACTCTTAAAGTATGCACCACAGATGGACATGACGCAGCAGGTGTCCAAATTTTGCGCGGGCTTAAATCCACCCGTAAATACCTGTCTCGAATCTATGCGTCCATCAGATCTTCAGGATGCACTCATTCGAGCGGCACCTATAATTCAGGAAGTGCAAGCTAGACCAAGGGGTAACAAAAATTGGTCCTATAGCGACCCGAACAGAGGAACATTCAGACCCCAAGTGAAGAGAGTCCAAGGTCACAATCAGGGACAAAGGAAGAAAGCAAGGACAAATAACGTCAACAACTTTATTCCTACTCAAAGTAATGGCCGAAACCTTCGATGTTTCCACTGCAACGAACTCGGTCATTTCAAAAGGCAATGTCACAAGCTCAGCGAGGGACATCGTCAAGGTGTAGGCCGCGGTCAAGGAGCCGCCACCCGTGGAAGAGGAAAAACTGCCTGCATTACCAATAGGCAAAGATGCGAAGGAGAAGAAGAGGAAGATCCGACTATGGAGGCAGAATTTGAAAGAGCGACAGTCCATGCCGCTTTACACAAGAAGGGGCCGAACCGTCAGTTCTCGGTGATTCAAACACCAGCATGTGCAAACAGATTAGGAATAGCCACAATAGAAGCACCTACCTTACTTGTGGAATTGGCCAACGGTCATGAGGTAACTTGTACCAGGCAAACTGCTAAGGAAGAATTCTTTCTGGGAGGAAAGAAAACCTCAGTCAAATTCAGAGTCATGAATTTAGGTATCCATGAGTGTCTACTCGGGATGGATTGGCTTAAGCCTAATGACGCCCACATCCACTGTGGAAAGGGTCAAGTTTCCTTTCCAAACTCTGAAAGGGAGTTTGTTACAACTCAAGGTGAGACAGGAGTGCCAAGAATCCAGTTAGCCAAAGTATCGCGGATCATAAAAGGAGTTAGAAAAGGATTACCTGTTTACCTGATCAAACTCAACAAGTTAGATCAAAAGCAAGAGTCTCATGAAGGACCCTCTTGGCTAAAGGAATACGCTGACGTATTCCCTGAGGAATTGACTGAACTTCTGCCTCCAAGAGAAGTTGATCATGAAATAAGGCTAGTGCCTGGAGCTGCGCCAATTGCAAAGAGACCTTATAGAATGTCCATACCGGAAGCTATTGAGTTGAAGGAACAACTCAAGCAACTGTTAGATCAGGGTTACATCCGGCCTAGCAACTCACCATGGGGAGCTCCAGTACTATTCCAGAAAAAGAAAGATGGGACACTTCGACTATGTATTGATTACCGTGGTTTGAATCAATCAACAGTCAAGAACAAGTATCCTATTCCTAGAATAGATGAACTTCTGGATCGCCTTCAAGGTGCAAAGATCTTCTCCAAAATTGATCTTAGATCAGGTTACTATCAAATAAGGATCAAGGAAGAAGATATTCCAAAAACGGCCTTCAATACAAGATATGGACACTTTGAGTTCTTGGTTATGTCATTCGGGCTTACAAATGCACCTGCCACCTTCAATAGATTAATGTAGGATATTTTTAGACCATATCTTGATGATTTCGTGCTTGTCTTCTTCAATGACACTTTAGTCTATTCTAAACAGGAAGAAGATCATGAACCTCAACTACGGATTGTTCTTGAGACAATGAGGTCTCATAAGCTGTATGCTAAAATGAAGAAGTGTGCATTCTTCAAGCGTCAGATTGAATATCTAGGATTCATAGTATCATCAGAAGGAATATCAGTAGACCCAGCCAAAGTCAGGGATGTGCTTGAATGGCCAATACCAATATCCATTAAAGAAATACGTAGCTTTCTTGGCTTGATAGGATGGTATAGGGTCTTTATCAAAAACTATGCTTTGATCGCAGCACCTCTTACAGACTTACTAAAGAAGCAGATTTCTATTACATGGTCAACTCCCGAACAAAATAGCTTCGACCAATTGAAGCAATGTTTGGTATCAGCACCTATTCTAAAACTTCCTGACCTCAATAAGGAGTTCGAGGTAGTAACTGATGCCAGCATTCTTGCCTTGGGGTGTGTACTTATGCAGGAAGGTCATCCAGTAGCATACTCTTCAAGGAAATTGAAGAGTCATGAAAAGAATTATGCCACGCATGATCTGGAATTATTAGCTGTCATCCATGCTTTAAAGCTTTGGAGACACTACCTGTTGGGTAACAAGTTTACTCTAGTAACCGATCATAAGAGTCTCAAATGGATTTTTACCCAGAACGAGCTCAACATGAGGCAACGGCGGTGGATTGAAGCACTGGAGGAGTATGATTTTGAAATCAAGTACCGACCAGGGAAAGAGAATGTAGTTGCCGATGCACTCAGTCGCAAGGCATTCCTAAATTCCCTAATCTTACAGAATCCATCAACGGCCAGATCTCTGGCTACAAAGGTATCTATGCCAAGCAACCCTATACTCGAACTAGCTAGAGAGGAAGCATGCCATGATTTGGCCTACCAAACAATGATAAAAGAAATATCTACCAAGGATCAGAATCTGAAGTTACAGGCCAACTATCAGGAATTTTCCATTGATAATGGACTTGTCTACTACAGAACAAGGCTGTGTATACCAACAAGCCAGTCACTTAAGCAGAAGATATTATGGGAAGCTCATGATTTCCCTTTCGCAGGACATCCTGGCTATGCAAAAACTCTTAATGCAGTTAGGAAGAGCTACCATTGGGAGAGGCTCAAAGGTGACGTTCTCAAATATGTCACTGAATGTTTGTCTTGCCAACGTATCAAGGCTGAACATGTCTTGATGCCAGGAAAATTACAACCACTTGACATTCCCCAAATGAAATGGGAATTCATCAGTATGGATTTTGTTGTGGGCTTACCCCAAGTCCAAGGAGGATACAATTCCATTATGGTTGTAGTTGACATGCTTACTAAGGTTGCACACCTGATTCCAGTAAAGACAAACTATAAAGCCTCCGACATTGCAAGATTGTTTATCAAGGAGATATTCAAGCTACATGGGTTACCTAGAAGAATCATTAGCGATAGAGATTCTCTCTTCACTTCACACTTCTGGAGAGCTATCTTTGAAGCTATTGGGACTCAACTCTGTTTTAGCACCGCCTACCATCCCCAAACGGATGGACAAACAGAGCGAGTGAATCAAATCATTGAGGATATGCTTAGGGCTTACTGCTGTCGAGAGCCGAAGAGGTGGATTCAATACTTGCCGTTAGTAGAATTTGCCTACAATGCTTCTTACCAGCAGAGCATTCAAATGACCCCTTTCCAGGCATTGTATGGTCATGATTGTCGAAGTCCCCTAAACTTTTCTGATCCAACCCTAAGAGTTGAAGCTTCAAGACAAATGTTGGAGGACATGGGTGACCAAATAAGGTCAATAAGACAAGACATACAAGCAGCCAAGGATAGACAAAAGGCATATGCAGATTTGAAACGTCAAGAGAGGGTCTTCGGAGAAGGAGACATGGTCTTCATTCGTGTACGCCCTAAAAGGAGTTCTCTATCTCTAGGAGAATGCAAGAAGCTAAGTCCAAGGTATTGTGGGCCGTATAAAATCCTCAAATGCCTGGGACCCAATGCTTATAAATTGTAACTTCCTGATAACCTAAAAGTTCACAATGTATTCCATATTAGTCTCTTAAAAAAATATGTACCCAACCCTAATCATGTACTTGATGACCAACAAATTGTAATGCCTAGTCAAGGAGTCCTTGAACTAAGACCGGATAAGATTTTAGATGTTAGGGAGAGATAGTTAAGATCTAGAACCTTGAAAGAATGCTTCGTCCAGTGGAAAGATTATCCCGAAGAGGATGCTACCTGGATAGATGAAAGCTCTCTCAACCATCAATATCCCCAGTTTATCTCGAGATGAGGACATCTCGATTCTTCTAAGGGGGAGAGAATGTAATATTCCTACTCGTGAATATTGATTTCCCGCACACTACGTAAACCTCGTGCAAAGGTTATCTTTCATATTGGAATTGCCGGCAGTGTAATCTGTAACCTGCACGTGAGAAATCGAGACCTCCGCATTGGCAAAGCAAGCCCGAGGGTTCAAATCCGCAATTCACACGTAAACACCCTCTTGGGAGGGGAAAAATGGATATTATTAAAGCAATTTTTTTTAAATATTTATCCCTTTCCCCCAGCCGATGCACGGCTGGAGGAGAGGGAGTGTGGGGGGATGGGCTTAGTGGAGTTGTGGGCTGCATGAGGAGGGGGGAAGCCATGTAGTGGCCACGTGGTGGAGCTCTCCTCTCCCCCCCCCCTTGGCCTATAAAACCCCTTCCCCAGGGGGTAAGGGGAAGTGGAAAGCAGAGGACGCCATGTTGAGGTCGCGGAGAGAGAGAGGAAAGGCTGCGTGAAGGAAGAAGAGTCTGAGAATACCACCGTGCTTCATGATTTGAAGGAGAGGAACGGAGAGAGAAGAAGAACTATGCTGCTGCCATCGCCGTGCTGAGGAAGGAAGAGAGGCCAGACGTGCTGGGAGAAAGCCGCCGTGAGGACGCCTAGATCTGCTGCCACTGCTATCACCAACTGCTACCATGCCCAACCGTCAAACCACCACCATTACATCACAAACCCCCTAGCTGTCAATGCTAATTTTCCCTCTCCTCAACCCTTACCTTTAATCCACGTGGTTCCTAGGGGAAGCAAAAGCTTCCTAGAAGCTTTTGGAAGCTTCTAAAGTACAAGGCTTAAGGCCTTGTGCACACGAGTTCCACCTCGGGGGTTAAAAACCTTCCCTTAAAGCCCATTTCCACAGCTTCTAAGGGATAAGGCTTTGGCCTTGTTCCTGCAGCCTTCCCGGGTTTAAGACCGAGCTCATTAAGCTCTATTCCCGTAGCTTCCTCGTAAGACTCCAATTCTCCTAAGTCCTTGTAAAGCCTCCATTTTCACAACTCCATCCATAAGAGCCTCATTTCCGCAAACAAAGCTCAAATCCCATAAGCCCAAATCCCTTAAGCCCAATTCTCACAAGCCCTGGCCTTTTAAAAGATCCAAAGTTCGGTGAAGGTATCTCTTGTGTACGAGGGAGAAGGGCAAGATCTTGAGGCTGCTTACCAAGGCTGAGGAGATTCACGGATCACGTAAGGGCAAAGGCTAACCGGAAGTCCATAATTGTGTAAGGGCAAAGGCAAACCGAAAGTCCGTAATCACGCCTACAATGGCCCCCAAGAAGTCGCAAGGCGTGCCTGCGGGAGGATCTTCTCCTAGCATTCACATGGACATCTCCCCAAGCCTACAAACCCAGGTTTTTACTATTGTGATTCCATACAAAAGTAATGCATTAAGCATGATAACTTCATGGATTAGGAAGCACCCGTGCATGTTCAAATTCACCTAGCCTAGTTAAATGTAATTGGGAAAACTGGTATTTTCAATGCTATAAACGCAAATTGTCTATCCATCTTATGACCTTAATAGTATGTTGCCTTGTCGTGCTTTTCAAAGTGACGAGCCTAGAACACCTGTTGCCTATCGTTATAAGGTTGGAATTGTTAAAGTGCATCGTTGACTAGACATGGAAAGATTAGGCGTATGTTGCATTTTTTTAGGCAACATCTTCCTTGTAATGAGTCATGAGGAAAAGTTAACACCCATAAGATGTTATCCGAAAAGAAATAGAAGAGCATGAAATTAATCTTATGGACTTGCAAGTGGCATGTAAAATGGAAAAAGTTAACACTAGCTTTAGTTTTGTATGAACTTCATTAACTTCATTGTAGCTAGGAGAAAGTTGCGTGTTGCATAGTCGTCATGCAAAAATTTCATTCATCAAGAGCCGTATTTAGGAAAGGTTGCATGGTTTAACAAAGCATGAGATTCTAAAGTGTAGATAACAAGGTAGTAGGCATGATTATTTGATGTAAGTCCTAGTAGGTCCTAGGAAAGTTAGTATCCAGATTATCATGTATTTTTACTTTACCAAGGAAAGATAGAGTTATTGTGAACTATGTGATGCGTAGAAGCAATGAATCGCATGTTTACATGTATTGTGGTAGTTGCAAATATTTTTCTCCTTTAGATCTAGTTTATTATCTCTAGGAAAGGTTCATCCTTGTCGCAAGACAAGTATATTGAATTGTCTAAATCACCTAACCCACAAGGGATTCATATAGGCATGATTCAGTGGATATGATAAATATTCCAAGTGCTAACTAGGGTTTAGCGCGTTAAGGATTCGACCTAGTTTTACACTTGTTGCCAAGTCAAAACCCTCAACCCAAAGATAATACCCACATTCACGAAATGTTGAGTCAATTGGACGGGCTTGCAAGAAACGATCTAGGGTTTCTACCCTAAGGATCACTCGTTCAAAAGATGAAACTCTAATTGAGTTGGAACCCCTAGGACCAAACATTGTCGATCTAGTGTAATTAGGAATGGGTTGGGTAAAAAGACACCCTAAACCCTGCTTCTCGTCTGAAGATAATTCCGATACCAGAAAACGCCGTTCAATGGGTGAAATGATCCCATGGAATAGATGCGACACTTGTGCAATAAGTTGCAACATTGCATAGACTTGTTGTTGGTTCACAAGAGAGTTTTGCCATTTCTTGAAATAAGGTTGGTAAGTTCTTGCGCAAGTTTAACTTGCAAGAGAATGAGTAGTCATCATGTTACATCACGTGTCTTGGGGAAAAATTGCCAAGTAAAGGGAAGTTAGGTATTTGCTTGGAAGCAAATGATCAATCAATAAATTAAAGCGACATGGTTGCCAGGATTTATTGTTAATAAAACCTAAGGTATTGGTTAAGTTGGGTTAACAGGGTATGGCCCTAACCCAAGGACAGAAGGGTGAACAAATAAATCCTTGGGGATCTTGCCAAGTCGCAATTAATCCCGGATCGAACGCTGGATGCATTCGGAAAGAAGGATTCACTCCTTGACAGTTGGCCAAATAAACGACCACTGGAATTGATTGTGCGTGTAACAGTTTAGAAAGCACTGTTTGCATTGTTGCTCAAAGAACTAAAGGATGAAATGATATCTAATGCTTCAGGTTGAAGGCCTGAAGGGAGAGGCAGCTTCAGTTACCCTCGACTGCCTGCCTGACCCTAACCAAGGGGGTTGTTGACCGCGCCGGGAACGTGGACCGAACCCGCCGCGAGAGGTCTTTCCGTTGAGCTCTACTTGGAGCAGGAGGACGCTTGGGTGCCAAGGGGGGCTCTGGCTATAAATCCCTTGCCTTCCGGGTCCTGCACAAGAGGCTAACGTGACTCGGGATTGGATCTCGAGGCCCGCATACTAGTCTATGGGCAGAAGCTTGGAATAGTGATCCCTGGTGGACTACTGGATAGCCTATGGGCGGAACTCCTTGTATTTCAAAGATAAAATGATGAAATGATAATAAAGAAGTTGTTTGATATTGTTTTTCTATGTCATGTGATAAGATTACGTGAATGAACCAGTGCTTAACAAGAGTAATTAAAGAAGCTAATTGCTATATGTCAAATTAATGTGTTAGATAATTACATAACTAAAACAAACTGAGGAAAGTGCAGAGGATGGGCCATGGGTCTGTCCTACGAATGGGTGGTCCCGGTTAGCCGGGAACTTTTCTCAAAAATCTCGAAGAACAGCGGGATGATCATCATTATCAAAATGAATAATGAGAGCGATGACCTAGAGTTACGTCTTACCCGATTTACGGAATGGGACTATGCCTATTGGTAGAGAGGTTGAGTTTTGCATCCCTCTCGTTTCCCATTCTCCTTGAACCAAGTGCAGCGTGAATCCGCTTCGGACCTGGCGTTTCTGCGTAAAGTAGTTCGCTTGGATCTGACGCTAGTTGCTGTTAGCTAATGACCAAACAGGAAAACCCAAATTCCGGTTGATCTTAAGTGGGAAACGGCCAGGATACTTCCGCTACGTGGCGGACACGGGAAGACCTAGATTGCAAAACCCGTAACATTCCATGGGAGTGCCGGGCGGAGTTTTCTAGACATCCTTTCCGATGGACTGCTAAGACGTGTCCTGGATGATTCTAGTGGACACGTTACATGCACCATCCAATTTGGGACTCTAATGAATCAAGATTACACTTGATTAATTGGGATTATTAGATAATATAATCTATCTAAGTGCCTATAAAAAAACACTCCTTTGATCCTTCAATGGGGAATATACATACTCCACTCTACCACTATTCTTACTGCTTCTATTCTCTTCCTCTCTTTTACCATTTTCTCATCCCTCTCCACTCCACCACCCTTCTTTTTCACATCACACATACCATCTCCATCTTCCTCACCCCCCCATTCATCTTCCAATCATCTTTCAACTCCATCACTCTCCTTGTGTTCCCCCCCCCTCCCCCCCCCACTTCATCATACCCTCTCCTATCCTTTTCCGCATCCTCTCTCATTATCCATTCCTCCATTATCCCCTTCCTCCTCATTCCACTACTCCCAACCCCCTTTGCACCATCATCCTCCCCACCCCCTCCTCCTTTTCCTTATACTACAGCATTACCACCATCATCCCTCTACTTATGTGTACCTATTTCCCCCACCATTTTGGATTCAATTTGGGATACATTAGTATGTTAGTGTTGTTTCACAAGTGATGATTGAAAATAATCATCTGACAAAACTTGAAAACCACACAACAAGGAGTGCTAGTTATTTGATTGAATTCATCTAAATTCTACATAAAACGAGAAATCTTGATAATTTACAACCAAAACACTAGCAAAAACCAATTCAAAATATATAACTATGCCTTCTTGTAGTCTCAATTACACAAAAAACACACACAATGTAGACCATCTTCAAACAACAAAGCATAAAGTCTTGCGATTGGAAAAACATCATAACCTCATTAACTCTTCGTACCTCCAGTTTTATTGTGATGAAACCTCAAACAAATTGGTTTTGTGTTTGAAGACGTTTTAAAAAAGTAGACCCAACTCCATAAATTGTGTGTGTGATCATCTTCTTCTCACATTCAAGTCTTGTGCACAAATCCAAAGAGAAGGGCCCCTCTTCTAATGCTTAAGGGGTTTATACAGTTGTTTCTCTTTACAAACTCACATAAAAGCCTATAGCTTTTGTGTTTCATGAAAATCATTATTGCTTTTTCTTTTCAGTATTTTCTTTTGGTTAAAGGTCTTTGCTAAAACAAATGTGCTGCCACAACCAACCCGACTCAAGAATCACTCCTCATTCGTACCTTTGTTTGTTACATAAAGTAAATGGCCCTTCTCCACTCTTGTTCCCATATATTGCTTTTGTTTTTTATTTCCCAAAAAACACAACATCACCCACCATCTTACAACATTACTCATAGCTTTCAACTCATCAACTAGCCCTTAAATTATTTTGATTATCCATCATGCTAATATTGTAGCCATCACCAGTAGACTGTTTATCCATGAGATGCTAGCCACCCGCGTATATTATGCTATAGTCACCTGTAATAAGCCTCTCACTCAGGAAGAAACCAAGCATTTTCATCCTCACCCTAGATCAATAGCTACAAAGATGTTAAGAACAAGTTCTTCTTTCTGGTATCACCACTTTTATAAACCGAAGTCTCCCTCAAATATTCACACAATTTGTTGTAATTGTCCAAAACTTTTTCACATACTTTGTTAACTACACTTTCACCTAGATTTGGATTGTTTACTCCAGGTGTTGCATGTGTGATTGGGCATTGGGAAGCAAAAGGACAAGATGATTCCATTGATTGTATGCATTATCTCTCCAAAAACAAAAAATATACTCCATAACATGCACACCTACGTTGAGGCTTGCCAAAATCTTTTGCAAGCAAAAACTCGTTGGAGCTCTCTAACTCCTTCATAGCCGCCTTGATCTTTGCAAAAAATAGAACATCATCTAACATGACACATGCATCCAAAGGGATGCTATTATAAACTTTGAATTGTTCCATAGCAACTGCATTATTCTTCATCATGTCCTTTAGCTCTTGAGATATGACCAAGCAACCCCCAAACAAACCATCGCAAGGTGTCGTCCTCCTAAAAGCATGTGAAATCTCTCCATGTTTCTGTAGAAACACATTTTTTTCCTGCTAAATAAAGCTCATCTTTGGGTTTCTTTGCATTCTTTTCTAAATGGTCTTTTTCTGATAAAGTGACCATCATATTTACCACTTTCATGGTCATATCCAACTCCTCCTAGCTATCGGCTTCTTGAATAGTGGAACTGTCTTTAAAATCCTTTCCATCCAATGAATCATCATTGTTCCCTTCACTCGCTCTCACTTCCTCCTCCTCTAAATCAAATGGCTTCCATTGATTTCATAGTATTGTAAAGCTTCCTTTCTAAAGCACAATCTACAACTATTGGCCCTTTTCCAACAAGTTTTTCGATTCACTGTGGTGATAGCTTGAACCTTTTCTCCATTAGTCATGCTAGTAAAGCTAGAAAACTCAAATGTCTTTGACTACCCATCATCTTCTTGAGACGAATTGCGATCTCCCATATGAAACAGTCTCTTTTTTTCACAATCAAATATCAATTAACCACTTCAATGCTTCCAAAGGCCTCCTTATACTTCCAAAGTTGTCATTGATCTATCCTTCACTTATTTACCCCATCATAGCATCTACAATTTCTCTTTTGATGATAGTCTCCTTTTGTTTTCTTGCTTTCAATTCCTTGCATTGTGTCCTAGTAAAATATGCTTTTGAAAATGAACTCAATGCTTAATCATAGATGACTTCGAGAAAAGAAATGTGAAATTTGATCCATACTATGCAATCATACAAATTATGCTACATACAAAAAGATAAATGCCTCGGGTAAGTTACTCATGAATATATGTGTGCATCACGTGTGTTCAAAATAAGGTATTTTTAAAATGCTATTTTTATACATTTTTCACAGACAGAAGGGTGTAATATAAAGGGGTTATTTACAGATTGAATAGAAAAGGGTTATATTTTATTTAGGAAGAATTCACAGATAAGGATATTTACAAATAGTCCTTGAACGCACATGATGTAGAGGATATACATATAGTAACTTCCCCGAGATAAATGCACTAAAAAAAAAGCGACTAGCCTATCTATAAGTGTCCATGTGATATGCAAGATGCAAACACAATTTCTTGATTACTTCAAATCCTTAACCTTACCTCTCGTCACTCAACAAAGAAGAAATGTTTATATTCCACTCCATTCTCTCTTTAAATCTCACATTCACTCAAAAAAATATGGTTCTCATGATGTTGACCAAATAAAACAACCCATCTCACAACTATAGGCATCATTTACGACCCTTAAAACCCACCCAAGCACCTTCTACACTCAACCAATGGTTCCTATTTTGGTGATGAATATCCCAAGTCTTGTGCATGTAAAGAGCTATGAATGGACAATGAAGGTGCTATCTTAAGTATACATGTATCTAAAATTTACTGCATATATCTACAATGGGCATCATGCCATGCTAGTGCTCAGCAATGGTTCAAAATGTGCATCAACCCAATCCTTGGTATGGAAATAATTGATAAAATCAAGAGAAAACCCTAGAGTTTAGTGTATTTAACAAGTGCAATGTGAAGTGATCATGAATCCATAATCCCTTTGATGTGCAAAGATATCGACAAGAAAATATACCTATTTCACGATGTTTGGTGGCTAGCATCAAAATCCCACTCCAACCTATCTAGAAAATACTAATCTCGACCAAGGCTATCAAGTTTTTACACTTCAAAAATCCAAATAAAATGAAAAAAAAAACATATGATTTAGAAAAACCCAAAAAATCTAGCTACAAAACAACACAACAAACACTCACACAAATGACTAATCTAAAAAGTCCTACTTACCTAAACTTTTTCTAGGGGTTTTCAGTTTATGCAAAAAACGCTTGACATATTTAGCCCTCCCCCTAATGTGCAAGAATTCATGCACAAAATATGCTTTTATAAAATGATGATACATTTACTAGCCAATCAGAAATTAAGTCCAACATTCTATCTCTCAACTCCTTAGCAAACTCAAAATCAAAGAAATTCAATGTTATACTTATTTCAAGTAACTCCTCTCAGTGAGCACACAAAAATGATCCATAAAATTCTCTTCAAAATCAAAAAAAATTTGCAATCCCTCAAAACAACCCACACTTTCATCATTCACAATAAGCAACACATCCCTCCCATCTACCCTAAGAGAAAACATGACAATTTTAGGGTTTTTGGAGAACAAGGTTTCACTCCTTTCTTTGTTGTGAAATTTAGATCCATCTATAAAGACATCTAGCCAAACAAAAAAGTATTTAGACAATGCCAAAGAAAAATCTCCCATTACTGCAAAAAACCTCATTATATTATCATTAATAGAAAAATGAGTCCCCTTCTCACTTTCAACACTATAAGAATAAAAAACATTAAGACATGGGATCTCTCCAAGACAACCATTCAAACTACTCATCTCTTCAACAAAACAAGACTCCAACTCTTTTACTCCACAAATACAATGGTCAACCCTTTACATAACACCCCCAGATTAGGTCTAGTCAAAGCAACATCAACAACTTTAGAAACAAAAGCCACTCCAGGCCTAGTCAAACCATCATGACCCCTAATAGTTTGCTTCACGAAGCACTCTTCTTTAGTAGTGGAGAAAACCCAAGGACTGCGAGGTAGTTTCAGGCGACCATTAGCACTCGACTACAACCAACAACTATGACCACAGCGCTTCCATCTTTCCTACCTCCTTCAAATCAGACTGTGCCCCTGCAGTGTCTCTCTTTCCTATGATGTGGTCCCATAGTAAGCTGCCTACATTTTTAAAAATATGCATGGGATCCAACAAGTGGTTGATCTGTAAGTGGGTCCAATATAGCAACTCGTAGAAAACTGAGAATCGTCGCATTCCATTTGGATGCGACTCCGTGTGGACCGTTTTCAGCTCGTACCAGCTTTGGGTGTTCATTTATGCTGGAGGTCATCCAAGAAAACCTTTCCTCAATTCATGACCCTCTAGCAAGAAAGCGGTGTGTCCTTGATATACCATCTTCTTCATGGTTTGTGACCTTTGGGAGTCTAATTGTGGCCCACACAATGGACATGCATGATAACTTGAGGTAGCCAGACGTGTCCCAATACCTCTATCATGTGAATATAAACTTGAACGAGCTATGGCAGACATTAGCAACGAGAACAGAAGCCTACTTACCTGAGCACTCCCCAAATCCCGGAAAGTCATACATGGTCCACATGAGAATGGCTTGTATATTGATGGATCATCAACCATCGTGCTTACTCATATCTTCCACATGGTGACCCCGTCCTCCCACAGAATCTTAAGCTCATTGACTAATGGACGGAGATAGACATCCATATTCTTGACTTTGTAGCAGTTAGGAACGAGCAAGCTAAGGATTAGGTATCCTTTCTTCATAGAAAGCCATGGTAGGATATTGTAGTTAACAAGGACTATAGGCCACACACTGTAAGAAGTCTAGCGGTAAATGGATTCACACCATCCATAGCAAGATTGAACTAAAGATACTTTGGCTCTCATGAAAAGCTTGAAAAGGTAGAGTCAATGTGACTCCATGTGCATGAATCTACTTATATTGGTTGGACTCCATTTGTGGATCTATTTTGTGCATGCCACGTTGTCAAGCTCGCCGTGTACACTAAGCTCATAGTAATGTAAAGGCTCCATTGAGTGATCCGGTGGTACACAGATCTAGCAGGGTCAGATACCCTGTTAAAAGATTTAGTTTTGAAGGTTATGCAGTTCACCACTATGCTTATATGGTGAAACTAGTTGAGGATGTTAAGCCCACTTGTTTTGAGGATGTTGTTGGTCATGCTCATTGGGATGCAACAATGGATGAGGAGATGGTTGCATTAGAAGTCAATAAGACTTGGGATTGGGTACCCTTACCTAAGGGTAAGAAATCTATTTGTTGTAAGTGGGTTTACAAAGTCAAGCATAATGCAGATGGTTCAGTTAGCAGGTATAAGGCTAGGTTGGTTGCAAAAGGCTATGCTCAAACATATGGCATAGATTATGAAGAGACATTTAGTCCAGTTGCTAGGATGGCAACTGTTAGGTATGTGATTGCCTTGGCAGTAGCCAAAGGTTGGAGTTTGCAACAAATGGATGTTAAGAATGCCTTCTTGCATGGTGAATTGCAAGAAGAAGCAGCTAGCAGGTTATGAGGATTTAGAGCATCCCACATATGTGTGCAGGTTAAAGAATGCGCTCTATGGGTTGAAGCAAGCACCTAGAGCATGGTCTGACAAGATTGGAGAGTATCTTTTCAATATTGGATTTTGTATTTCTGATGCTGATCACTCACTTTATGTGAGAAAGGGAGATGCAGGTTTAGTCATCATAGTCATCTATGTGGATGACTTGATTATTATAGGTGACAGTGACAATGGAATTGCTGAAGTTAAGGACTTCTTGAAGAAGAAGTTTGAGATGAAAGATTTGGGTGAGCTGAAATACTAAGTTCTTGGTATTGAGGTGATCAGATGTGATGATGGTATATGGCTATCCCAAAGGTAGTATGGCTTGGATATGTTATCCAAGTATGGTATGATAGCATATAAGCCTCTTTCAGTACCATTAGAGTAAAATGTGAAGTTGAGTGCTGACGTTGGGGATGAGCTAGAAGTCCCTAATATGTTCACGAGGATAGTAGGGAGTTTGGTTTACATGACTATCACAAGGCCAGACTTGAGCTATGCAGTTGGCCTTGTCAGTCAATTTATGCAGATGCCTAGAAAGCCTCATTTGGATGCAGTTAGACGTATATTGAGGTACGTGAAGTCTACTTTACATTATGGACTTTTTAAGAGGCAGGTAAGGATGTACAGGTCTTTGGATACACAAACATTAGGGGAGTTTTGAGGTCTCGAAAATGCCCTATAAGAGATCTTAGAGAGAGAAAACAATTTAAAAAATAAAATCATTTTATAGAATTTTTAAAAGGTTTATATTTTGGTAAGTTAAAATATCAAAATTCGTTAATAAGTCATTGTCGTGATATTCTCGTGGTCACATCAAACCTAGAAATCTAGGTCGCCATAAAGTTGGCAAGGTTGTCATAATGAAGATCTTACCTCTCCTCATTAAAGTGAAAAGTAATATTCAATTTGAATTTTGGTGGATACTCGATTGCCTCCCTCCATCGTTTCTCTCTTATTTTTTTCTCCTCCTTAGTAGTCTCTTCTTTGTTTTCGTTCTTGCTTCTAATCATATCCTTAGCTATGGATCAATCACCCAATGATCTCTATAACTCAGCTATGGATCAATCATCCAATGATCTATGTAGCTCTCATAAAAGACCTCTTTATCATCTTCATATTGAGTTGGATAGTGAGTATGAACCAATAAGAAAGAGAACAAAATCTATCACGGTTACAAAGTCTATGAAACATATACTGAGGTTTGAAGGAAAGAAGAATATTGATCTTTGGTTAGATGGAAAGCTATATCCCAAAGATCCTAGCAGAAATAGCACTTCTCCTTTCTATAATAGCTCATCATTAATGAGGTTTATTGGTGATGGCTACAATGGATTTTTAGGTTATACACTTAATCTTGTTGCAGAAAAGGATATCCTTAGACTAGAGAATCATCTTTTGATGAAACACAATATAGAGTTGTTGCAGAAGCTAGAGGATTGTCAACAAAAAATTCATTCATTGGAAAAGCGTATCAAAGCTTATCAACGAAAGCAAACTTTAGTAGGCCTTTGAAATCGACAAAGAGCTCTTAAAAATATTGAGAATCTCAAACAAGGAGGAGGAGGTTGTGGTAAAAGAATCCAAGAAGCAAGGTATATTTTTTTTTACTTGAAAAATCTTAAATATGGCTTTATTTAAATTACTTGCATTGATTTGTGATGTTAATTTTGCTTAGATCTCTTCTACAACCAAATACAAGTGAAAGAGATTCTTTAAAAGCAGCTCAGTTTTATTATCATCTTCTTCCTTCAGTAGTTTCAAAGGATATTTTGGAGAAGAAGAAATTTAAAAGGCAAAGAAACAATGCTTGGGGTCATTTGTAAAGGATCATTCTTTGGATTCTGAGTTAGTACAGAAGACACTGGATAGTATTGGTATCAGTCGAGATGCTTATATGCAACTTTTCCAGCTTTTACAATCAAATATGAAGCAAGGACGGGTACACAATTGCATACTTCCGAAGCCATTTGTGGTTAGGACTATCAGACAGAGAGTTAATAACAAAGTGATGGGGATCCTAAGTGAGCCTTTTCATATCAAGGCTAGCTTCAAGGGCAAGAAAAAGGTTACATTCAATGAATTTAACAATATTTTCCTTGACTTGCCCACCCTACAATGCTTAATGATCAAATTTTATGACTGGTCAGTAGCAGAGGCACAGGGAGTGGCTAGATTTGTCATTAAACTTGATGAAAGTGAGATTGTGAAATGTAAAAATTGGAGAGAATCTCTATCACCTTGATGAATAGAGCACTTTTGTCAGGTCATTGCAATCGCTCAACATCATTTAGTGTTCAATCTGAATATAACATCTGGTGGCTAGGAGCATTTGAGGTAGATACTGAGAATTTTTATATATTATATTGGGTTTTTTATCAAACATCAATACCTAATGTTATTCAAAGGCAACAAGCAGGAGAAGAGCTATTTGTTGAAGGATTTGGGAACTATAGGATTGAGTGGCACATAGCTGGTGACCTAAAGACACTCAAATGTATGTATAATGTATCAAAGGGAGCCAACTCGAGATCTCCTTGCTTATACTACATGTCACCAATTGCAGAGTTAAACTCAAGCAATTGGAATAGAGATCCCTCTAGGCACAATAAGGATCCATAGTTTAAACCAGACTTGGATATTCCTTTAGCGAATGCCCATATTTGTACACTTCATGCACTTTGCAGGATAATTGAAAAGCTTGTTCATCTCTATACAGGATTTGCATGGAAGCTGAAGCCATTATCAACTAGAACAGATGCTATAACAAAGGTTGAAAAAGCTCTCTGTGCAATTGGTTTGCATGGTGATAATGTTGTTATTGAACCAGATCTTCAGAAGTCTAAGGATGGTAATTGTGTCCCAAAAAAACCATCTATTGGTGGAGTGAAGGTTAGAAGGTTTCTAGGCTTTCATGGGAGACTTGGAAAGATAAACTCGAGAAATGGTGGCTCAACTATTAAATTTAATCAGTGGAAATCCCTACATAATGCAGTTAAGGATCACACTGATAATGGACAAGCTCCGAATAGAAAAGCTAAAGTTTGGAAAGCACTAGACAAAGTGTTTTTTTATTATGATAAGACTCAATGGAATGATGATGATCTCAAAGACTTTAAAAACCAATTGAACATTTTCAAAAAGTCGATGAGATAGAAGCTTGGGGTGATCAACACTTTACTCACTATATGGTAAGAAGTTTGTATATGTTTGTTTCTTCATTGTCGAACTCATAAAATGTTTTTTAATCTTTATTTGTTGACTATGCAGTATATTCTATACAACCATGCTCCATACTTTATTAAACAATATGGATCTCTATCTATCTGGTCAACCCAAGGTATGGAAAAATCACATTATCAAGCAAGAACAAAATATTTTAGACACACAAGATATGGAGGTGGAAGACACAAAGCCAACAGTTTATTAGAGGTCTTTCAATGGTTCTATCGACAAATCTGGCATAAATTCAAGCTGAAAGATACAACCACATCAAGCAATACATCATCTTTAGCAAGGACTATACAAATTGTTACCCAAAGAAGAAAATATAGATATTTAAATTCTTGAGCAAAGCAAAGATTTACAGAATGGTTACAAACCAAACAAAGAATTGGGAAAATATGGGTTTCAAGAAACCCTTAATCTTTGGCATCTTCTAGTCTGATTGTGTTGCAAAAGAGTCCTTAGTTTCAGGCACCTCGACAGGGCCTCCAGAGGAGTCCTTAGTTTCAGGCACCTCAACAGGGCCTTCAGAGGAGTCCTTGGTTTCAGGTAGCTCGACAGGCCCTCTAGAGGAATCTTTTGTTTCATCCCACTCAATAAGACCTCTGTATTTCAAAAACTCCTATTTCCGATAGCCTGGAAGAAGCTTCAAATTCTTACTATCTCCTACATAAGGGAGCAAATAGGAGCCAAGAACTCCAAAATATCCAGCTCTAGATCCACTGTATCCAGGCATGAAGCCAAAAACTCTTATGCCTTCTTCCTTCTCCACTAAAATGATATTGTCCAAACCTTTGCTGAAAACTTGAGATCCAATTACCTTTGAGATGGCTCTCAAAGCCATCATTGGTAGACTTGGAGAGCTTGACAATCTACTATGATGTATTACAATTGTTTGATTGTTTAATTTTCCAATATAATGGCCAAGGCTTTGATTTTTTCCAAGCTTCATTGGCCTAGAGCCCTTGGCCCTTCCAAGAAAGTTGTCCAGATCTTCAATCTCAATTTACACAACAAACCACAATAGTATAAATTATAAGATATTTATCTATAATGCATAATAAAGTCTAACATAAACTCAATGGGTAACTTCGAATTATATTTCATACCTTAGGATGCTCGTCTTCTTCGAGAAGACTATCATCATAAAGATTTATTGAACTCTTGGGTTTCTCATCTGATGGAAACTTCAATCTCTCTTCATACCCTACATCATCAATATGAAGTTTCTTTTGGACCTGCAAGAACTCTTCTTCTGTAGGTAGCCCCCCCTTTTCGTATTCTATGATGTGATTAATACATGTATGTAAGGCTATAGAGTTGTCTTGGAAATTCTCTCTCTCAACATCAAGACTTGCTAGTGGTTCTTGTTCATAACCTATAAAATTCATGTCATTTTTGCCCCAACCTGAAAGGATTGCTAAGCAATAATCTTCTCTAAGATCAAAAAGATGTTGAATATCATTTAGCAATACATATCTCTTCTTGTTGATAAGATCAGTGGGAAATGTTGGAACACATATAAGAGGACCTTCTTCATCAACCTGTGCACTTGGCTCGATCTCCTTTTCTTCCACCATTGTGATATTGTCACTCTTGAACAAACCTACATCAAAACCTTCGACAAGTTGATTCTCAATATCTTCTTGGAACATCTCCTCCTTCTCTTTGACCTCCTTATCCATACTTGCAATATCCTCTAGCTTTCCCTGTTGGTCTATATCTAGAGAAGAAATTTTCCATGTATTGAAGATACACAATAAATCCAACGTCCTTGTGGATCAGAAGGCATTGGTGTTGATACCTGTGGAAAGGGCAACATGTTTCTCTCTTTCTAAATTCCTCATCATCAATGAGGTTGAACTTGCCTAGCAAAGTTGACCTGGATGTACTGGTGGCTCCCATGACATCACTATAATGAACAAATCCATTGACTTCCAAACCTTGCACATGTCTATCATAAAAATATCTGTACTCCTTAAGTCTATCTTCAAGATCCTCCAATAACTCCTTCAAATCAAAAGGAACATTGAAAATTTCCCTGATATAGCTAAACTTGGAAGAATTTCCAGTGGTGTGTAAGAAATCAAAGAGCCTATCATTAGAAGTCTCCATTAGCTCCTCCTCATCCATTCCTTCCAGAGATAGCTTTCTCTTTGTCATCTTGACCAACAAAAGATTTATCCCTGAAAACAAAGCAGAATGGCAACAATGTCCAATAAAACAAGATGGAACCATTGAAAGAGGCCCCAAAATTGCATTTTTCAAGACAAAAAATCAAAAAAGGAGAATTTTTTTTAATTGACCGATGAAACACGAAAACAATGTGTTCAAGGAAAATGCCAGTGAAGAAATCGTGTTTCACCGGACACTACTTGAAGATGAAAGTTATTTGAATATCTCACCGGTGAAACGCGATAGTTAGCAAAATACCACTAACCAGAGACATTATTTCGAATTTCACCGATCAAAAGATACAGAACAAGAAGAGAAACATGAACTATGAATTAATTCTATTAAAACACAGAAATTTATGATAAAATCCTTTCTGAAAGTGCTATTCTCCTTTTAAAAGATACAAAGCACATAACATCTGTAATTTTTCAAGTGTTATTAAAAATTCTTTCTATATTAATCAAATTGATTTTGTTCAAATACTTGTAATAACAAAATTTTGTTACCTATTAGAAATTGTTGAACTGCTCTTCAAACAGGAAGCAAGGACCTTGAAGAGAAGTCGAAACAAAATTTCGGGAGAAAGGAAGACCATATCGGAGAGAATGGTTTCGAAAAGCTTTTATATTGATTGTCAAACGTGTGTTGATAGTTCCAACAAAAAAGTTTGCATAATGATGGAAAAATAAACGCGACCGCAAATTTGGACGAAATTTCCAATATTTTTGCACGCACGAAATACCTCAGAATACGTGCACATGTGTCTCACTTAACACACAGTATCAAATTTCTCAGAAGACGTGCGCACTCCCTTTTTTCGAGAATACGTCGCACGTGTTTTACTTAACACTTCGCCAAGTAATGCATGTACCATTGAAATCCCCCAATAAAGGGAAGCAACGGCTAAATTCGTTTCATATTTTTATGGTCATGGAGCACATTTTCGTGGTCATGTAGTAGGGCCTTCGAGCACATTTTCGTGGTCATGCTGTGGTTGTGAAGAACGTATTCGCGTTTCACCAGACCTAGTGACAAAATTGGTTCTAAACGGATTTTTCCCAGCAAAGCGCCAAAGAAGGTATGGTTTTCTGCATCCTCCTTCTCAATGCCCAGGCATCCATTCAATGCATTTTTTTGATACTTTGCCTTAATTTTTTATATTATTATGAGCTTATGAGTACTATAAACAAATTTTTTCCATAGTGTGAGCATTCCTTAATGTTGTGGAGATTTAAGGCAATCCTTCAAACATTTTCCTTAATGATGTGGACATTTTAGGTAATTTTAATAGCATTCCTTAGATCAAAGCTTTGTTTTTCTTCATTTTGTTGATTACTTTTCTATTTATGAGTTGTCCGGTGAAACGCGAAAACAACATGCTGCAAGGAGGCCTCTTGTTTGAAACTCAAGTTTCACTGGACACACTGGACAAAAAGTCTGGTGAAATGCGAAAACAACATGCTGCAAGGAGGCGCCTTGTCTGAAACTCGCGTTTCACTGGACACACTGGACGAGAAGTCCATTGAAACGCGAAAACAGCATGCTGCACGGAGGCCTCTTGTCTGAAACTCGTGTTTCACTGGACATACTGGACAGGAAGTAACATCTCTTTTTTTGGGCAGATGGCTAGGACTAAAGTAACAGCAAGGAAGGGGAAGATTGATCCTAGGGGTTTAACATCAAAGATTCATGAATCTTCAAAGTCTCCAAAGCTCTCTAGAAAGTCAAAGCCAAGGAGAAAGTTTTCTCAGAATGTCAGGTGCCTAAGGGAGATTAGGAAGGCAATAAAGGCTCTTGACAATGCAATTCCAAAGTTGTCTTTTGAGAGGCTTATCAGGGAGATTTGTGACAAATATAGTTTGGATAGTTTCAGATGGACAAGAATAGCCCGTAATTGTATACGAGAAGCCACAGAGGATTTTTTAGTTGAGTTTTTTCAAGATGCCTATATTTGTGCTGCTCATGCGTAATTCTTAGAAGGCTAAGATATAGATTTTCAAAGGTCCTTGAGCCAATTCCCCTCATTGATGAGAAGACATTTAATATCCTTAATGTGCCCCCAGCTAGGAGAAAGAAAGATGATTCTGGTCCCAAGGTTGAGGATGTCACCCATGAGAGGGATACAAGGCAACATGAAAAAGAGGAGAAGGCTAAAGAGGAACAAGCAGATAAATGGAGAGAGTATAGGAGGCAAAGGGCTGAAGAAAGGGAAGCAGAGCAACTAGAGTCCTTTGAAAATGAGCTAGCCACCCTTCTTGAAGCAGCTAATCCAAAAGGATTCAATGTGTTTTGTTTCTTACCTGGTGACTTAGGCAAAAGAACTAAGATTATCTCCTTTGATGCTGTATGTGTTCAGATTCTTAAGGATAAAAGAAGAGAAATAAATGACAGTATTATTCTTATTGGCCTAAGGTATATCCACCCATAATTACTTCTACTTTTTTATATTTTTTTAACAATAAGATATTTCTTGTTTATACTCACTATTTATATGCCTTTTCTAGGTGTGTAATGCATGAGTTTCCTTTGGATATGCAATAAAAAATTGAGGTTCTTGATCCATCTATCTCATTCTTTATGAGGAACGAGCTTGATACAAGTTTTGTTGAGCAGTGGTTCAATCTGATTGACTTTGATACTTTGGAGCTCATTATAATTCCATATAATGAAAAGTAAGTGATTCAATATTCTATTAGAGTTTTTGAGATTTTATCCTACTAATTTGTTGAGATATGATTGCTTTCAGTTCTCATTGGAGCTTGATTGCAATAGACTGTGTGGATAAGCAATGTTTTTTAATCAATTCTATGAAAGGAAGCCATGGAAATGCTAAATTGTAAGTTATATTATCCAAGGGCTCCTTGATATTTCAATTCTTTTTTTTTTAAGTACTCTAAATTTCAATATATTTTATATATAGAGTTGCAAAAAGATTAATTGAAGAGCTAGAGAAAAGACCCCCTATGTTGTCTGATTTGCTTGCAACAATGCAATATAGACAAGTTGCGGTAAGTTATTGATTAAAATAATTGAAACATAAGTTTATTCTATGAACTACCATCCGTCCTCTTTATAGTTTTACTTTGTGTTGGTGGTTGCAGTGTCCTCATCAGGACGATAGCCATTCTTGTGGGCTAGAGGGTGATTGCAAATGCTAGAAGAATGGTTAACTTTGTTTATCTTAATGATGATAAACATGTAAAGGTAATATGAAATATGCTAAACTTTAAGATAGATATTCATTGCAAATAGTCCATTGATGATAAAAATATAGTCTATTGTAAGAACAATAATGAACTAAAACTCTTTTTTCTATAAATGTGTGACAGTTTTCGAAGGATTGCTATGCATCTAAGCATGTTTGGTATGTCAGAGCAAAGATCTTGAGGTATATAATGGTCGGTATGTCAGAGCAAAGCTCTTGAAGTATATAATGGTCAATTGTATACAATCAACAATAGAGATTGGTGGGGATTTGCACCATGAAGGAGATGCAGTGCCTATAACCACAGAAGGTGAAGCCACAATTTCAACACCTTTACCCACACCTTCTATACCCAAGACATCAGAGAAAGGCAAAAGTACTCCTATAAAGGATAGTTCTCCAAAAAAGAAATAGCTTTGCCATATCGCCTTGTAAGCCTTCATATATAGAAATTTGCCCTTCAGCCCTTGTATATCTCATAGAGATGGCAGATAGACATCTGTTACAAAATTTCTACATATATTTTATATTGATAGTAAAGATATCTTTTCTTGAATGTCCTTGGCAGTGTATATTATCTACTCTCCTTTTCGATATCTGCAAAAAATAAATTACAAATGTTTGTTAGTTAGGAAGTGAGATCTTGATATACATCTAAGTAGATATAATATGATGTGAAAACTTACTCGTTTCTTGTCAAGTTGGAATACAAAGGAGCATGGTAGTTCAATGTCTTCACTTTGTAAATCCATCCTTACTTGATGTAGCGTACATGATTTTCTGATCTTTAAGATTGCAATAATATCCTCGTTGAACCAAATATCAAGATCCACTATAGGATCTTTGCTGAAATCATTAAGATTCTGGTCTAAAGCAACTAGACTACTACCAACAAAATGCCATCGACTATAGTAAAAGCTAAGGATAAAATTTTGAGTAGCAATCATATATTTACAAGCTATAGAGTATTGATCTATCTTACATATAAATTTTCCTTCTGTCCTTGTATCCCATCCTTCATCAACAAATTGTATGATATGATCATATGTTAGTCTCTTCACTGAAAGCATGGTTTTTGTTATTCTTATCTCCATATTAGAGAAGAAATCAATAAATATATTAATAGGAATAAACAAAGTAACTTTGCTTAGCCTACTTGAGATATTAGATTTTAGTGCTTTGTGGATCTCAGGAAATATCTTATATCTATAGCCCTCACTAGTAGCTAGACTTCCCAAAGGCCACTCAAAGCTTGAAAAATCTGGCAAAGGAAGGAGGTTTATTGATCCCCATTGGCAACGCCGCATAGAAATAACATAAGAATGGTCATAAAAGAATATTCCATTCTCTGCAAGCTCTGTCTTCTTTCTGCCTCTATACATTTCTTCTCCAATTGAACCATGTATAACATCAATAACATCAATAATAGACTCCATTGATTGCCATTCCTCAAGATTAGAGGGATAGACATCTACAAGACAAACAAATATTATAATGGAAAAACCTAAACCATGTTTAAGAAATGAAAAAATTTAAGAATCAAATTCTTACAATTTGGTCTATGCATTGGAAGCTTCGAAGATCCAGGTTTCAAACAGAGCTCTCTATGCATGAACACATGTTGCACTAGTACTTCTTATTTGCTCCAAGCTTAAAATCTCGGATTCTGCCCTTCCAAGCAGAGATAAAGGAGCTCTCATGTCTTTCTCTTTTTCCACGTTTTGCTTGTTGTATGGTGATCCAACTACCTTTGCTAATGATAGTAGGAATCCATCTTCCATCAGTTTGAAATGAGTTAAACACTGATATGGATGTGATTTGGGAGCTTCGATGCCTTGTTGAAGGTCGAATTTCTGTATCCATGGTAGAAGAGAGAGAGACATGCACAGAGAGAGAGAGAGAGAGAGGACTAGGCTACCATAACGGAGGGAAAAACAATAGAGGAATAAAAGAAAGGAGGGACAAAACTGAGCACCATGCTTTTCACTAATTTGAATTTCGATTACATCAGTCATTATCACTAATCTAGAAACATCATTAAATAAAAGTAGTCGAGACTCTATGCTATTAATGCAAAAGATGCCATAATCACGAATATAAGAGACTAAAAATAGATAATAAAAATACAAATTCGTAATATTATTATATTTATATGTTTTTGTAAAATAATTTTTTAATTTTTTTTAAATAGAAGTTCCGTTACGGAGGCTTTGCTCATATTGGTCTAGAGCACTCTCTCTTTATATCCTAAAAGGCATTTTCGAGACCTCAAAACTCCCCTAATGTGCAGATTGGGCTGGTAGCATGTCAGACAGAAGATCTACAATTGGATTCATGTTTTCCCTTGGTAGTGTAGTAGTTACATGGAGCAGCAAAAAGCAACCTACAGTTGCTTTATCAAGTACAGAGGCTGAGTACAGAGGTGCTGCTATGGTAGCATGTGAGGTGGTATGGCTGCAAAAGTTATTAGGTGATTTGGATGTGCAGGGAGATGGTCTAGTTGTCATTCATTATGACAAATATCTCTTCTTGTGTTCTTGAGTGAGCTTCCTCTTGTGTATACAGTGTGTGTTTGGTGCCGCAGCTCAAGCAAGTCCCCCCACCATGTGATTCTTGACATGGTCTACAAAATGGACCTAAATTTTGCCTAGCTCTAGTTGTACTTGGTGCAATTCACTATCTATCGTGAATTTCATGGTTTCGTAATGCCAAATCTAATATTTGATAT
Organism: Lygodium microphyllum; assembly: GCF_053477565.2. Lineage (NCBI taxonomy): Eukaryota > Viridiplantae > Streptophyta > Polypodiopsida > Schizaeales > Lygodiaceae > Lygodium > Lygodium microphyllum. Next base: position 18,694,115 of record NC_141136.1, on the reverse strand, counting down.
TCTATTTTGCCATGATTTGCATTATGCATATTTCCAAGTTTCTAATTTTAAAAGTAGTTTTGTTAAGGATAAATTCAATGTGCAATCACACACACATCAATGATCAGTTGTACATGGGCCGATGCACTATATCTTTATTGTATTTAGGGATTTGGCAACACTATATCCGATATGCAATATACCATTTGACCCATGACTTTTTTTTGTGAATTTTTAAGTTTCCAATTTTTCATGTAGTTTGGTTGACAACACATTTAATATGCAGTTCTGCACACTTGGTGTGGTGGTAAGTTTTTCTATTATCAGTGAAGTATAATCCAATTAATGCATTTTCAAAAAATGATTGAAACATCAATTTTATAAATCAAAATTTGGTGAAACTTCACCCCCATATCGAGCATCATAAAAACTCATGGATATTAAAAAATTGGCACCATCAGAATTCATCGGGACACCTATCCAGAGGCTCGTGTCTGGGGCCCTAAATCGATGCCAGCCTCCGCACAGGTGTTCTAGAGACTTCTGATGAGGCCATAAAAATTTTGGGTAGTTGATGTACCCTAGAGGAGTCCACAGGTAAAATTTCACATCAATCGGATCATCATTGGTCATATTTTTCCAAAGCCTGGATACATTAATTCAGGTTTAAGGGGTTTTTGAAAGTTTTGCTATAAGTTTAAAGTTTCACCTCATTTTACACATTTCACTTTTGAGTTTTGGGTTTTCTCTCCTAGAATACATGGCACGCACCCAAGCAAGCAGCCCGGAGACATCCCCCTAGAAATCATATGTAGAGGCCACCTCTCGCAGCTCCACCACCACCACGCTAGCATCATAAGTATCCATGGAAGCCAGGCACATTGGCTCTTCATGAGATCTGCCATTACCAGAAGACCACACACCTCCTGATACCAAAGGCTCCATTCCAGAAGCTAGTACATGAGATTATGAGTGGCATACTCATTAAGAACAACATGAGACACTTCCCAGATGGAACACGTTTGCAACAACCCGATCGTTGGATTGCTCGAGCCCTCCTTGCACTATAGGAAGCTTTCGAACGTCGAAGCAACACTACTTTCCCCAAGCTAGAGTTCGTTGGGATGGTCTTGAAGGGCCCAACCTTCGTTAGTTCCCTCAACTTCAAGAAGTTCTCAGAAAAAGCCGGAGAGCATGTCTTATGAAATAAAAAAATGTCGCTCACAAGTTGGCCGATATACTCCTTCAATGCCAAGTCTTGTACCCTTCCTTGGCTACCAGATCGGCCACCTTGTCTAGATGAAAATTCATCTATATACACGATGTCTTGCATCACACAAGTTCAGTGTCAGACTCACTGTGTCAAACTCACTATGCATGGAGTGTAGTAAAGGTATATACATCGAATTTGCGTCAAAATTTACCAATAGGGCCTCTAGGGCATCGAGAGTATGCACATTGAATTTTACTGGGATTGGGCCCCCAGAGCTGCCCTGTCCGGAGGCTTGCATCTGGGGGCCTGAATGTAGATTCAAGCCCCCAGACCTCAATCCCAGAAAATTTTGATGTACATACTCCTGATGTCCTAGGGAGTATGCACATCAAATTTTTTTGAGATCGGGCCCCTAGAGCCACCCTAACCGGGAGTATGCACATCAAATTTTGCCAGGATCGGGCTCCCAAAGCTGCCCTGGCCAGAGGCTCACGTCTGGGTGCCTCAATCTGCACTCCCGATGCCCTAGAGGCCCTACTGGTAAATTTTGATACAAATTTGATAATATTACCTTATCTACATCATCTATCTGTTGCTATAATGGAGCATCCAGGTCTACTTCTCAATTGGGCCACCCTTGTCTCTCTCTTGGGAAGATACTACGTAGTCAGGTCGAGGTCCAAAAATGCTTTCTTGCAATCGCTCAAACTCCTCATCTAAGATCTCATACTATGACAACATATTCTTAATCTTCTCTTAGATGCTCACAATGGCAGAGATGTCATCGGCACTCATGCTATCATATCGAGCCACCTCATCAACATGTGTTGGCACATCTCGTATATCAAAATCTATAAAATCATTAGGTGCATCACATACCATGATACAATATAGCTCTTCTTCCCTTAGCTCTAAAATTTCTAGTACATCCTGTATAGCACAATGGCTAAGCTTTGTGCTACCTCTACTCTCGAATCAAGTGTGATGTCTTTAGGCTCCCTCTCGAAATACTCTAGCTATGGCCAAGATGGTATGTCGATGTCTTCCTTACTATTCTCTTACACCTCAGTGTACAAAACATATATGGCAAATGCTACATCGCACTCGATGAGATCCATCATGGCGTGGTCCTGGGATGAGGTGAGTATTGCTCTAGCATGGAGATGCTGCCCCACATGTACGAGGGCTCGATTTATTACCTTTGCATGGCTTGATCCAGCACGTAAACTATATAGGAAATCTATGGAGACCCATCTGAGAGCAGAGTCTAGAATAAATCACGTGAGAGGGTTTGCCACATCACAAAACAATGCCAGTATACTAGAGCTAGGGCCTATGACGGAAACAAGCTCTCTAGACTCAAGGTCGTGCAAAACCTAGGGTATATCTAGTCTCCTATGTGTACATAGTGTGTGGAACTAATCCACACGGCGAAGGCAGGAGTGGTAGCCATGGCATACAAAGAGAGAAGGGAGGAGAGCACAAGTGTAGGGAAGTAGAGAATGAAAGTGAAAATGAGTTTGCAGTTATAGCTTTTATGTATCTAAGGTTTTAAATAAAGGTTTTTTTTAACCCTAAAGTTTCAAATTAAAACTCTTATCTTAGTTTCTTTATTTCAATACTTTAAAGTAACCGTTAAAATTACTCATACAGACAAATGCTTCATTCTACATTATTATATCCTCGAATACACTTGGATCGCTGTGAGTATATTCAAGTCCAACTATAGAAAATATAGAAAATTTTTAAGAAAAGAAATCAGAAAGACTTTCAAAATCCCTTGGATCCAATTTAATATTTAATTTTAAGAAATAAGTAGAAGAGATGAGCTACAATATATCATTATACAAAGACAATATTGCATAGATTATAGAACTCCAGCCTGCAATTTAATTATGATTTTAACCAGCACAATTGACTAATTACAGTATGTAATATTGCACGCTTGGATCATAGTAAACTAAGATTATCTAAATTTAAAGTACTCAGAAGTTTTAAAAAAGTTTATATTCATTCTTTACTTTAAAAAATTACAAGGATTCCACTATCTCAAGGATATGTGGAGAAGCACATTGTTTACATGTCATTGATTGCTCACTACGAATCCTAACTTTTCTATTATCTAACTTGAAATAGAAGTTGCAGAGGGGCTCATTGGAAATTAATTGAATTTCTTATCTCAGAAAAGAAATGGGCCAATGGCTCTCTACACTGACCACAAAAGGATTATGACCATTCCACAAGATAACCACATCTATGAGAGGTGTATGTGTCTCATCTCGGGTATCTTGATCCAAGTTGATCCACTCCCCTCTCAAAAGTCACCATCTTCTATATCGAAAGTGAATGCACATGGTTTGTCTAGCGATGAAATACCTGTAATAAAAACAAAAATAACGGTAAGTAAATACGAATAACATAACAATTCATCTAAGCAAGACCTATGTCAATTAAATCAAGGCATTCAAAGTAGTAAAAAAGATTTACATGAATGTGAGATCAGATTGGTTGACCCTGCATTCAATCGTCTCATCAAAATGTGTTCTTTTGACTTACCAAGTCTCACCCAATAGTTGGCTCATTCCTCGGATGGACACTTGCATTGATAAGTAATCTTTGTTTTCTTCAGAACATCGCATGAACCAAACAAATGTGCAAACAATGAGAATGAAATAAAAAACTAAGATGTACATCTTTGGAGCTTGTGGTAGGTTTCATAGCACTATTGATGTTAGATTTTATCTTGGACTTACATGCTCCTGACAAATCCAAGTTACCAATCAACCATTTACCACCAGATAGTGGCGGCAATGGGACATGCTGCAATCTCTGGCTTTCTACTACATACAATGAATTATAAAAAAATATATTTTGAGTTGCAAGTTGACTTGCAGAGTTATTATCATAGATCAAAGGACCTATGTCTTCATGCCAAACATGTATCTTGCCGCTCAAACATTCCACATTCTACCATTCATGCAAAGTTGATGGATATAGAGTTGTCAGTAAAACAAGATTGAATTAGAATACTACAAAGATTTTTAAAAACAACTATGATGCAAAAGAATAAATAATGATAAAATTTAAAAACTTACTATTTTATTTATAATTTGCAATGTAGTTCTTGTCGTGTACAAAGATTTGTTTGTGCATATAAACATGTTGAATCAACACTTCTGTTATTGTACGTGTTCCATTGAATACTTTTCTGAACTCTAAAATTCTACCTTTCCAATGTTTGCTAGGGTTTGCAACATCCTTACGCCTGACCTTGAAACTCCCTCGAGTACTTGGGTGCATCAAAATCCAATCCAACTTATAGTACTTATCACAAATCCAATTACTGCCACTATCTTTCCTATTGAAGACCTCCACTGCAAGTATGTTACTGATGTTTTTCCTTTGTGAATACATCTATGATAATCAAATAGAAAAGTTACCTATCAGCATTTGTATAATTTGCAAATTTTCTCTCCAAATGAAATAAAATTTAAATGGAGCAATTTAAAAAAAACATTGTACCTGCAATTCTTTTCACAAAGAAGCCTAGAGATGTTGAACAAGAAGTTGACTTATAACAAGACCATTGTTCCTTCATTGGCAAATTCCTATAGTACAAAAACAAAAGAAATATTGAGTAAAATCATACATATAACTTACATAGGCTTTGTCCAAATGAGTTGAAACTTAACCATGGAGCAACATAAAAAAGTGGCAATATACATGTGGCTCTCTTTGCAAAGAAGCCCAAAGATGTTGAAGAAGTTGAGGTTTTAAAATATCATTGTTCTCCACCCTCAAAGACTCTTGGAGTTTTTAAAAAAAATGAAAACTCAGTATGCATATAGCTTACATACATTTTTTCCAAACGAGATAAAATTTAAACATGGAGCAGCAAAAAAACAAGACAACATACATGTAGTTTTGTTTACAAAGAAACCGTAAGATGTTGAAGAAGAAGTTGAGTGTTCAAAAGATCATTGTTCTTGATTGTAAGAGACTCTTAGAGTACCAAAACAAAGGAAATTACATGTCAGAGAATGCACATAACTTGCACAGGTTTGGTCTAAACGAGATAAAACTTTACCATAGAACATCCATGGATGAGAACAATATACCTGTAAAGTTTTGTGATTAGGGCTTTTGTAGAACAAGCTCTACTCTCATAAAGCACGTGAAACTCACTCTATGTTTGTGTAGAGGAAATAATTTCACAGGGTTACAGATAGAGCAAGCAACAATAAGGCTGTAAGATTTCGTCAGGAAAGAACAAGCAAGGAAAGAGATATGATAAATTTGAGTTCCGCCTAATAAAGAGGGGAAAACTGAAAAGGGGAGAAATGAAAAGTCAAACATAAAAAAATAAGAAAATGAAAATTCAAGTCACAAACTTTCAGGAAGTATCAGCATTGTATTCCCCACATTTCCCCTTATTTTTGCTGAGGGAAGATTTGGGCCAAGATATGGCTAGAAGATTCATATTACATGAATCTGGAATCCCAGCTCTCTCATTGGTTAGACCTATATTTCTTTATTCACTCCTTAAGGGGCAAAAAAGAGAGTCCATATTTCTCCTAATGCTCTCTCTCCTCATCTCTGCATGGAAAATTCATTAATCATGGTGAAATGAAATATTAGTAACAAATTCTTTTTATTATGTGTTTATCGATAAATTTGTGAAGGTTGAAGATAAAAAGAGAATAAAGATCTGAGGAGTTTGGGTTTCCAAAGAAACAAAGGCATTACAAAATGTAGAAAATTTCACGTATTATTAGCAAACAAGGTAAGATCGAAACTACTCTTTTTATTTTTTAGAAATTGCACCTAAATCAAAAGAAAAAAGATAAGGAAATCTTCTCTCTTGGGTCGAGATTGAACATATAGCTAAGCATCCTTCTAAAAAATGTAAAAGAAAACACTAATAATATTGTGGAGTCATCTTCAATTGATGTATTGCCTTTGAATGAATCACTCAATAATATTTCACTTGAAGATAAGGCTGAACTTGAAAGAAAAAAAGAAGGAAGCTTACTTTTTCAAGAGGATTGGCTCGACCAATTCAAATGGCTTGTTTATGATAGAGACGAAGTAAAAATGTATTGTAAGCATTGTTTAAAATATCCTCATCCACATGGTGCATATTCAAAAGGGGGATCAATAAATTTTAAAATTAGTAAATTAAAATCACATGTTCGCACAACTTGTCATAAGTTTGCCATGGAAGCCATTTTTCTTGAAGGAAAAGAGTGTTTAAAAAATAAGGGAAGTAAAAGATGAGGCATCACTTTCATTATTTAGAATTGCATATTTAATTGCTAAACAAAATTTACCATTTTCAATTTTTCTTGAGATGATAAATTTGTTGCAAGATTATCATGCACCATATGCTACTAGTCTCTATAATGATGATAAGGCATACGCTGAAATTATCTATTGCATGGCATCACATCTTATGAAAACCACAATAAAGAAGGTTTCTGTTAGTCCATGGTTTGGTGTTTTAATTGATGAGTCCAACAATATCTCTTCACATGGACATATGGTTATTTATTTATCATATCTTGAGGGAGATTGCATTCCTAAGACAAGTTTCTATGGCATTATACGTGTGCATGATGGTACTCCAAAATCTTTGTTTGAAGCTATTATTAGTGTGCTAAATAAATGTAAGCTAGACTTGTCTTGATATGTTGCTTTTGGCTCCCATGGATGTTCCACAATGGTAGGAAAGGATAATGGTGTTCAAGCCTTATTGAAAAAACATGTTAATCCATTTCTAACTTCAATTCATTGTGTTGCAGATCGTAGTGACCTTGCAATATCAAGTATAATAGCAAAAGAGATGCCTTATTGTAAAAAGCTAGAAAAGCTTATTAATGCCATAGCTTCTTATTTTAATGTTACCACGAAGAGATTAGAAGGATTGCAAACTATGCAACAAGATTTGGCATGTCCCATTCTTCGACTTGAGCATACTTTTGATGTGAGATGGTTAAGTAGATATAGAGCTATTAGTAGAGTATGCAAGTCTTTAGATGTCATACTTGAGATCACAAAAAAAAAAGGCATTGCATATTATGAAGAATTGGCTGAATTTGAGTGTGTTTATTGCTTACATTTCTTCACTGACATTTTAAGAGGTTTAACAACATTAAGCCAAATGTTTCAAAAAGACTTTGTAGATGTCACAACTATAGATAGTCTTGTGAAGAATGAAATTATATTCATAGCACAATATTACATTGATTGTCTTTCTCTTGATGTGAATGCATTAAATATCGGTGTATATGGATATGATATCCTTCCAGACTATGGGGCTGAAAAAGATTTTTTATATACACTAAGAGGTGCTTTGCATAGAAATAAGTTTTATGAGCATGATTTAAAACATAAAATTAATGGAGAAGACTTTAATAGGGCCTTATGATTTCAAGTTACTTTTGCCAAGTCAGTGGTAAGTAACTTGAATTCTCGATTTGAAGATAATTATGTGCTTAACTGTTTAAAAATACTTATGTCTACACAACATCGAATACATGAGAAGGCCTTAAAAAACTATGGAATTCAAGAAATAGGTAAAATAACTTCATTTTATGGTTTTCCCAAAAAGTTGAATATAGAGAAATTCCTTGCAATGATAGAAGTCGATGAGTTTAAAAAAGAATTTAGAAATTTGAAGCATCAAGCTTCTGGAGATTGGGTAAGATTCACATTACCAGAGGTAGCTTCATCACTTGCTTGCAACAATATGTGGAGGGATGCTTATTGTAATGTTCTTACTCTTTGTCAAGTAGCTCTTGTCCAATGTTCGAGCATTGCTATTTGTGAGAGAGGTTTTAGTGCTCGAAGTGTGATAAAGAGTAAGCTACGTAATCGTTTGGAGATTTAGAGTTTAGATGCATTAATGAAAATCTTTATTGAAGGGCCTTCTAAATTCACTAATATGGAGTTCATTGAGAGTATGGACTTATGGGCTGAAAAAACGCATCGACATTTATACACAACACAAGGAATTTGCTCATTGATTTTGCAATAACTTTGCATATTCAAAGGGACAATTGATTTTTTATGGCCTATGATGATATTGAAGTCAATGTTTATTATTTGTGCTTTTGTTATCTTAAATTTTTGACCTTCTTTCATTGGCGCAATTTATATTTTTCTCCTATGTGTTTATTGTATTTTTAAAATGTAAAATTTGTATTTTTTTCTCTATGTTCAGTCCTTTTTCTATGTTAAACTTGATTTTTCCTTGGTTGCTTTTATCTTTTGAGTAGAAAGCTTGCATATTTGTTTTTAGATCATGTTTGCTCAATTATGGTTGTACTTCATTATGTTCTCTTTCATGTCAGTTTTGTTTTCTCTTTTTGGTATCGTGGTTGCTTTCAATAATATATGCTTGTTTTTTTAAATCTTTTTTGTTTTTGGTTTTGCTTGTATTTCATGATGTTCTCTTTCATGTTTTTTTTTCCTTTTTGTTTCTTCTAAGATTTAACTTCTTTTCCTTTGGATTTTTGTTTTATACTTTCTTTTATCTTTGCGTTTATGATGTATATACTTCTCTGAGGCCATAAACCCATTAAGAGACATAGAAACCACCTCTATACATTTGTTTTTGACTATTGAAATTTTAGATAAGTAATGTAGATTAAGTTTCTTAATAATAATAAGGGTTTTTGTCTCTAAGGTATAAGAGATAAGTAATTTAAAAAAATTCAAGGAAAACTTTGAAATAAAGAGAATTTCAAGTAATAGAAAAAAAGTGATTATCTTTTCATTAAATATTTAAAAGGGAATGGAACGCAAAGGTTTTGGATGGTTCAAATTTTACGAAACCCGTTTAGGATAAGACAAGAAGGATGTATGATAATGCCAGGTTCACAATAGTTTTTTTCCCCAACACTGGTTCCGCGTTTCACAATCGGCATGGACTTTAGTGTAAGTACATCCACTCACATGCAACACCACACACACGACTTTCTAAGTTGAGGCTGTGGACTAAAAATGCCTCCGAATTCCTGTCGAATCTCGAGTCTTCTGCCACTCGTGAGTCGGATGCACAGTCTATTATTCTTCAAGAAAGGTGGGCGTGCCGCCCCAAGTAGTTCTTTGTTTTCCTTGTCGGCCTCGGCTGAATCGGTTGGCCGGCCTGCTACTCGTGGACTGAGTAACGGGCTCTTAAAACACCCCGTGAACTGGCTGGCCGACCCGCTGCTCGTGGATCGCGTATGGGGCTTTTACAATTTTAAACACCCCTTGGAAACATTTGTTTTAAGTAGGCATTTCATATATTGACCCCAAGGCACCATGATCTGCAATCCTTTTAGCTCCTCGTGCAATCCTTTTAGGTGCTATGATTGTTCTAAAGACATTGAAGTCCTTGTATACTTACAGGTGTAGAAATATCAATTGAAAATTATCTTTACATCAATCTATCAGGTGCTCGTGCATTCCTTTTAGGTGCTCCCGTAGTTTTAAGGACTTTCAAGTCGGTATATGTTGAGGTGATATCAGCTCAAAAATCATCTTAATTTTAACTTTCCAATGCTTAGCACAGACTTCCACCAATACATGTTCTCTTTGTTCAAAGTAATTATGCATGCATGTCTCATGTATACTCTATTACGTATCTAAGTGAAATACCCAAGGCAAAATGAGTGAATTGGATTTTAAAACTCTTTTGGAAAACTGTAGGCAGCAGCTACTTAAAGAAATATACTCTATGGAAGAGGAGGAGATAAGAGATGCCTCTAAAACCTTGGGAAAAGAGACATACAAAGATATAAAGTGATTTCACAAGTAAAAAATATGTAAAAATCAAAGGGATCTCATGTTTAGTTGAAAATATATATTTGGATGTCATTCTCACCAAATAGATCTCCAACATCATTACCAATCTTTTGAAAAGTTAGAATGTTGGTAAACCTAGCTTTCAACAAAAGTTTGATATAAAAAAACTTCAAGCACAGGATGCATTATATGTAAAAGTGTGGTTTGTAGAATGTAGATCTGATAGGAGGATCAACAAGTCCATATCCTCTCAATATCATGGGATAAGAAGATGCACTATGCATATGTTGCTCTTCAATATGATTTTACTAGTTTAATGACAAAATTCAAAGTATAAGTCCTTCAAAGTAATTATGCATGCATGTCTCATGTATACTCTATTACGTATCTAAGTGAAGAGGAGATCATTTCAATAGAAGGATCAGGAAAATATGCTTATGGTATTTTTTTTAAAAGTGAAGTTTGTTTGAATGGACGGATTTGGTTGCAATAAGAGTTATACACGAAAGTGTTATCGAGGAAAAGAACAACCAAGGAAAGTAAAGCAATGCGAGAGATAGTGATGTAGAGAAGACATCCATTATTAACATCGGTGATTATTATAACCATTGCAAAAGAATCTTTGTGGACCATGACACAATATTTTAAATTTCATGACTCAACTCCCTACATCTTGTGGGCAATTCACAAGGTTATTTTATACTTGGGGTACATGTAAAGAAAGCATGACGAAGAAACTCAATTGACAAGTGAGAAAATAGTATAAATATATCAATATATTGCAAATGCATCCTATCCATTATGCATTATCAACTTTGAAAATGTGCCATTTGCACAAAGCAAGGTGGTTATAGACTTATCTATATCTTGGTAATATTGTATTGGATTTTTTTGGTGATGTTTGTCGTGTGAGGGTTATAGATTAGGACAGCTTTGGATTTCTCACATAGGAAAAATGCATTTTTCTAAGCCACATCAAGAGCATATTGATGATGATGAAGAGTACACAAAAAAAATAGAATGATGCAAAGTAGAACATTCATGGAGAAAATGGTTAGTCCCCAAGTTACAAGATACAACATTGAAGGGTTGTTAGAGCACACAAACCAATGTTTATGATCTTGGTTGGGTAATGCAAGATCTTTGCTACTTCTATTAGGATGCATCTGATTACTTTGATGTAAGTAAGAGATATTGATGTAAGTAAAGCTATCTCTTCATCCCAAATTTATTTAATATTATTATATATCAATTGTTAAATGTAAACCCATCAAAAATATTTTGCTTTGATGAGGTAAATGTGAATATTTAAAAGCACCATGGTATAAATGGTGAATTAGCTATGCATCCCTTGGAAGAAAACAAGAGCCACATTTTACCTAAATACCTATTTATATTATCAATATTGTATCACATGCCATGTAACTCAATTTACTTGATTATCCATAGGTATAAATCCTTTTGAGCAGCTTTTAATGTTATAAAATATGGTCTTTATTTTGTATATATCATTTGGAAATGGTGCTATCAATTTTCTTGCAAATTAATTATTTTTCAACAAGATTGTCCTTATTTTAATTGTTGTAAGTGACTTGAATGTTTTTATTTTAGTTTTATGAGTATGGGTTGTTTCAACAAAAATCATTATAAATAAAATGACACTCCAATCAATTACACATCCAAGGTAAGAAGTAAATTGTTAAGTCCAAGAATTCTTGAGCCTTGAAAATAGGAATGCAAGGGAGCAAGGTTTAAGTTAGAACAATCAACAATTCTAAGGAATGACATGTTTGAATTACATAATGAAGATGTTAATGGAGAAACTCCACTTCATATCTAGTCTAATTAATGCAACTCATTGCATGGGAAGGGCACACTAGAAGGGAAGAATGCCGCACACTTATCATTCCATGGTAGCAAATATTTTGAAAAGTAAACAAAAAGAGAGAAATTATATCATGTTTCAAGGGCTTCAAAATGTGAATTTAGAACATATAGTAGTGGTACAAGAATTAGATGATAGAAAAGAAATCTAGGCTCCAATAGAGAAGTTGAATTCTTACATGGAGAAACATGAAGGTGTTTGTTTTTTATTTTTTGGAGTTTATAGATATGTTTTGTCATCTTTAAAGAATTAAATTCTTTATAAGATGAGGTTATTTAATGCCAAACATGTTACACATATAAGTTTACTTTTCATATATGTGGAATTTTGAGATCACATGACTTCAAAGAATAAAGCTCTACTCGTCTAAGTGCAAGTATGGTGATGCATGGTTGCATTCTTTCCTTCAAGGTCTAATTTATATACCAAACTCAATCTTTCATACAAAGGCATGATTTAAAGCAAACTTCTCTTGATAAGTCTTTGTTTTCTAAAAGGGTGGAAAGGCTAAACTAGGGCAATCCATCATCCTCCTCTCTTAATGACCATGGAGATAATGAAAGTACATTGATAAGTTTAAATTTATTGTGTTGGGCTTTATGGAGTCATGTCATTAAAGTGAATAAGAAGAAAACCAATGTGAAAATTTAATAGACGACATGTGCCAGTAAACTTTGGTTTGTAGAGCCTTTTAATAAGGTAAATCTCGATGATGAAAAAAAATGTTTTCAAATAGATAGTTGCTTTCATCATATTGATTATCAACTTGTTTTAATTAATGGCAAACCATTGATAAGATTCTGTTATAATCATTATCGAGGGGTTCACTATATATATATTCTCTATATAACGTGCGTTCATGGCCTATTTATAAATATCCTAATCTGTGAATTTTTCTTCAATAAAACACAACCCTTTTCTATTCAATCTGTAAGTAACCCCTTTATATGACACCCTTCTGTATGTAAAAAATATGTAAAAATGGTGTTTTAAAAACTCCTTATTTTATACTCACGTTATATATATATATATTCATGAGTGACCCCCCCAAGTAATCATTGCAAGGGTATATCTAAGCTTAATGAGTTTAGAATGAGAGTATACGGGGAGAACCTAGTACAATAGAAGATAGGAAATACGGGGACAGGATTTGGTGGAATATTAGACTACCTCACAGTGAGACAAGAGCTTAGGTAAACAACACTTATTGCCAAATGACATTAAGAGATATTACTCTTAAGTTATGGATGAGTAAGCCTTAGCTTGCAGTTCTCTCATTGAAAATAAGGGCATGAAGCCAACACGTACTCTCTAAATAAAAAATATGTCAAGAGATTTTGTAACAATATAATGAAAGCACATTGATTTGGGAAATTGAATGGAAAGCCCACTCTATGGGACATTAGAAGATATGGCTACAAACATGATACTCTCAAAGGAATGTCTACAAGACAAATACAAAGTTGTGGTTAAGATTGCAAAGATGTAGGGTAGACCAAGGTTGCATGAGCTCCTCACTATTGACCTCAATGGCTCTTCACTCTTAATGAGAAAAAGGGGCCATACATAAGCCAACCACTTTATCCTTGAGATACATGAATATATATTTGATGCCATTGCTAAACTATATCAAAGGGACAAACAAAAACATGGCATTTAATGAAGCATTCCCTTTATTTTGGTGAAAAATGAGACTATAATAAATAATTGCACAAGGTAAACATACTGCAATTGTTCTTTTGACATACAAAAAGTATTCTCAATCAACTTTTAAATTTTATAAATTTTATGATTTTCATTGTAGGTAGAATACTAAAAATATTAGTATTATTGGATTTGATGGATATAAGTCTTCAGACCACATGAGACTCCACACAAGATTAAAGGTACACAAGAAAAAGCAAGTTATGATGTGATTACTGATGCATCTGAGACTTGTATAATGGGTGGTTGTGCAAGAGCTTTTGTTGCAAATCCCTTTCATGTAGTTGTGGTTGCTCATTTACACTTGTAACCTATTTGATGCAAGTTTTGCTAACAAAAAATGGACTAAATTTTTGGCATTTGGGATGAGAAGTTCAAATTGAAAGCAGATCCTATTATTGGATATGCATCAGATAGAGAAAGTTGTTAAAGAAAAATCATATAAGATTATTATCTCAATAAGCATGGCACTCGGTATGAGATCAGATGGGATGGATGGTCTCTTTCTACCAAATTATCAAAATTAGAGAGGTTTCAAGCCTACATGATCAAGATTTTATACATAATGGAAAAAAGCTAGTCATTATTCTCAACAAACCAAACTGTTAATGGGATCTTCGTGATGCTTGGGTTATTTTGAATTATGTCACCATTTTTTATGGTTCTTTTCACGTTGATAAGAATATCCTTAAGGAAGCAAATATCGTACAAGATGATAATCAAAATCATGCTACAACACAAAGGATATGGAGTAGCCAAGTGTAATGGTATTTAGGAGAGCTAGCAAACAATGGAAAGCATAGAAAAGAGCAGAGTATGGTTGAAAATGCAAGCTTCTCTTGAAGTTGCTAGAGACTACATTGATATTTTCTTATCTCCACACTTGAGTTTGGTGGAGACTCGGGGAAGTTACTATGTGTATATCCTCTACATCACGTGCGTTCAAGGCTGATTTATCAATATCCTTATTTGTGAAATTTTTCTAAATAAAATATAACCCTTTTCTATTCAATCTGTAAATAACCCCTTTAAATTATATCCTTTTGTATGTAAAAAATGTATAAAAATGATATTTTAAAAATACCTTATTTTGAACCCACATGATGCACACATATATTCATGAGTAACTTACCTGAGGGTGGAGAGAGTCTAGCTAGTAGCAAAAGTGGTATTCCTCTCTTAGATCTAGAGATATTGGATTAAAAAACATGTTATGTATACACTATCTAAGAAATGTATTAGAAAGGGGGTATTCTTAGATGTGCAATACTCATGCTACTTTGTTGTACTATGCACAAAATATTTTGAAGACTTCCATCCAAATAAGATATTTCCAATCCACAACTAGATTTAATGTAGGTAAAATGTTTTTAAGTAAAGTTGGCGACATGGCTGGACGAGAGCAAAATTATGAATTGGTGGATATGTTGCATAGTATAGGGACCTTGAATAGGCTTTCACGTTTTAAATGCAAGGAGAATAGTGAAAATTTGCATGGGCCCATAAAAAATAATACTATATAATATTGGAAACTTAAATCTCTAAGAGACCATGATAGAAGTAGATTGAATTGATTATAAATGTCTTTCAACTAATGATAAGATCATCCAAGTCTCAAAAGGGGGATTACAAAGCCCTTAGCATAATTGTGAAGGTTTGAAAATGAAATCAAAAGGTAGAATGGACAAGAAATGGTGGCTCGAGCCTTGGTTAGAAAGCTTTTTTGAGGCTATGCTAACCCAAATCTTCAAGTTTATGATACAAACAAGAAATCTTCACTTGTTATAGGTACTTGAATCAATTCAGTGGACAAGGTATCTACAATGAGATAAGACATGTGGTACATTCTATCTTGGATGAAAGAAATTAGGAAAAAGATAAAGTGAATGTAGTAGTATAGCTTGAGAATAGTAGGTTTCTTTTTAAGTTTATATTGGTAAGTCAACTTAATGGAAATCCCACATTGTCCAAATATAGGCATACAAGGGTATGATAGGGAGTATATGACAATAAGGAGTAAAAGTATAAAACTCAAACAAACAATGCTCTATTTGGCATTGGTTTAGATTGTGTTGTATTTTATTAAGAAGAGAATACCGATCATTAGGAGAAATATGGACTCTCTTTTTTTGCCCTTAAGGAGTGAATAAAGAAATATAAGCCTAACCAATGAGAGAGCTGGGATTCCAGATTCATGTAACATGAATCTTCTAGCCATATCTTGGCCTAGATCTTCCCTCAACAATAAAATAAGGGGAAATGTGGGGAATACAATGCTGACACTTCCTGGAAGTTTGTGACTGGAATTTTCATTTTCTTATTTTTTTATGTTTGACTTTTCATTTCTCCCCTTTTCGGTTTCCCCCTCTTTCTTAGGCACAACTCAAATTTATCATATCTCTTTCCTCGCTTCTTCTTTCCTAACGAAATCTTACAGCCTCATTGTTGCTTGCCCTATCTGTAACCCTATGAGATTTCATTTCCTCTACACGAACACAAAGTGAGTTTCATGTGTTTTATGAGAGCAGAGCTTGTTTTACCAAAGCCCTAAGATTTTCTTCACAAAACTTTATAGGTATATTGTTCTCATCCATGGATGTTCTATGGTAAAGTTTTATCTCCTTTAAACAAAACCTATGTAAGTTATGTGCATTCTCTGACATGTAATTTCTTTTGTTTTGGTACTCTAGGAGTCTCTTACAGTCAAGAACAATGATCTTTTGAACACTCAACTTCTTCTTCAACATCTTACGGTTTCTTTGTAAACAAAGCTACATGTATGTTGTCTTGTTTTTTTGCTGCTCCATGTTTAAATTTTATATCGTTTGGACAAAATGTATGCAAGCTATATGCATACTGAGTTTTCCTTTGTTTTTTTACTCCCAGACTCTTTGAGGGTGGAGAATAATGATTTTTTAAAACCTTAACTTCTTCAACATCTTTGGGCTTCTTTGCAAAGAGAGCCATAGGTATGTTGCCACTTTTTTCTGTTGCTCCATGGTTAAGTTTCAACTCATTTGGACAAAGCCTATGTAAGTTATATGTATGCTTTGACTCCATATTTCTTTTGTTTTTGTACTATAGGAATTTGTCAGTGAAGGAACAATGGTCTTGTTATAAGTCAACTTCTTGTTCAACATCTCTCGGCTTCTTTGTGAAAAGAATTGCAGGTACAATGTTTTTGTTTTAATTTCTCCATTTAAATTTCATTTCATTTGGAGAGAACATTTGAAAATTATACACATGCTGATAGGTAACTTTTCTATTTGGCTATCATAGATGTCTTTACGGAGGAAAAACATCAGTAGCATACTTGCAGTGGAGGTCTTCAATAGGAAACATAGTGGTAGCAATTGGATTTGTGATAAGTACTATAAGTTGGATTGGATTTTGATGCACCCAAGTACTCGAGGGAGTTTCAAGGTCAGGCGTAAGGATGTTGCAAACCCTAGCAAACATTGGAAAGGTAGAATCTTAGAGTTCAGAAAAGTGTTCAATGGAACACATACAGTAAGAGAAGTGTTGATTTAAGCCAATGAGTGTTTCTAGCGTAAAGAGCACTAGAGGTGCAAAATAGCAACCATAAAATTAAAGTTCATGAATGAAGAAGATGCTTTCGCTACTACTGGCAACGACTCAAACAGATTGTTCTGAAGAATTTTACATTGTATTTGCCATAGTGGATCTATGTTTCCCATAGTGGAGGTTTCTTTGTCAAACACTTGCCAAAGATGTAAAGTCTCAAGCTTTAACTTGACTAGGCTACCTATGAGCTAGTCTCCCATGCCATGTATTCATGTAGGGGAGCAAAAGCTAGCAAATGTAGGAACTCATCATTTGAGGGGGGGGGTGTGTTGGAAGATAGAACAAATGATGTGTGCTTTAGGAGAAACGCTCAGAATCCTACAAGCATAGTGAGGAAAGTGGAACTACCCAAAGACTATAAAAACATGTATCTAGTTCTCATTACAAGCCAATATATAGTACTTCTCTTTTGTGTCAACTCAAGACTATGTTTATGAGTTCAAGCTAATCAATCTTGGAACCTAATTCACTTGAGTTACAATCTCTCATTCCAATCATGTATCATGTTTATGACTTGTGTTCACCATAGCCAATCTAGCTCTACATTCATGTTTATTAGCAATGATTATTTTGTAGAACTAGAAATGAATCACATATCATCACATGTACAATGTCTATCTCTAAATGATAGTCAAAATTTTAGACAACTATATGCCATAGAAATTATTATGATAAGCTAAGCTATTACCATCACCATGGGATTAACCTCAAAATTGATGATTAATTAGCAACCAGAAATCATAATGAATAATCATTTGTATTTGCCATGCACAACCTATAGTTATAAATAACAACATAATTAAACCTAGGAGCTTGATGAATATGATACCATTGCCATATCCAATACATAACAAATTTCTAAAAAACACAAAAAATTGATAGAAAATAGCTTGACTAATGAAAATATCAATGCTATAATGTAACCATAATGCTCATATATAAACATTTCCAAGCCATCGAGGTAAACAATGGACAAAATTGAGGCAAGAATATAGTTGGAGGTGATAAGGAAGATAGAGCCATGACAAGGAGGCTTCTTGCCAAATGATGCAAGGAATCATGCATGGAAAGAACAAAATAATAACATTATGAGCTTATTAGTGAGTAATAATAGGCTTTATAGAGATTTTACCTATGTATAGTGTTTTAAAGAAAATATATGTATGTCTTTCTCTGTATTCAAAAAGTCTATGCATACAATAATAATTATTCTTCCCTCGTTCATGAGCACTCAAACTATTTGGTTAATCATCATCTATGAGAAGTTGGGAGAAGTCATGGGAATCCTAATCCTATGTGCTATGTATGCCTCCAACGTGGATGGGTTGTCAATGTGGGATGTGTTGTCTCTATGAGATGGACTCTTCGTTCTTATATATGAGCCATGGTACTGATATTGATAGCTCGAAGAGTGAGGATATGATCGAGATTGAGAATATGGTTAAGGGCATGGAACTAGAAGGTGAATTGAGGATCGTCTGATCTAAATCTTAGAGATTATTGAGTGGAATTACAAAATCCTACAAAGCAATAATCGAACGTAGGTGGTGTCCACCTGCTACTAAGTGTAGCTAAGGGTCTTGTAATGTGCTTGCCTATCGGCTAACCAGACATGTTTTAGGCGGTCCATTGAGAGACAAGTCTAAGCAACGCCGCCTAGCACTCCCATGGAATGTTACAGAGTTTGTCGCCTAGGCTTTCTTGAGTTCGTCTCGCAATGAAACGTTCGCATCCAAACCCAATAGGATCGACTTGAAATTTGGGTTCCTAGTGGTCAAGGTCTCCTGACAGGATAATAGTGTTTGGTCCTGGACATCCTACTTATGCATTCTAGCGTTCGGTCCTCGACATCCTACTTTATGCAGAGATACGAAAGCCAAAGTAGACCCATGCTGCAGAGAATGGGAGACAAGAGGAATGCAGCGCTTAACCTCTTTGCCTGTAGGGCATAGTCCCATTTTGGTCACCTAAAATGGCATAAATTGGGTTTTAAATTAATAATACCTAAAGGTCGAACGACGGCAAAACTTCATGAAAAGCCTCCCAATTCTCTAGGACCACCTTGGACCTGTCGGAGGTTCAACCCACCTGCTTCCCTTTATAGCTTTAGTTTTCTAATTAGGTCCTATCACATTTATGTGTGACATGTCCCCATGTAAGAAAGTTGTCTTGACATCTAACTAATACAAGTCCAAGTCAAGCTGTGTAGCCAAAGCCAATACTAAGCATAGGGTGGTCATCTTAACCACATGAGACAAGACCTTATCAAAGTCAACACCATGCTCTTGCTTAAAACCTTTTGCTACCAATCTGGCCTTGTATGCTGGCCTGGGGTGTCCAAGGGTACTTTTCAACTTGTACACCCACTTACAAGGAAAAGCTTGCTCGCCACCAGGATTAATTAGGCCTTTTAGGGAACAGGGTTTGTTCACATAACTTATGGCATTGACACGAAAACAAAGCAAGAAATCCTTTGACAAACAAGTTTGAACAAATTCCTTAACTTATCTTCATATTAATCTTTATCTCCTCCCCATACATGAGAAATTATGTATCCCTTCTATCCAATAGAAGTCCCTACTCCAAATCACATAGCACCATAATTTCCATCCTTTATCTAGAATAGGATCTTCCAATGCCATAGATGTTGGGTTCACCGCAGCCTTCAACTCTATTCTAAACTAAGCGAGGGGTATCCACAGCTCTATCTGATCCCAAGCGACCTAAGAGTGAGACACAACTTTCGTGGTTGACCTTTTCACCACTTGACCTTTGACCCATGAATCCAACTATACCCTCTCAGGTTGAAACATGGTGTGACCTTGGAGATTATCTATTTGCGCAAAATATCCTTCCTTAATTAATCCAATTAAGAATTAAGCACAATCAAGGCATTCAACCCTAATATCATTGTCTAAGAAAACATTCATTTATTCCCATGGCAACTTGTCATTACAGACCTTTGCCATGCATTTATCATCAAACAAAGGTACTTGGAATAATCATCCAAACCACAATCCAACAATCAATTGATTGTAAAAGCATTTAGCATGTTGTTTGATTAACCAACAAAACAATGGTATTCTTTTCCAACCATTGCAAGAATAGACGTGATAACATTTCCATTGCACATTTTCTCTCCCCCTTGGGACCAAAGAGTAAAATTTACTTAACATTCCCTTCTTTTAGCTAAGGCATATGCTAAGGGTTCAAATATTATACACAACATAAGTCCTATCATTTCAATGCGAGTTAATCAATCTAGCAAGAGCATTTATGTCTCCTCTCTAAGTGACATTTACATTTTAGAGTTTCCCTACTATGTAGCATTTTATCTTGACTTTATCTTCCTTTCTCCTAAGGCAAGGAGTCACATGTCATTGATGTAAAGTTCAGATAATCTCTCCCATATATGTACTGTCTATGTGCATCTGTGAACCTTAAACAATATTTCCCTAGGTAAAGATTAATCAAAGACTCATTGATGCTTAATACTTTAGAGTCCCATATGCTGCTTATGCTATGCATGCATTTGTCGCATAACAACTAGGTGCAATTAACTTTCCTTGATACAAGCACTTCGCAAACTTTATCTTTGAATATTTGAGATGTGGTTTATTCTTTTCAATGATCTATTCTAGCATGGCAAAGTGCAGAGCCTAACGTATCTCATGTGAGAATCAGAGCAAGCATCTATCAATTTGGAAATATATTACTTACGATTGGTACCGTAGTTGGATTGATAGTGATGGCTTTGCCTAAAGCTTCGTTGCTGGTTGTAGGGTTGCCACATCGACGCTTGATATTCTTCGCTTACGGGCCATCGTCTGCAAGTAGATTCGAGAGATAAGGAAGGAATGGATTTTGAGATGGAAGAGCGTACTAAAAGATGGCTTGGTCGAAGACTAGGATAGGGGGAATTGAGCTAACTCTCTCCCTTCCACCCTCTTAGGGTAACTCCTCTCTCTCTCTCTCTCTCTCTCTCTCTCTCTCTCTCTCTCTCTCGCAGCCTCTCAGGGTCTCCTTATTCTTCCTTGTCCCTTCCATGTCTTATATTTATGGCTAAACAAGAGAAGAAGGGTTGTGGTTGAGAGGAAGACTCAAATAAGTTACTCATGAATATATGTGTGCATCACGTGGGTTCAAAATAAGGTTATTTTAAAATATCATTTTTATACATTTTTTACATACAGAAGAGTGTAATATAAAGGGTTTAGAGATTGAATAGAAAAGGGTTATGCTTTATTTAAGACAATTTCATGGATAAGGATATTTATAAATAGCACTTGAACGCACATGATGTAGAGGATATACATATAGTAACTTCCCCGAGGAGGAAGAGCTCTTTGTGGAGGGGATCTTGGAAAAATCAGTGATCTTATGCTTAAATAATAAATCTGATGGTTTCATTGGCTTTGAAAGGCAGGTAAAACTCCAAGACACTCATTTAGAAATCTTTCAGATCGCTGCTTCTTTTTCTCTTTGTTCGAAATGCTGTCTACTGCTTGCAAACTACGATCACGGTGTCAAAGGGTTTTCGAAAGCAAAGTCACGTCCACAGAAGACCTTGACGAATTTCAAGATAGAAGATCAATCATGTGAATAATCCAATGTCAGAGATTGGTCTCATCATCAACTGGTTCAAGCCTCCAACTTCTTGAAATGTGGCATTCAAACTTGAATATATGCAAAACAAGTCCTCATTAAGGACAAACTCTGAATCAAATAATTTTGGCAGCCACAAGGCAATCTCAGAACACAGTCAATAAAGTCTACCTGAGCAAAAGTAGTTGTAAATTTTGCTATCCAGTGCGTAAGGTTTAAAAATGGCAACTAAGCCAATCTTGAATATATTCAAGGCCGCAGCTCACTCAGCGTGAGTTACAACCAGAAAAGTAGTCCATCTGATTGCTAGTTATTTCCTCTCATGGTGGCTTGAATAGGATCGCTAGCTTACATACAATTCTGAATGAAATAAATAGCTTCCACTCTTCAGCAACATTGATGTTCATACATTGCAATATCACTTTATGGACAGGTTTCTGTTCAGATGGTGCATTCTAAGTACACAAAATAGATCGAAGTCAAGAATGCTGTTGTCATGACAGTCATCAACTACCAATTAGTGATCAGGATGCCTATTGATAAGATCATAGCCTCTAGCAGCGTCTTGACAATTGTAGGAATTCCTCTTTCAATACATGCTTTTATCTTCTAGTAATTGTACATCTAGAATGCATGCCTTGCAGTCATTGGGGCGTCCCGATCCAAGCACGTCGATATGTACACGAGAGACCTAGTTCTTCACAGCTTCGTCGATAAGGCACTCCGTGTCAATGAAGACCACATACGAAGGGGTAGTGCGGTTGCCTTGGTTATTGGCGATCATCTTCACCCGAACATGCTGAGAGACGCCGACGCAGGAATAGGTAGTCCCAAGGTCAATCTCAATGGCATTGATCCCTTTAGGACAGCTTATGTGTCCTATGTGCGAACTCCTCGTTCATCAACTTTGTGTCAGCTTCTAGTCCATCCTAGCAGACGACTACGTATGGAACACTCGAATTCAGTCGCGCTGTCAGTTCGTCACTGCAGTCCTCTTCTCCTTGTGCTTACTCGGGATGTAGCACCTTCTTCTCGTTGTGCTCACTCAATCGCAGAATGAGTCGTGATTCTGCATCGCTTCTGCTGCCTTCATAGCACAATGATTTAGCCGACTAGCTCTCCTCTGGATGCGTCAGTTGTTGTTCAGTTTTGATAGATATGCACCATGGATCGACTCCTACAGTTGCATCCATCTCTAAATTATCAGCAACAGTGTGAGAAAGATTTTACGGCACCGGGTGATGGATATAGTCGTTGTTGACACAAAGGTCCTATTGTTGCAGTATCTGTCACTCTAGGCTGCACACCTTTCAGACCAACACCCCAGCCTCCTCGAGGTGCATCAGAATAGGAACTAGGATCCATGGGTCTAGCTCTTCGGTATCAGATGTCACCCTGTCTCTCTTTCCCTCTCCCATGTTTCTGCAGTAGTTGCCTACTCTTTTTTTTCCCCCCTAAAAAAACCTTTTCCCCCCCAAAATAGCCATCCGTGGCTTTCTTTTTCTTTCCCCAGGCCAGACAGTTCTATACATAACTGCACAACGGCACGTCAGAATTTCCAGTAACTCCAAACCACAAAAATGAATTCAAATAATCACAGTTACTGCCAGAGAAGCTAATCTCGAAACAAGAGATTATCTGGCACACATGCATTCTCTCTGTACAGCCTCTTGGACTTGCATCAGAAATGCATTCCCATGTCTCTTTTAAACAGCAATAAGCTTCCAGAAATTCAGACTTTGCCTCAACTCTTGCTTCATATGAAGAAGAGTCTCTCCAAACTGGCTCATTGTTTCATATATGCTTGATTAACTCTCTGTTAAAACAGTGGGCCTAGTACACCACACCAAAGCTCCATGAGATAGTTATACAGTGTGAAGTCAGCAGCAACCAGGACTCTATAAATTGAGTAAGATGCCTCAAGCACAGGAGACAGACCAGTGATAGAGGTAGACCCATTTGTGGGTAAAAAATAGTCTGCCATTTTGACTCCCTCACCTTTCTCAGTCATCAAAGCATCAAACATTATATAGGCATTATGTTCAACAATCCTAGCAGATAAAAGAGCACCAAGTTCTCCTTTAGCTCTATATGTATCACTTCCTAACACCATGATTTTGAAATCAA
The DNA here is from genome assembly GCF_053477565.2 of Lygodium microphyllum. NCBI lineage: Eukaryota > Viridiplantae > Streptophyta > Polypodiopsida > Schizaeales > Lygodiaceae > Lygodium > Lygodium microphyllum. Next base: position 18,670,227 of record NC_141136.1, on the reverse strand, counting down.
AACCTGTCTCGTCCACCTTCAAGTGGGGTTCATCACAAGGCCCCTGATTTCTTGCCATTCTTCACAAACATATCCACCATTATGCTTTCCACAAATATATTCACTTCCGAACCTCTCTCCACTATGCTGGCACATAGAATAAGAATGCAAACACAACAACTAAGTATGTACAAAGTAACAAATGTCACACACACAACTTTTTGGTGGATTTCACACCTCGGATGCGCAGTAGTACGACATCTACCCCCTCTAATCCTGCGCATCCTCCGGATGGGCCAACTACCCATGATCATTATCATCAAGATCCACAAACAGATCAATCTCTTCATTGTGCATTTCCGGTATATCAACAAGATTATCTGTCATATCATCTGTCTCTTCTATTGGAGTTTCTTCTCGTTGCTCTTCTCTTGGAAATTCTTCCAATGCATAATATTCATCATCTCTTTTCTTGAAAATCTTGATTCTTTTTCCTGCAATAGGCACTTTAAGCACTGTTCCATCCAATTCTTTCAACTCATATGCTGCATTATCAAAGACATGTCTGACTATGTACGGCCCAAACCATCTTTTCACCATCTTCCGAAGTGCAGTATGCTGATTTTCAAGGCTGCTATCAAAGACTAATACCCAGTCTCCCTCTTCTATTGCTCTAGGCCGCAAGCGATGCCTGCTGTCAAACCTGTCCTTATTTCTTAGTCTAGCGACCTTCAACCTGTCAATAGCTAACTGAATATCCTCTGGTTTTCTCTCCAACTGCCGAATCCGAAGAGCTAAGAGCTCCTCTCTTGTCAAATCCTCCTGCCAAGGTAAAACTGACCAAGTCAAAGCACAAGTCTCAGTCGGCATAACTGGTTTCTGACCATACATCAACTCTACGGGCATATATCCTGTGGTAACACTGTGAGTCGTACGATCACCCCACAAAGCAAATGGTAGAAGTCTCGGCCATTCTCCAATCCGTCCTCTGCATGCTTTGGCTAATGCTTTCACTATCGACGGATGCCCTCTTTCACTCTTCCCTTTTCCTTCTGGATTGTATACTGTGGTTAGAGCCAACTTGATTCCTAGTTGAGAGAAAAACTCCCTAGCTTCATCTGCATCCAATTCACCGCGATCCGCAGTGATCTTACCCACACAGCCATACCTGCAGAAAATTTCTTCCAATAAGAACTTACACACTGCACTAGTGGTCTTCGTTCTCAAAGATCTGCCCTCAACATGATTGGTAAGATCCTCTCTAGCCAAAATAATATATCTCATCTGCCATAGACCCATAGGCATAGTAACCAAGTCAACTACCCACTTATAATGAATGCATAACGGATAGGTCGAATGAAGCTCATCTCGATGACGTACTACCGAATACATCTGGCAGTCTCTGCAAGTCTCTACAAAGTGAGAAACATCTCTATACATGCCTTTCCACCAATATTTTTCCTTGATTTTCTCATAAGTAGCCCACACTCCTCTATGACCAGCCCAAGGACTCTCATGAAACTCCCTCATCACCTGTAACTGTGTCTCTCTATCGCAGACAACCCGCAAAGGTAATCCGCCTCTTTTCTTCGGATGCTTCCAAAGAAATCCGTCCTTGAGAAAATAACCATAGGCTTTTCTTCTGATCTTCTTGAACTCTTCATCTGTCCATTCATCTCTTTTGCTTAGTGTACTAAGGTACTTGCCAATCTGCAACCAATCTCCGACATAGAGTTCTTCTATGAAAGCCACAATATCATAGACATGGGAAACATGATCAACCATAGTGGTTGGCTGAAATTTCTGCATCATCCTCTTCTGCAAGTAGAGTCTCCTCATCATCATATCTGGCTCTAGACAGCATATCTGCCACTGGATTATCCTTCCCTGCTATGTGTTTAAATTTTGGATTTAATGACTTGATATATGCAATCCATCTCAGCATAGCTATATCCGGAGTAGAGCAACTCGTAATCATACCTATCAATGGCAAGCAATCTGTCTCTACCACAACTGAAGCTCCAATAAAGTACTCCTTGTCACATTTGAGAGCCGTAACAATCCCCAGTAACTCCCTCTTGATTTGCGGATATCTCCTCTGTCTCTCGTTTAGGACTTTCGCCCCAAACCGAATAGCATACCTGTTTCCATCTGCATCATCTTGACCCACAGCCCAACCTATGCCAATTGGACTAGTGTCAACTGTCAATACAATAGGCCTTCCACAATTATAATCCACTTTCCTGAGAGTAGGAGCAATCTGCAATAACTTCTTCAATTTCCGCATGGTTCTAGTGTGCCTCTCATCCCAATAAAATTTTTGCCCCTTTCGAAGCAACTGATATAAACAATCTGCTATGTGTGCAAAATGAGGTATCCAAATCATATAAAACACACAAGCTCCAATGAACCTCCGTACCTCTGAAGTGGTAGAACAATACTCCGTAATCTTGCCTATAGCATCCACCTTATCAGGTGAGGGTTTCCTGCCATAATATCCACACATATGGCCCACAATGACAACCTCAATTACTCCAAAAATAGATTTTTGCCCTGATAGTGTCAAGTTCACTTCTTCCAACCTGGCCAAAATCTTCTCACAAGCTGAAATATGATCAGCCACAAAGTATCTGCATCCCTGCTCATTTAGACTCTCATTCTTCTCTTCTTCTGCACACCCCTTAATGGGCACATCATCCAAGAAAGGCATGGTAAGCTAAGGTATGTAATCACGAAGGACCTTATGCATGGCATTCATCATATGCGCAACAGAATTAGTGGCACCTTGAGGCAAGGTACACATCCTGACAAGCCCAATAGGAATTCTCATAGTGGTTATGTCCCTGCTTTCCAAAGCCAGTTGAAACTAATCATATCCCGAATACAAATCACCTAAAGAATAGATGGCACGTCCAGCAAATGCTTTTGCAAACTCATCCACAACTGGACCTATACCAACATTCCTGATAGTAACTCTGTTTACTGGCTGCATGTCCTGTATAAATCGAAGAGTACCATTCTTCTTTGGAATCGTAAACCACCTATTTGAGTATGGTGCAGATGAAGGCTCAAGAATTCCCATCCTGATTTTCTCATTCAACAAATCAATCAGCTTTGGCAGGTGTGCCTTAGGCACTGGAATAGGTCGGAGGTTCCATGGAATATGAGGAATAGTAAAGATCACCATAGGAGCAACAATATCCGGATTCACACATCCAATCTCATGCAGGAAAAAAGTAAACCCCCTTCCATGTCGCTCAAGCATCTCCTGAAAGCATTGCTTCTCTGTGGATAGCAAGAAATCGCCATTTTCAATTTTCAATTCAGCAAGAGTCTCTGCTGAAAACTTATGGCCTATATGCTCCGGATTCCTCAAAATTGGCTGTTTGGCAGCCCTCTCTATTTACTGATCACTGTCAGCAAATAGGTGGAAGCGGTACAGCTACCGGCTTCACCTTCTTATCCACATTCTTGTATTTCGTGTCAACCCTGGCTTCATTATGATCCTCTGCATTATTCAAATCTTGCTGTAAATCAGCAATTCTGCACTCCAATGACTGAATATCCTCAGGCCTCTGCTCTATGGACTGCATAGGAACAGCCCTAAACTCTGGATGCTGAAATATTTCAGCAGTAAACTCTGTTGGCTGAAAGTTTTCAGCCCTCTGTGTCTCTGTAAACTGATCATATTCAGCCGGAAACTATGTTTGCTGAATTTCTTCAGCACTCAATACTTTTTGCTGAGTCACCTCAGCCTCTGACTCTATTTGTGACACAAAATCTGCAATTTCATGAAACATGTCCAGGGATTGCACTAATACATTACTGTGACAACTCTGCATATCAGTTTTCAACATATTCTCCATCTCTATCATCGTATCTGCACAAATCATGCTATCATACATCCCATCTATATGCTCATCATCCTCTAAAATTCCTGCATTTTTCAATTTTTTCTCCTTCCTGCATGTTGGAAACTGTGAGGAAGATAAGAGACGAAAGGAAGAAAGGAGAGAAGAGAGATACGAGACACCAGAAGTGGAACCCCAAAAGTGTGTCAACTGAGCACACATGATAGGAATATATAGAGGGGACCTGGGGCGCTATATATAGACAAACTATATATAGCTAACACCCCCGCTCAAATAAAGGTCCCTTACTATGGATGAGAAAACCCTTGGGGGCTCAAGGGAAAAACCCACAGCTCTATATAGACCTACCGTTATATTAATATTCAAAATATAAAATTACAAAGTTGAACTTACAAGAGCCTATTCATAGGCAACAAAGGAGCTACATCACTCCTAAATATACAACATGTAAAATAAGGATAAGGGACATCACTGCAAAAGATAAAATCTCCAAGAAATTCCTTCAACTGAACTTGGGATGTAAGCAGTATATCTGTCACATCAAAACTTAAAGAAAAACATTAAAGTGACATTAGAACAACACAAGGTCTAAGAACAACACAAGGTCTATAGAGATGGTTCGCGACGCCGCTCTATAGACAACATAACACATGTGGGGCCCCATGAACAGAATATAAATAAAACAATTTGTCATCAGCTGGAATATAGACGCTCATCAGCTGGAAAGAATATAAACAAAATAATGTGTCATCAGCTGGAATATAGACCCTCAGCAATGAAATAACAAACGAGGACAATCATCATGAAGCTCATCAATGAAATAACGAACGAGGACGATCATCATGAAGCATGGCAATATCAATATCCAAAAGTAATGTTGTATAGAGCTTAGCTTTATATGGATCGTTATTTATATCTTGGCATTCATCTCATTGAGGCTTCTTTAGCTTGGAAACTTCTGTAACCAAAGCTCTTGCCATCACAAACAAGAACACGCGAGCAACAACTAATGTATTTACGAAGTGAGTGGGGTTCCCTGTCTGCCTTGCAAGCTTGCAAAATATCTCAATTGCTCTCTCCAACACTGCTTCTTTCTTATCATTAGACGAAGATCGGAACTCCTCCCAAAACCTTCTGAAGTCAAGCTACGATTCATGAATGTCGCTGGACTTGACAAGTAACCCATTCACAGGAGTTTTAAGTTGGCCATGTCTAGGAAAATATGCAGACTGTGGTTGTGGAAAACCAACTTTATCTTTGAAACATGCTACCCATTTCATTGTCACTTTGTTTATTCTAGATACAAAAGAGACATCTGCAGCTTGACTTCATACTGCTCAATTAATACAAGCAACAAATTCAGTATACCCTCCGTATGGGCTGGATATTTTTATCTGCCACCAAAATTGAGAATTGAAAGCATCTTCCAGACCTTGCTGTCCCTCCAACTGCTGATGAGATCCAAGACTATGATTTATATATCCTGCAGATTTCAATTCTTTGCTCTTCAATGCAAATGTGCATCACTCCGGTCAGGATGGAAGGTTTGGAATGCAGCAAATCTGCATTGCCTGCAAGCCAACTCCAATGATCTTGTCTCTTCTTCTTACAAGAAAAATCACTCGTCCAAGTCAACGTTGCAAAGATTTTTTAAAAAAAGAGCTCCTCTCAATGACCTACTCCAATCTGCAATACTGATACTATAGCAACACCACGCGCAATACCAATCCCTGTCTGGATGCCAGTTTATAAAATCCTAAATCCAGCACCAACGCAAAAGAAAGACTGCCTCTTGGTTAGAATTTTTTTCTGATTTCTTAAGGCTGTCCAGTTGTGGATTATTGCTATCCCAAAATAAGGCTTACCTGCTATGACCAGAGACGAGCTTGTCCAGTTCACCAATAAGGCTGATGGAGAAACTCCAGAGGAAAAATGGATCAAGATGAGCCGAAAGGAACCGGATTTTGATCGAAATTGGCCTACAAAACCTCACCTTGAAAAAGAACCTTGCCCCATCAAAGACCACGACCTGTGATTCAAGAACTTGCCTTTCGAGAGCAACCGCACGCTCATCGATGGCAACGTTGAAGGCATCTACAGGCAAAGCCACTGGGTCCTCATCTTGCACATGGTAAGGCATGGACATGAAAGTAGGCTACCGCTCATATGTTAGGACAAGTTCTTGGCCCCGCTGCCTTGTTCTTCTGTATGAGGATCACGGCTTCTCTCTAGTGCAGCTCGAGGCTGCCTCCTCATCCAGCACGCGTGCATCGCTTTGTGATGTTGTAGAACCTCGCTCTGATACCATGTTGGAAACTGCGAGGAAGACGAGACGAAAGGAAGAAAGGAGAGAAGAGAGATATGAGACACTGGAAGTGGAACCACCCCAAAAGTGTGTCAACTGAGCACACATGATAGGAATATATAGAGGGGACCTGGGGTGCTATATATAGACAAACTATATATAGCTAACACTGCATATGTACTGCCTGGCAGCTCTATGCAACTTAGAAGTCTTCTGATAGCTCATCGAACTGTTTGCTGAAATTCCAACAAAACTAGAGGAGAAAACATTGCTGCCAGGAGGCGAGAACTTCAATCTCCTCTACTCTGTACCATCGTCATCTCGCGAAACAGTGGTACCTAATGAAAACCCGAATCCCTCACAATGGGCAGAGGTGCATCTCTAAGAGTATCTCTGTTTCTAACATGGTTCACACACACAGTCATAAATTGAACTACTCTCATGCCATCTTTACTGCGAATCCGTGCATAAGGAGATCCATCATCCATTACCTTTGTTTCCATGCGCATCTCTGTGATAAATGGTTGTCCAAGAATTATGGGATAAGAGCATGAATCCTGCACAAAGAAATGGAAATCCTCCTCTACATCTCCAATAGAAACCCTGACACTGGGACAGGCAACATACAAATCACCTGCAGTGTTGTTGGCAGCTCTCATACGCCACCCATGCTCTACATCCATAGGCCATCTGTTGCTTTCATAAACTCCACGAACTATGAGATTAATCTCTGAACCATGATCCACCAAAGCAACATAAGGCACATGTTTCTCTCCAATTTTTACCATCGTTTCTGTAGTTGCCCTAGCCCAATGACTCCGCGAAAAGTGACTACGCGGTATCAAGACAGGCTCATCAGTTTCAGCATAATGCATAGGCTGAACCCTCTTCTCTATCTGTGGAAAAACAGAAGCATTCTCAACCATAACCTCATCCTCATCCTCATCCAACTCCCCAATCAAAACTCCATGTGTATCAGTAGTAGGCAATGCATGTCTTTTCCTCTTCAGGACCTCTTGGAACTGATCTTGAAACTCTCTTTTCGAGATGCCCAAAACCTGAGAAATAGTAAAAGTCACCTCACTGCCAAGTATCTTATCATTAAAGTTTCTCTTCATGTCTATAAATGTCTCAATATCAGACATCAATCTAAACCCTGGCTGCTTTCTCTCTCTAGGCTCTTGCCTCTTTTCTCTCTTTTGAGCATCTTCCATCTGCCGTTCTGGCCCTGGTCTCAAAGGCGGTCCTGCAGTAGGTGGAGTAACAAACTCACCCCCTCTAGTCTTTTTGTTGAGATATCGAGCTCCACTCATGATATGCCAGGGTGACCGTCGTGTATTTATGTCACCGACTTGTCAGTTGCAGACGCGGGTGGTACACCGCCCATGAATAATAGCTACATGATTGCTATCCTTATCTACTCTAGTTCGTGGCTCAGTTAGTATGCCACCTTAGTTAGTTGAGTTTGGTTTGAGACCCATATATAGGGTTCTTCTATTTCTTTGTACTAGAGTTCTTTTTGGCTTACACAACTAAGAAGAGGAAAACTGTTTTCAGCCTCCACCTTTGTGTGTATTCCCCCATCGTGCAATCAAGAAAGCTACAAGTGAGACTCCTTCCTTCTCTCCCACAATCTTGACATGGTATCAGAGCCTTGTTCGTGGTAAGGAGCTCAAGAAAGCAAGCCAAGCTCGCGGTGGTCTGGTAAGAGGAGCAGTGTTGCTTTCATTTTCTGTTTTGGGAGCAGATCTTTGCAGGTAGCACAACCGGAAATTGCAGGAGTGCATTGTCTCAGGTTGAGACGCCCTTCGCGGTGAAGCAAGAGGGCAGTATATGCTGCGATAAGGGCTTTAGCCCTTGGCGACCTTGTTTTTTTTATTTGAGGCCATTTCGGGGCCTGTTTTGCAGACGGAAGTTTTCTGCACGCACTCAGGAAAAGGCTCAGTTTTATGCTGTGCAGCCACTGTTCTACAGGTCGGTGAAAAGTTACTGTAGAAATTGCATCGTATGCTTGTGCACAGAGACATTGGGAGTTTCAGAATCATCCTTGGTTCCTGTTTATGCAAAATCGTCACTAGGAAGTGACTGTGTGGTCAAATACCACTTTCGCCAGTTTTGCAGATTTGCCCTTGTGAGGGTGAAGTTGTGTTTTTTGCAGTGACAAAATTTCTTGCAGTATTCTGTAATGGCGTCTGATTCTCTTTCACAGATTGTCACTGAAAAGCTTGACAAGAACAACTTCCAGGCATGGAAGTTTAGAATGACGAATTTCCTTATGGGAAAAGGATATTGGGAATTTGTTGCAGGAAATGAAGAAGAACCAGTTCTTCCTGATGTTCCCAATCAACAGCAAATGCAGGCATTCAAAGCATGGCATGAGAGAGCCAGGAAAGTTATGTACTGGCTGTCTATCAGCATTTCAGACTCTATGATTGTGCATATTCAGGATGCAAGTACGCCAAAGGAGGCATGGGATACTCTGTCAAAGATGTATAGCACAAATACGCAAGCCAGGAAAATGCAGCTCAAGCAAGAGTTGCACAATGTGCAAAGAGAAAATATGAGCATCAATGACTACCACATGAAGGTGAAGAAGATCACAGATGCACTTGCTTCCATTGGGTCGCCAGTGGAAGATGATGATTTAGTTTCTGTGACCTTGAATGGTCTAGGAAAGGATTATGCACAATTCCAAACATCCATTTCAGTTCGTGAAAGATTTCCTGATTTTGAGGAGTTGATTGCTCTTCTAATTTCTGAGGAACAGAGAAATGGTGGTGCATCTTCTTCAGGAGGAACTTCAAAAGAAGCTGTCTTCTACTCAAATGCTGGAAGAGGTAGAGGCAGAGGTAGAGGAGGCCGATTTGGAGGCCGTGGTAGAAATCAGAATATGCAGCAAACTCAAGAAAACCAGTCCTATGGAGGAGGACGTGGTAACTCTAGAGGCAGGGGGAGCCAAAGAGGTCGTGGTGGATGGCAAAGAGGCCAAAATGCAAACAGCAATGTTGAATGCTACTACTGTGGTAAAATGGGTCATATGGCTAAAGACTGCTATAAAAAGCAGAATGACATCATGAATGGAAAACTGCAACAAGGGAACTATGCATCTTCTAGTAGACAGGGTGATGACAGAAATGAGCATTTGTTTATGGTGCAGCACATGAACAATTCTATGACAAGTGTAGAAGAAAGCAACGATGTGTGGTATGTTGACTCAGGTGCATCAAACCACATGACATGTCATGCAGAATGGATGGAGGATGCAAGGAAAATTGAAAAACCAGGATTTGTGGAGACTGGTGATGATACTGCACATCCGATTGTGCAGATTGGAAAATTTCCTTTGTCTATGCAGGATGGGAAAAAGAAATACCTGTCCGATGTATTTCATGTCCCGAATATCACCAAGAATCTGGTTTCTATTGGTCAAATGGTTGAACAGGGCTTGCAGGTTAGATTTAATCCTCATGGATACTTTGTTGAGGATATGAAAAATAAAGGTCGCTTGATAGCAAAAGGAAAGAAGAAGGGCAGAATGTTTACGTTGGATGCAGACATGTCTGAATTGAGTGCAGCAATGTTTGCACATGGGACCGGTGTAGTTGCAGATATTGATATCTGGCATAAACGCATTGGTCATGTTAATGTACAGCGACTTAAATCAATGCAGGCCCAAAATATTGTTGCAGGATTGCCTAGATTCAAGGTTGCAGAAATGCATAAGGTATGTGAAGCCTGTCAGTTTGGAAAACAGGCAAGGAAACCATTTCCTAGACATGTTCAAGAGAGTAAGAAGCCATTGGAATTAATCTACTCTGATGTGTGGACTACTAAAACTGCATCTCTTGGAGGCTGTCATTATTTTGTTACTTTTATTGATGACTATAGCAGAAAAGTTTGGGTGTATTTTATGAAAAAGAAAAGTGAAGTTTTTGGGTATTTCAAAACTCTTAAAGCTATGGTTGAAAAAGAAATAGGCCTGCAAATAAAATGCCTAAGGTCAGATGGAGGGGGAGAGTACCTCTCAAATGAGTTTGCAAGGTTCTTGCAGGAGCATGGCATAAAGCAGCAATATTCATGCAGTCATACCCCACAGCAAAATGGAATTGCAGAAAGAAAAAAGAGACATATTGGAGAGGTATCTCGTGCCATGCTCAATGAAAAAGACCTGCCAAATTTTTATTGGGCTGAAGCAGTTGCTACAGCAGTCTACATAATGAACAGGACTCCCACTGTAGCAATACATAGAATGACTCCAGAGGAGAGGTATATTGGTAGGAAACCAGATATTTCTCATTTGAAAATTTTTGGTTGCATTGCCTATGTACATGTGCCAAATGAGTTGAGATCCAAGTTGGATCCAAAAGCTGAGAAGTGCATCTTTATTGGTTACTCTCTGCAGCAAAAAGGGTATAGATGCTATAACCCTTCTATTCGTAAGTTTATAGTGAGCAGAGATGTTTTTGATGAGATGAGTAGCTGGTACAAACCAATAAATGTGATTGATGATGTAGATGCACAAAATGGTAATGCTGCACAGAATTCACAGCAGCAGTCACAAAATATTAGTGGACCTAGAGCGTCCTCTAGCAGTGGTTCACATTCTTCGCCATGGACAGGCAGATTGAGATTAGGAGAATCTTCTCAAAGTAATGCAGATAGTGGTATGTAGGTATCACGAAAAGGAAAAGAGAAGGTTGATCAGCCCATGTTTGATGTGAATGCAGGTCACTCTTATGTGGATGGTGAATCCAGTGGCTCAGAACAGAGCATTGATGATGAGTTGGGTATTCCTTCTATTGTTACACCTGGAGTAAGGAAGACCAGGGATGTTTTGAGAGCACCTGGGAGTGAACCCACTTTGCGCAGGTCTACCAGAGTTAGGTATCCTGTGGATAGGCTGAAATATGATGGATTTACAGCCATTCACTATGCATATATGGTCAAGGTGATACAGGAACCAGAACCCACTTCTTTTGAGCAAGCCATGGGAAAAGAAAAATGGGAGAAAGCCATGGATGAAGAAATGGATGCCTTGGAAGCAAATGCTACATGGGAATTGGTACCTTTGCCTAAAGGTAAGAATGCAATTGGCTGTAAGTGGGTTTATAAGGTGAAGCACAATGCAGATGGTTCTGTGAACAGATACAAGGCAAGATTAGTAGTCAAGGGGTATGCACAAACATATGGCATTGACTATGAAGAAACATTTAGTCCGGTTGCAAGGATGGCAACCGTAAGAGCAGTCATTGCTATGGCTGCATCAAAGGGATGGTCTTTACATCAGATGGATGTAAAGAATGCCTTCTTACATGGTGATTTGCAAGAAGAGGTCTATATGGAGCACCCACCAGATTATGTGCATGCTGTTCATCCTGAGTTTGTTTGCAGGTTGAAGAAAGCCTTGTATGGCTTGAAGCAAGCACCTAGAGCATGGTCTGACAAGATAGGACAGTATCTTGTCACTATTGGCTTTCAGATTTCCAAGGCAGATTTCTCACTTTATGTGAGAAAAACAGAGAAAGGTATTATGCTACTTGTCATTTATGTTGATGATTTGATTATGACAGGTGACAGTTATGAAGATATCCTTCATGTGTAAATGCTATTGAAGCAGAAGTTTGAGATGAAGGATTTGGGAGAGCTGCGTTATTTCTTGGGCATTGAGGTGATTAGATCACCAAGTGGGATACAACTCTTGCAGAGGCAGTATGGATTGGACATGCTGTCCAAATATGGGATGACAGGCTGTAAGCCTATTTCAGTTCCTTTGGAGCAGAATGTGAAGCTGAGCACAGATGCAGGTGAGCTTCTAGAAGACCCTCTGTACAGACGCATAGTAGGAAGTTTGATTTATATGACTATTACCAGGCCAGATTTGAGCTATGCTGTTGGATTGGTAAGTCAGTTTATGCAGGCTCCAAGGAAACCACATTTGGATGCGGCTAGACGCATACTCAGGTATGTGAAGTCCACATTGCAGTATGGACTATTTTATGAGACTGGGGTTCAGATACAGTTGCATGGATACACTGATGCTGATTGGGCTGGTAGTATTTCTGATAGACGATCTACCAATGGATATGTGTTCTCTTTTGGGAGTGCTGCAGTCACTTGGAGCAGCAAGAAACAGCCTACAGTTGCCTTGTCGAGCACAGAGGCTGAGTACAGGGGTGCAGCAATGGCTGCATGTGAGGTAGCTTGGTTGCATAAGCTACTTTATGATATGCATCGGTCTACAGATGGGCCAGTTGTCATTTATTGTGACAACATGAGTAGTATACACTTGGCAAATAACCTAGTCTATCATGCTAGAACAAAGCACATTGAGGTGCATTATCACTATGTGCGAGAGAGGGTTTTACTAGGTCTTATTGATCTAGTTTATGTCAGCACAGAGGATCAGGTAGCTGACATATTCACGAAGGCATTGGGCGCAGAGAAGCTGCGCAAGTTCAGAGACCTGCTTGGTGTGTAGGAATTGGGATTGAGCTCGAGGGGGAGTGTTGAGATATCGAGCTCCACTCGTGATATGCCAGGGTGATCGTTGTGTATTTATGTCACCGACTTGTCAGTTGCAGACGCGGTTGGTACACCGGCCATGAATAATAGCTACATGATAGCTATCCTTATCTACTCTAGTTCGTGGCTCAGTTAGTATGCCACCTTAGTTAGTTGAGTTTGGTTTGAGACCCATATATAGGGTTCTTCTATTTCTTTGTACTAGAGTTCTTTTTGGCTTACACAACTAAGAAGAGGAAAACTGTTTTCAGCCTCCACCTCTGTGTGTATTCCCCCATCGTGCAATCAAGAAAGCTACAAGTGAGACTCCTTCCTTCTCTCCCACAATCTTGACACTTTTTAGCTACACTTGGATTTTCTTCATTCCTCTTATGCTTCTCCTCAACAAGTACATCTTCTCCCTGAGACTTAGCCAAGTAGGCATAAATAGTGTACCTGTCAACAGGCGAATCCCAACCTGTCTCAGATCTGATGCTAGAGCCTGCACTAGTCAAAACAGTTTGCTGAATTTTTCCCTTGTTTGCCGTCTCCATAGCATGTCCATAATGCTGACTGATTCTCTGATCCCTTCTCAATCTGGACTCCATATGCAAAAGCATCTCCTCTAGTTGCCACATAAGAAGTACGCGCAGCCATGTCATCCACTAACTTCTTCATTCCGCCTTTCCCAAAGTTGGTAGCAAGCGGAGCTCCTGTTTCAGTCAACCAAATCTTACCATCTTGTCCCCAAAATACCAAATTCTTCCTCCTTGCATCCTGAAAAGATTCACAATCCCTACAATGGTGATGGTCCGTACTATCACACCAAATACATCTTCGATCTCTCCTAGGTGCACTAGGAGCACTCCTAGGTGCAGTAGGAGCATTAGAAGAAATAGTAGGCGCAGTCGAAGTAAACTGCTCTTTCAAATTTTCCACCAATTCTACTTTAACTGACTCCAGTGTCAAATCCGTTATGCCTTTGATTATATCATCAAGAGAGGTAGGCACCGACGGAGTGGATGGTTTTGGAGCAGAAGGAGCCAACATTGGTCTTGGAGCAGGAGGAATAGGAGGAGTAGAAACAGTAGGCACTGGCATAGGCCATGAAACTGGTTGAGGAAGAGAAGAAATAACAGGGATAGAAGCAGGCATAGGAGCAGAAGACGGCGTCGGTGTCATAGATCCATTCTGTAGGCGGGTCTTCCATATCCTCCTCTTGGTCAAAGTCGAGACTGCATCTTGGGCATCTTGCCAATCCGTTTTAAGACCCATAGGCTTCGTGCGATCCTCAAGAAGCTCTCCCAATTCTTCCTGAAGAGCAGGATCTGCAGCTTGCAAGAAAAGCTCAACTTTCTCAACATCCAATGCTCTTTGTTCAATGGCATGAAGCTGACTATACCTCTCTTCAAATTCTTGAATCAACTCTGAAGCAGCTAGACATTTGTTTGGCATGTAGACCCACTCTCGGAATGATCGCCGTGTAGCCATCCCAAAGTCCTCAAGGAAATACTCTTCTTTCAGGGCCTTCTTAAAATCTTGCCAATGCGAATTTTGAATAAAAAGATCAGTCACTTTTGCCCTCAAGGCGGGTGTGACAAGACGAAGGAAATACTTACTCATAAGTCCAGCTGGAACTCCAAAAAACCCCATATTGATCTCCTATGTCTTTAAATATGCTGAAACATTACAGCCATCAAATAGCTTCTTCTCATTCTCAACTGCTTCAATCGCCTTAGTCGCGCTGATTGCATTTTCTTGCTCCGAATATAGTTGCCTTTGCTGAGACAACTGTTGTTGATGCAATTGCTGCTACTGCTGCATATACAATTGTGTCTGCTGATTTTGAAGCTGCATATACATAGACATATTCTGCAAAATCTGTTTTAGATCATCCGTTGAAGTACTTGAAGCAGCAGTCAATAATGGAGCTGAAGTAGAGGACGCAGCAGGAATCGTAGAAGAGGCTGAAAATGATGCTGAAGTATCTCCCATCCTGAAATTTATGCGACGCTTTCACGTCAGGTTCACCAAAGATGTCGAAGGGTTTTTGAAAGCAAAGTCGCATCCACAAAAGACCTTGACGAATTTCAAGATAGAAGATCAATCATGTGAATAATCCAATGTTAGAGATTGGTCTCATCATCAACTGGTTCAAGCCTCCAGCTTCTTGAAATGTGGCATTTAAACTTGAATGTATGCAAAACAAGTCCTCATTATGGACAAACTCTGAATCAAATAATTTTGGCAGCCACAAGGCAATCGCAGAACACAGTCAATAAAGTCTGCCTGAGCAAAAGTAGTTGTAAATTTTGCTATCCAGTGCGTAAGGTTTAAAAATGGCAACTAAGCCAATCTTGAATATATTCAAGGCCGCAGCTCACTCAGCGTGAGTTACAACCAGAAAAGCAATCCATCTGATTGCTAGTTATTTCCTCTCATGGTGGCTTGAATAGGATCGCTAGCTTACATACAATTCTGAATGAAATAAATAGCTTCCACTCTTCAGCAACATTGATGTTCATACATTGCAATCTCACTTTATGGACAGGTTTCTATTCAGATGGTGCATTCTAAGTACACAAAATAGATCGGAGTCAAGAATGATGTTGTCATGACAGTCATCAACTACCAATTACTGATAAGCATGCCTATTGATAAGATCATAGCCTCTAGCAGCGTCTTGACAATTGTAGGAATTCCTCTTTCAATACATGCTTTTATCTTCTAGTAATTGTACATCTAGAATGCATGCCTTGCAGTCATTGGGGCGTCCCGATCCAAGCACGTCAATATGTACACGAGAGGCCTGGTTCTTCACAGCTTCTTCGATAAGGCACTCCGTGTCAATGAAGACCACATACGAAGGGGTAGTGCGGTTGCCTTGGTTGTTGGCGATCATCTTCACCCGAACATGCTGACAGATGCTGACGCAGGAATAGGTAGTCCCGAGGTCAATCTCAATGGCACTGATCCCTTTAGGACAGCTTCTGTGTCCTATGTGCGAACTCCTCGTTCATCAGCTTTGTGTCAGCTTCTAGTCCATCCTAGCAAATGACTACATATGGAACACTCGAATTCAATCGCGCTATCAGTTCGTCACTGCAGTCTTCTTCTCCTTGTGCTTACTCGGGATGCAGCGCCTTCTTCTCGTTGTGCTCACTCAATCGCAGAATGAGTCGTGATTCTGCATCGCTTCTGCTACCTTCATAGCACAATGATTTAGCCGACTAGCTCTCCTCTGGATGCGTCAGTTGTTGTTCAGTTTTGATAGATATGCACCATGGATTGACTCCTACAGTTGCATCCATCTCTAAATTATCAGCAACAATGTGAGAAAGATTTTACGGCACCGGGTGATGGATATGGTCGTTGTTGACACAAAGGTCCTGTTGTTGCGGTATTTGTCGCTCTAGGCTGCACTCCTTTCAGACCAACACCCCAGCCTCCTCGAGGTGCATCAGAATAGGAACTAGGATCCATGGGTCTAGCTCTTCGGTATCAGATGTCACCCTGTCTCTCTTCCCCTCTCCCATGTTTCCGCAGCAGTTGCCTAGTCTTTTTTTTCCCCCCCAAAAAAACCTTTTCCCCCCCAAAATAGCCATCTGTGGCTTTCTTTTTCTTTCCCCAGGCCAGACAATTCTATATATAACTGCACAACGGCACGTCAGAATTTCCAGTAACTCCAAACCACAAAAATGAATTCAAATAATCACAGTTACTGCCAGAGAAGCTAATCTCGAAACAAGAGATTATCTGGCACACATGCATTCTCTCTGTACAGCCTCCTGGACTTGCATCAGAAATGCATTCCCATGTCTCTTTTAAACAGCAATAAGCTTCTAGAAATTCAGACTTTGCCTCAACTCTTGCTTCATATGAAGAAGAGTCTCTCCAAACTGGCTCATTGTTTCATATATGCTTGATTAACTCTCTGTTAAAACAGTGGGCCTAGTACACCACACCAAAGCTCCATGAGATAGTTATACAGTGTGAAGTCAGCAGCAACCAGGACTCTATAAATTGAGTAAGATGCCTCAAGCACAGGAGACAGACCAGTGATAGAGGTAGACCCATTTGTGGGTAAAAAGTAGTCTGCCATTTTGACTCCCTCACCTTTCTCAGTCATCAAAGCATCAAACATTATATAGGCATTATGTTCAACAATCCTAGCAGATAAAAGAGCACCAAGTTCTCCTTCGGCTCTATATGTATCACTTCCTAACACCATGATTTTGAAATCAAAACCTGTCTCGTCGACCTTCAAGTGGGGTTTTTGCCATTCTTCACAAACATATCCACCATTATGCTTCCCACAAATATATTCACTTCCGAACCTCTCTCCACTATGCTGGCACGCAGAATAAGAATGCAAACACAACAACTAAGTATGTACAAAGTAACAAATGTCACACACACAACTTTTTGGTGGATTTCACACCTCGGATGCGCAGCAGCACGACAACGGCATGGGCGATTTTGCTAATCTCTCTCTTTTTTTTTCTTTTTATAAAATCTCCAAAACTAGCTAAAACATCACTTGTATTTTTTAAAAATATGACATCCAATTTTAGAAATCTCCATATCTTTTTGGATAAGATCTAAAATATGCTAGTTTTTGCCAAAAAATCTAATGTTTTTTTACCATCCATACTATACACATTAACACTAGTGATTAATATGGCTCATAACTCTGGTTCATGTTGTATCTTCTGTGAAGCGTGGCTACAGTCTTTTTCAATCTGAGAAAAATATCAAATTACAACTCTTGATTTTTAAAAATAAATATTTTAATTGAATACAAATAATTAATTATTAACGTTAGTTAGTTTTTAGTTAGTAACCTTACTAACTTATTAATTGACCAACTAACTTTTAAAATAACTAACTAACTTTTAATTGCATGGAAATATTAAAGGTCCTTTGATTTCATATAAGTGAGGAACAAATTGGAGGATAGACTGAGAAACAGACTGTGAAATGGATTGAGAATGTTCACTCTACTAAATAGAGGGTTGTTGTCTCTATGGCAATAGAGTGTCACTACTATCATAAGGATTCCAACCATATTGAGAGAGATATTTTCTTGTGTTGCAATTTAATGTGGGAGTTTTAAAATATAGGTGTCACATGAGTAACATTGTTATAGAATGTAGCTAACAAATAGTATTTTAGCATCGCAAAATTAATCATATTAACAACACATGAAATTGTGTTCTTAACGTACACACTTCACATGTTTTTTATGTAAACTTCATCTTTTGAAAAAAAATCATAATATTCACTCCTATGTTTTACAAAAATACAATATTTTCTTAGGTGAATATCACTAATTTAATAAGGTCACTAAGCCCCTTTCCTTGTAGCATAGTATGAAATTTCCCATTAAGACATGAAGGATTGCAACTTTAGTAAAACACATTATAATTATTTTGTTTTTGTTTTGATAGTTTTGTCTCATTTTTTTAGTCTACTTTCCTGGATTCTTTCTCAAACTTAGACATAGAAGCCTAAAGATACCACTCATAGGCGGGTCTACCCTATGTGGCCTAGACACTCTTTCTTTACATCTTTCATGTTCCAAAAATTCCATGTACTCTTTTTGTTTCTAGTCTCTTCTTTTTGCATGGATTTCTCATCTTCTAGCTTGGTTCCTTGTTAGTCCTATGTTTATGCATTTGAAGCAACGTGAACATGAATCTTTTCTTGTGCTCTCCAAATGTATGGATATTTTTCTAAGTCATCAAGGCCATTAAGTTATTGTCCTTGCTTAACCTTCGTTGTCTTTGTTTTCATTCACAAGATGTGGAGGAAAGAAAAGAAATAAATTTTGGGTTTTCCCTAGAAGATGTGCTACTTTTTAATTTTTGGACAAAAAATTCTAACTATTTGCATTGCTTTTCTTTTTGAAATAACGATGTCGCTACTTGACAAATAATGGAGAGAGAGAGAGAGAGAGAGAGAGAGGTGCTACTTTTTAATTTTTGGACAAAAAATTCTAACTATTTGGATTGCTTTTCTTTTTGAAATAACGATGTCGCTACTTGACAAATAGTGGGGAGAGAGAGAGAGAGAGAGAGAGAGAGAGAGAGAGAGAGAGAGAGAGAGAGAGAGAGAGAGAGAGAGAGAGAGAGTGTGTGTGTGTGTGTGTGTGTGTGTGTCTGTGATGTAGAGATCTCAAAGAATGTTGAGGAGATGTTAAGGTTGGTAAGCTCAAAAACAGGAGGCAAAAATCACTAATTATAGCTAGAAATACATTAATTATAGAGGGATATAGTAATTTAATGGGCATTCATATTTTTTTGAGTTAAAACGACCGAGCTAAAATCCTTGACCTAACATTGTTTTTCTCTTACTTCACAATTTCTTCTATGAATAAGGAATATGTGTCCATAATTAGTTTCTCAATATACTTATGATTGAATTATATTCAATTTGACTCATAATTCATACGCTATTCATGAATAAATCTTGTAAATGATTCATGAAATTGGATGCATTAGTCCCTAATTATCTTATAGAGTCGAAGGATCCCTACAATGATTACATGTTATAGATGGATTACATGTTGGCACATCACTTTGTCTTGAATTTAGACTGAGACAAGTGCTCATTTCTTGGGAAATATCCACTAAAACACACCTATATTTTGTGAACAACATTATAATATTCATAAAATTTTCAAGATTACCAAGGCACTATATAGTTTTGTTCAAAATCTTAACAATATTCACATACCCATGCACCTTAAACAAAAAGCATGATGAATGAATTCAAATGTAACAACATTCATCTCAATAACTCATAATTTTTTAATCTAATAAAAATGACAAAAATGAATAGATTATAGTTGCAAATTCATACAAGAGTTGTATAATAGAACTTCTTGACTATAATAATCACACTGGAAGATCACACAAGAATATGCCTAATTTAAGGGGAAAACCCCATTTTTATAAAAGCACGTGAATAATTAAAAGGATACATTTGAGATTTTTTGTAGTTTTGATACTAAAATTAAAGTTTTCATGGAGCACTTGCTAAATTTTGGAGATGTATGAGGAATTCTTAAGGAGTCTCATTAGGAGAAACGTGTAGCCTTACGAATGGAATATAACAATGTTCTAAGGTTTGTACATCTCAACCACACTAAATTCATTTACTTTGCAAACCACTTGGAACTTAAAGAATCCTGCAATCTGAGCAAGCTCTCTTAGCTCTCTTTCAGTACGCTCTCGACCTCCTTGAGTGAATAAAAACATCAATTGGTCCCATCCATAGCTAAGACGACTGTTAACATCTGTGCCAAGTTTGTTTGGCAAAATGGTATCTAGTACTATGACTCTCCCATTTGTTGGAAGTGCAAGGTAGCAGTTTCTTAAGATCTTGATACAGTCCTCATTTGACCAATCATGTAGAATCCACTACAAGTGCCCACGACATGTTTAGGGGATTATTTTTGACTCATGAAAAGTTTCCAAACCTTTCTCACAAAGCTAGAATATGATAACATACCTTCATGAAAATAGCCTCTGCTTGTGGAATGGTGTCAAACATGTCTCCTTCCACATGTTTCACACTCACTGCAAGAGAACTACATTTAGTTAGATTTACGTTTACATCAAAATTGTAAAATGTGCCGAGTCAATATGATCATAAATTGCCATCTTCATGTATTGTATCATGGTCTATCCCCATCCTCTTGTATGAACAAATTTGTAGTAAGCATGTCAAGTAGGTGTTGCTTTTGGATAGTATCGTGCTAGACCTTGATACGAAGGTGCAGCCCGTATAACATGTGGTTGATCAAAGTTGATGCCTTTGATGTGAGGATACTTTTCTACAATTGAATTTACGCAAGCTCCAAACCCACCACCAACATCCACAATGCTAGTAAGAGCTTCGAAACCACCGTATACTCGAAGCACGGACCGCATGAGTAGCTTGGAGTGGTTGACCATAGCAGAGTTGAAGAGCTCGTGGAGTTCGGGGTGACCGGGGGCATATGTGAAGAAATCGGTGGCATGGGCTTCAGAGAAGGGAGGTACACCATCGAGGATAGCCTCGGAGGTCTTCAGCCCAGAGTCCATGATGGCTCGGTGATGGGTTGCAAGTAAGAGGGGGGCGAAGGATGTATGCCGATGATCTTGTACGAAGTATTTGGAGGTCGGAGTGAGGCCATATAAGGTCGTCACCGGGTCGGCAACGGAGAGAGAAGAGTTGAGGAGGGAGTGGGAGGCAAGGAATCGCAGGAGACGATCGAGAGAAGATGAAGAGTAGAAGGAGGAGGCGTTGGGCGAAATATGAGAGAGGATTTGGGATGCGGAGAGCTGCTGATGAGGGTGATGCTTGGCAAGGACGTCGAAGACTTTCAGCTTGACGGCAGCCAGCAAGCTAAAGGAGACAGCGTTGAGATGAAGGAATTCCAGGGCTTTGGACCATGCATTAGAACCGGACAGATCTTCAGCATCATCCTCAGGCAGTTGGCAGCTGCAGCTGCCAATATCGTCACTGCCTAGGTTCGCACCCATCGACACTTACACGCTCCGAGCGCGCGCGCGCGCGACACACAGAGAGAGAGAGAGAGAGAGAGAGAGAGAGAGAGAGAGCGCGAGCGCGAGCACAGCTGCGTAGGTACTATCTTATAATGTCTCCTTTATGTAAGGAGATGAACTGGAATGTCTCCTTAATATAAGCGGATAACTTTGAGGCACTATCTTATAATGTCTCCTTTATTAACGGAGATCAACTGTAAAAAACTAGAGCAGCACAAGTTACAACCACTACCTTCTCAGAACATAGCTGTGAGTCCATTCAGCTATTCGTTTTCAAGGGTAACTTTGCATTACCTTATGAAGGGCCAAATCTCAAGGGACTTTTTCTAGACTAATTTAATAAGGGTACCTTTGAACTTTTTTGAAATGTAACTCCTCTTTGAAAGGTTAAAATTTTCACATCTTTCTCTGGAGGGTAAAGTCCTTTGAGAAGGGCTTTGGATTCATCATAACCAAGGCCCAAGTCCATTGTAGGTTAGGGCCCAATGCGTACTAAGCTATGGTAATGCTATTAATTAGTCAAATGGAATGAAGTGGACTAATTCACACTTAGTATAATTTTAATATTAAAAAACAAAGTTTTTATTGTAAGGATTCAAATAAAGTATTTGTAAGATAAATATATAATAAAGAACGTAATAATTACTAAGTATGAGAAGGATAATAGGAGCAAAGGAAAAAATATAACTTATCTATGGTCCTTATTATCAATTTATTAAGATAATTTTTGAAATAAGAATAATAATTATCATGTTGTTTTGATACATTTATTCTTTATATACCTATTTATGATGGGATGAACTTTGACACCTCTCCTCTTCAAGTAGACATAAAGTGGAAGACAAGTTTTACTTTTTCATGTTTTAGCTTCTTTTATATACTTGCAATTATTAAATGTTTTCATAAAGAGACCTTATCTTGTTGCTATAATAAAGAAAATCGAGCTAATACAAAAGCGTAATATTATTTGCAATGTACAAAGTATACAATTGATAAATAAACTTGTAATCTAGAAAATTTGATAGAATGCACTTTTTAACTTATGAATGCAAAATTCTAAAACATAATTATAAATTATACTTTAAGGAATACATTTTTTAACATATAAATGCAAAATAATAATATCTAAAAATGATATGCAATGTGCACAATTGGTGAGTTAAGTTGTACTCCACAATATATTCAAACATATAACTTTTGATACATAAATACAAAGTGATAATATTATATTGTAATATGCAAAGTTAAAATTAGAGAATGAAACTATTAACCACATTAATTTATTGCATCCAATCAATGCAATGTATGCGAGATGTTTCTAAACCTTACAATTACAAAAATATTTTATTACAAAACATATATGATATCAATAAGTCTTTACTTCTTGGTATTGGAGGGTATAGCCTTGCTAGTTTACTCTAAAGAGAAGTCCTAGGCTAGCTTGCAAAGAAACTATTCATTCCCCATTCTCTTGCTTCTTTACCATTTATCCTTGATAGTCTCAAGCTCTTTCATGATCATATCTCATCTATTTATTCTCTCAGGTCTACAACAACATCTCTATTATGGCTCTATTTAATTTTAGGGGCATAGCGACGGGCGATTGCAACGAATATTAGCGGTGTCGCTATTTGCGTCCCATTTGCGACAAAATAGCGATGGTACTCAGAGAAAAAAAAATGGACGAGACCCTAGCGTGGCATTTTGCCACAAAGTGCCTTTGGGAGGGGGAGGGTTAGGAAGAGAAAAAGAGAGAATGAGAGCTTCTCACCACCACCACCACCGCCGCCGCCGTCGCCATTCACAAAGAAGAGGAGGAAGTGCACGAAGGAAAAAGAGGGCCGTTGCAAAGAGTAGACGAAGAATCCATCCTTGGGCCTTTGCAATGAGTACATTGCCTTCTCTTAGTTTATTCTTGCTCTTTCTTCTTTTGTTTTGTTTGTTTTTGTTGAAAATAAGGTGCATTGAGAGAGAAAGAGAGAAAATGAGAGAGGGAGAATAACAAAGGAAAAGGAAGAGAGAATGAGAGAATAAACATGAAAGATAACAAAGAAACAGAGAAACAGAGAGAGGGAGGGAGGGAGAGAGGAGAATGAATGAGAAAACACGAGGGGGTGGAGAGAAAGAAAGAGAGGGTTTGTCACAAAGAGGAGATGAACAATCCATCCTCCTCTTGGTTTGTTCTTGTTCTTTCTTCTTCTTTTTTATTTGTTTTTCTTGAGAATGAGGTACGTTGAGGGAGAAAGAGAGGAAATGAGATAGGGAGAAGAAGAAAGGAAAAGGAAGAGACAATGAGAGAGAGAATAAACATGAAAGATAACAAAGAAAGAGAGAGAGAGAGAGGGAGAGAGAGGAGAATGAGTGAGAAAACACGAGGAGATAGAGAGAAACAAAGAATGTTGAGAAATACGAATCTAGAGCTAGTTAGCTATGGTGGACGCAAATCAAACACACAATACATGATAGATAGAAGATATTGTAACTCAAGTGAATTAGGTTCCAAGATAGATTAACTTGGACTCATAAACACAATCTTGAGTGACTCAAAGTGAAAGTACCATTCCCTTGAAATGAGTGTCAAGTACATGCCTTTATAGCTTTTTGGATAGTACCACTTTTCCTCTCTGTGCTTATGGGATTTTAGACATCTCTTCCTAGAGCATACATCATTGTCATATCTCTCATACAAAGCCACTTATGGGCACACATTCAGCCTCTATGGGCATACATTTAGCTATGGTGGATGCAAATCAAACACACAATACATGATAGATAGAAGAGATTGTAACTCAAGTGAATTAGGTTCCAAGATAGATTAACTTGGACTCATAAACACAATCTTGAGTGACTCAAAGTGAAAGTACCATTCCCTTGAAATGAGTGTCAAGTACATGTCTTTATAGCTTTTTGGATAGTACCACTTTTCCTCTCTATGCTTATGGGATTTCAGACATCTCTTCCTAGAGCATACATCATTATCATATCTCTCATACAAAGCCACTTATGGGCAAGCACATTCAGCCTCTATGGGCATACATCATTTGCTATTCTCAACACCCCCCCTCAAATGATGAGTCTCTACCCTTGCTGGCTTTTGCCCCCCCTACATGTAGACATGGACCAGGAGACTAGCTCTTTGGCAGCCTAGTCAAGTTAAGGCTTGAAACTTTACATTCTTGATAAGGGTTTTAAATCCACTCTGGGAAACAGATCCACTCAGGGAATTCTAGATCCTCTATGGGAATTTTTTGCAAAGAAACATTTTGTTGGTTTGCAGCAGCGGAAAATATTTTCTTCATCCTTTTTTGTTTTGTTGCTTCATTGGCAACCTTTGATCTTCTTTGTCTATTTTTTGTCTTCAGGCTCTTTTCCTTTGTTGTGCTCTTTATCCCTTTTGTTGATGCGTGGTATGTGTGTTTTCTCCATTTTTCTTAACACAATCTTTCTGCTCAATGTGATAGATATAATTTGGTACATTGCTTTGACATGGTAGATTCTTTTTGACATACATGACTTGGTGATCCATTACCTAGGTCTTGAAATACATAGGATAGGTTTTTGGCTTATCATGTGCATTGTAGTGTTTTAGGCATTTAATATGGATACATATCTCTTTGAATAGCTCTTGGGCTTGTTGGGATACATGGCTTGATAGCACATCATGGCCTTGGATACATGGAGTTTGGACCTTTGGCTTAATGGCTATATGGCTTGATATTACATTGACGGTGGATCTTCTTTCAAAATCACACATCTTCTTAAGATGATTACATAAATCAGTTTGAGGCAAAGGATAGTGTGAATAGGGCTGCTTGGACCACTTTTGAGAGCAATAGTGTGAACATACATTAAAAGAAGCTTGAGTGTGAAAGGAGAGATTGAGTTAGGTTTTTTTTCCAACCTAAACCCTTAGAGTTAAGGAAAAAATAGAAAAAAAATGGAATGGAGAGAATATCGACCTGCAGGCGGCGAATATGTTCGAGATGGACTTGGTCCTCTGCAATGCCTTCTTTGCTCTATGATTTTAGTGAACCAGTGGCTTGTGATGAATCAGTGGACGATATTGACTGGGAGGCTTTTGCAGCATCTGCGAGTTCTTTCTCAGCTTTCAACACAGGCTCGTAGTAATCAGAATCTATATACTACTCCAGCAGAGATGGCGCTATTCTGTCTTCTCCTCTTGCAGCTTGACAAAGTGATAAAATAGGGTATTTCTCTCTTAGTGATATATGAGAAGCTGACAAATCCTCTCTTGTTGATAGAGTCTAGTTCTCTGTTTTAGTGAAAACGAGAGCGTTTGCAGAAGCAATGAAATGCTTCCAAACTGCACCTTTCCTAGCAAACCCACTTGCTTATTTTCTCACACGCGATCAAAATTCCAGAGCCATTACAGAGCTCTATTCTACGCATTTGTTTTTCCTAGACTGAGAGCTCCATTTCCTTGCCAAAGCCAAGAGTATTCTATGAGGCTCGCCCCTCGCGAAGCTGTGATAATACCGTTCGTAGGCATAGACCTTGATAGCTTGCACGACGATTGTTGATCTGCAGCAGCACTCCCAGCCTCGATCCAAGTAGAGCTCTCTTTGCTCAATCTTCTTTACCTCTTTTATGAGCAGCTTTAGCTATTCAAAAAACAAGACTTAAATGTGTTTCCTCCAGCTATCCGGTCCAGTGCACACTCAATCAGCAAGCAATGCAATTTGGGGTTTTAATCTTCCACAATCTCCTTCTTTGTAATATTTCCGCGTGATCGTACCGTAAATATTAACCTTGCGTACGCCGTGCAAACCCTGTGCAAAGGGTATCTCTCGCATTTAAATTATTGGCCGCGTAATGTGTGAGCCGCACGCGGGAAATAGGGTCCTCTGCGAATGGTAAATCGAACCGGGTGTTCAAAACCGCAAACCACACGGAAACACCCTCTTGGGAGGGGCAATTTAATTAAATAAATGCAATTTTTTTTATGTTTATCCCTTCCCCCAGCCGATGCATGGCTGGAGGAAAGGGAGTGTGTGGGGGGAGGATGGCAAAGTGGGGGTTTGCATGGGGGAGTTCCCCACGTGGGTGGAGACCCCCTTCCCCACCCCCAAGGCTATAAAAACACCCCCATCAAGGGGGTGTGCTTAAGGAAGAGGAGAGAAGGGGAGGTTCTGTGAGAGAGGGAGGAAGCTCCGCCGCCAGGCCGCCGTGTTGCCACCAGCTCCGCCCAGTCCGTCTCTGCTGTCACCCTGGCCGCCGGTCTCTTGCAGCTGCCACCATTCCGTCCGCCACACTGATCGCCCCCACGTGCTCTCAGAAGCTTCTTTGGAAGCTTCCTTAGAAGCTTCCATAGGGGGCCTCACTAAACCCCCTTCCCACGACCCCTTTTCCACCCTTTTCCACCCATTTCCAAAGGCACTTTCCCACCACAATTTCGAAGAAGGACCATCAACACCTTTTTTTCGGGAATTGAAGAGGGTCTATAAGGATCCCACTAGACCGACGAAAAGGGTCCCGCGAAGTCCTTTAAGGCCCTTCTCCGCAAGCGACCTACCGTAAAAGGATCTTCCGCCTACGAGGAAAGCAAAGGCCGGAAGGTTGCGTGTCAAAGCAGAACAATCCGTAGGCGACGAAAGCGAGTTCAGAAACCTAACCTACGTGTGCAATGGCTCCAAAAAGATCCCAAGAGGCGACCGCGGGAGGCTCGACTCCAAATGTGCAAGTGGACATCACCCCGACTCCACAAGTCCAGGTTCTTCCGTGTTAATTCCGCATAAGGAAATGATTAGGCGAGCTTAGAAAAGAAATTGCACTTTTACGTTTAATTTGCATATGGAAATTGAAAGAAATGCATCTTTTGAACATTATGAAAGATTGAACGATTAGAGGGTTAGATGCATGTAGTTGGTACCTTATCAAGGTAAGGAATCTAATCCTAAGCAAGGAAACGGAATTTATATGTGCATTATTTGTCATCCTAGATATGGTAGATTAAGCGTATACTGCACATTAGGTAACATACCTCTCGTAATGATTTCATAGGAAAAGGTTAAGCGCCATAAGGTTTCATTCGGAAAGAATTAATAGGGTACTAAAGTGAACGTATGACTTGCAAAATAGTTATAAGATGGAATAGAATAACACTAGTTTCGCTTGTGTTTCACCAACGACTTCGTGGCTAGGAGAATGTTAGAAATTGCGTAGTCGTCATGAGAAAAAGGTCAATCATTAAGAGCAGTAATTAGGTGTAAAAGCATAGGATGAAAAAGGATAAACAACAAGGTTGTAGGTACGACTATTGATGTAAGATCTAGTAGGAGGTCCTAGGAAAAGTTAGTAACCAAATTATCGTGCACCAAGGAAAGATTGTATGATTCGCCAATGCATAAGTTTCGAGAGCATAGACTACAAAGTATAGGCTTGATTAATTAGGAAAGTTAAGTATTTGCCTTGAAGCAAATGACCGACAATAAACTAAAGCGACATGGTCACTGGATCCTGCCACAATAAACCTAATGTATTGGAAGGGTATGACCCTAACCCAAGAATGATAGGAATCTTGCTAAGTTGCAATTGATTCCGGATCGAATGCGGGTTGCATTCGGAGATAAGGAGTCAATCCTTAACAGTTTGCCAGCTAAACGACCATTGAAATTGATTGTGCTTGTAACAGTTTAGAAAGGACTGTTTGCATTGTTTGCTCAATGAACTAAAGGATGAAAATATATCTAAAGCTTCAGGTTGGTGCCTGAGAGGCAGCTTCAGTTATCCCCGACTGCCTGCCTGACCCTAACCAAGGGGGTTGTGAACCGCGCCGGGAACGTGGACTGAACCCGCCGTGAGAGGTCTCTCCGTTGAGTTCTACTTGGAGCAGGAGGACGCTTGGGTGCCAGGGGGGGCTCTGGCTGTAAATCCCTCACCTTCCGGGTCCTGCACAAGAGACTAACGTGACTCGGGATTGGATCTCGAGGCCCGCATACTAGTCTACGGGCGGAAACTTGGGATAGTAATCACAGGAAGGATTACTGGATAGCCTTCGGGCGGATTATGAAAGCACCTACGGGCGGGAAACTCCTTGTATTTCAAAGATAAAAGGATATAATGATAATAAAGGAGTTGTTTGACATTGTTTTCTTTATGTCCTGTGATAAGATTACGTGAAGGAACCAGTGCTTAACAGGGCTAATCAAGGAAGCTGTTTGTATATGTCAAACTAATGTGGTAGATAATTACATAACTAAAACAAGCCGAGGAAAGTGCGGAGGATGGACCATGGGTCCGTCCTATGGATGGGTGGTCCCGGTTAGCCGGAAACTTTTCTCAAGGTCTTCGACGAACAGAAGGATGATCGTCATCACCAAAACAAGCAAGGAAAACAATGACTTGGAAGTACCGATTGCCCGATTCAGGCTGTTTTAGGGGAACGGAATGGGACTATGCCTTTGGCAGAGAGGTCGAGCCTTGCATCCCTCTCATTTCCCATTCTCCTTGAACCAAGTGCAGCATGAATTCGCTTCAGACCGGGCGTTCTGCGTAAAGTAGTTCGATCAGGTCTGACGCTAGTCACTGTTAGCAAACAACCAAACAATTCCATTCGATCCTAAGTGGAAAGCGCCCATGACACTTCCGTTACGGGGCAGACGCGGAAAGTCCTAGATTACAAAACCCGCAACATTCCATGGGAGTGCCGGGTGGAGTCTTCTAGACAACCTTTCCGATGGACTGCTAAGACGTGTTCTAGAGGATGTTAGTGGACACGTTACATTCTTCCTGATTAGCTAGTCGATTCACAGATTTAGCTCAACCTGATTTGGTTGTACTCTTCCCCTTTTCAACAGATCTTGAAATCAACCAATCTCTTCTTCACTCTCTATTTTTGTCCAAATGTAGGAAAGTATGGCTTCTTTCCTATTCGTGGCAACAGGCTGTGAAGAACAAAGATGTAAGACTCTCTTCTTCTCTTTCTCTCTGTCCATCAAGACTGAAGCAGAGCCTCAACTTATCTTTGCAAACATGCAATGATTAGAACCAAGCAGCTCAACCCCTCTTTCTTATCAGGATATGGTTCAGCCTCACACAATTGCTGAATATAATCAAAGCTTTGAGCTATGAACCACAATAAACCCTTAAATGATAGCACACCTCCTTCCTTGAGCTTCTTCACCTCATATGCAATTATGGCTGTTTGGATGACAAGGAGGAGAATGAAAGAGGGACAAATTATGGAGCTTGGAAGGAAGAAGAAATCACATTGATAGCTACCTAACTCAGCCATGGCTCTGATACCATGTTGAGAAATACAGATCTAGAGCTAGTTAGCTATGGTGGATGCAAATCAAACACACGATACATGATAGATAGAAGAGATTGTAACTCAAGTGAATTAGGTTCCAAGATAGATTAACTTGGACTCATAAACACAATCTTGAGTGACTCAAAGTGAAAGTACCATTCCCTTGAAATGTGTGTCAAGTACATGCCTTTATAGCTTTTTGGATACTATCACTTTTCCTCTATGTGCTTATGGGATTTCAGATATCTCTTTCTAGAGCATACATCATTGCCATATCTCTCATACAAAGCCACTTATGGGAAAGCCTCTTTTGGGCACACATTCAGCCTCTATGGGCATACATCATTTGTTATTCTCAACAAAGAGAGGGTTTGTCGCGAAGAGGAGACAAACAATCCATCCTCCTCTTGGTTTGTTCTTGTTCTTTCTTTATTTTTTTGTTTGTTTTTATTGAGAATGAGATGCATTGAGGGAGAAAGAGAGGAAATTAGAGAGGGAGAAGAAAAAAGGAAAAGGAAGAGAGAATGAGAATAAAAATGAAAGATAACAAAGAGAGATAAAAAGAGAGAGAGAGAGAGGGAGGGAGATGAGAAAACACAAGGAGGTGGAGAGAAACAAAGAGAGGGGCAACAAAGAAAGAGGAGAGATAAAGAAAGAGAAGGGGAAGAGAACATAAAACGAAAAGTGCAAAGAAAGGTGCAAAGAAAGGGGGAGAAAACCAAGACTTTAGTTGACATTAATTTTGTTGAGTTACAAGAGAGGAAATCCCTTCTCAAACAAATTAAGAAAGAAAAAGAGAATGAGAACAAAAACCAATTGTTTGTCGTAACATAGACAAAATGAAAAACAATGATGGTCAAGATCATGAGGTGTATCTTAATTAGTGTGTTCCCTGTCCTTGCTCTCAATGTAAGTTGGTAATTAGACGAAAGCCTCGCTTGTCTATAGAACATGTACGCCACTTCAGTGAGTTTCAATCAAAGATTATTGATCATGCGACCTTAGAATTTGAGCAAACTGTAATAAAAATGTGTATCAATCATGCCTTATATTCACAAACTAATTGAATATCATATACAAAAACATTAGACGTGGTTGTAAAATTTATATAGGGAGATGACCTCATCCCAAGGAGGAATGCTCTTATTGCGGCCAGTTAGAAGAGTTCGTGAGTGTGCGATGGATGGAGTGCTTGAGCCAATCCACCACTTGGAAGGCACGACCCACTCTATATACTGTCAATATCAGAGGAGACATGAAGCCTTTTAGACTTTCCTATAATCTTGGAGCCTGGGATGGAGACAATGATCAATACATTGATGCCCATGGATGTCGAGACATCTGATCCGCTAAGAGAGAAAGCATCCATACCATTATATGATGGGTGCTAAGTATCTCACATAAAGATGCTGCTTGTACTCCTCAGTGTACAAGCAAAATACGGGTGGAGTGATGCGAGTGTGACCGAGTCGTTTATATACATTCTATGTATGCTTTGTTGATTTCTTTTCGTGGCACCATTATTTTAAAAAATTAACTTTTTCAAGGTTTTTTATAATTTCTTTTCGGGTTGCTAAAGTATCATATATTACCACTTGGAAATACTATGTGTGAGTCTCCTCATGATGCGCGACATGTTTTATGAAAGCTTGGTATGGATTACAACACCATCCATGAATGTGTCAACGATTGCGTGCTGTTTTGAGAAGAGTATAAGACTATGGAGATATGTCAAAAGCGTGGTGCTCATAGGTATTGATAGGAATTGCAAGGGCAAACCATCCCTTAGAAAGTTCTTAGACACTTTCCAATTATCTCCCCATATACATAACATGTTTCATACGTTGGGCATGGCAAGCTTGATAATGTGGCATGTGTAGAATAGATCCATAGATGGAGTCCAACGAATATCAGTGGATTTACGGGCATGGAGCCACATTAACTCTTACCTTTCCAAGCTTTGCACAAGAGCCAAGGAATCTTCGACTCGGTCTTGCTATGGATAGCGTGAACCCATTTGGTCTTTGTTCAACTTTTTATAGTGTGTGGCCTATAGTCCTTGTTAACTACAACATCCTGCCATGGCTTTCTATGAAGAAAGGACATCTGATCCTTAGCTTGCTCGTTCATGGCCAGTACAAAGTCAAGAATATGGATGTCTATCTCCGTCCACTAGTCAATGAGTTTAAGATTTTGTGGGAGGAGGGGGTCATCGTGGAAGATATAAGCAAGCGTAATGGTCCGATGATCTTCCAATATACGAGCCATTCTCATGTGGACCATGCATGACTTTTCGGGATTTGGGAAGTGCTCAGGTAAGTAGGCTTCCATTCTTGTTGGTCATATCTATGATAGATTGTTCAAGTTTGTGTTCACTAAATAGGGATGTTGGGACAGGTCTGGTTATCTCAAGTTATCATGCATGTTCATTGTGTGGGCCACAACTAGACTCCTGAAGGTCACGAGAACCATGAAGAAGATGGTATATCAAGGACACACCTCTTTCTTACTAGAGGGTCATGAACTTAGGGAAGGTTTTCTTGGACAACCTCCAGTACGAATGAATGCCCAAAGCTGGTACAAGTTGAAAATGGTCCACACTGAGTCGCATCAAAATGGAATGTGATGGTTCTTGTTTTTCTAGGAGTTCACGTATTGGACCCACTTACAGATCAATCACTTGTTGAATCCCATGCATATTTTCAAAAATGTGGGTAGCTTACTATGGGACCACATCACAGGAAAGAGAGACACTGCAGGGGCACAAATGGATTTGAAAGAGGTAGGTAAGATGAAGGTGCTTTGGCCACAGTCGAGTGGTGATGGTCGCTTCCAACTACCTTGTGCTCCTTGGGTTTTGTCCACTAAAGAAGAGCGCATTGTGAAGCAAATTATCAGGTCTATTTGCACTCCAACAGATATGATGCGTTCTCTCAAATCCACTTTTTTGAAAGACAACCAACTATCAGGGCTAAAATCTCATGATTGGCATAAGATGTATTAGGTTAGTATTACGAATGGATGTAAGTGGCCTGCGTATTTTTCCATTTGGAGTCTAGTCAGTGTTCATAATGCTTCTTCATTTGTGGTAGTTTGTACTACCGATCGCGATCGCAGGGTGCCTTACTCCAAAGATACGTAGGGTGATTTACAAGGTGTCAAATTTAGTGCAATGGGTCTCACAAAAGGAGATCAAGACAATGCTCACGATACAAACCCACCTCCTTGTGCATCTTGTAGATGAAGTGGAGATTGCGGAACCTGTCTATATGTGATGGATGTTTTTCCTGGAGTGCTTCATGAAGACCCTGAAAGGATTTGTTTGACAATGAGCTCAATTAGAAGGTAGCATGGTTGAAGGTTGGTTGGTGTCTAAGGCATTAGTGTATATTTCACAGTGGCTACCAATAGTGGATTCAGACAACAATATCCTATGGTCGTTGAAGGACGATGATAGACTGATCAGAGATGTGGTGGTTTGAAATGGGGTAGAAAAAAGGATGGATAATGCAATGGAGAAGAAAGTGAATCATTTTTGTATGTTGCACCATGCATCCATGGAGGCATGGCTCACTAGGTACGAGCAAGCCAAGAAAGATCGGAAAGAAGTGCGATGGAATTTTTGACATAGTACATGCCATCAACCGATTTGATATCCCTAGGTTATGGAGAAGATGCTGCGGTTTATGTCTATGTGATGGTTACATGGAGCTTTGATTACAGTCTCTCACGAAGGGGTGGAGGTCTCTACTGAGGAGTAGGAATTCTCAAGGGGATGTAGTCGAAAGGTGACCACATGTTTTATAAGATGTCATATTTAGATTTTATATGTGACAACGAATCTAACTATTTCAATGTATCGTAAAAAGTATACAATGCGGTGTGGTTGCACAAGCAACATTTTCACATTGAGTGCATCGATAAAATGCTCTCCACAATGGATTGTGGTGCCATGGCAAAGTTTGAGCAAGAGAGCCGATGACAAGCCACAGATCCAAACAATGTTATAGATGAGATGGAGAATTTTAGGAACTTACAAAGTGTTATCATGGTGGATTATTGTAGCTTCTCCATGATCATATTCAATGTGGATTGGTTCAAAGTGGCACTGAAAGGAGCCGGAGCAACCGTTCAATGAGGTCTATCTCGATTTCTCAAAATAGATTCTGAAAAAAGATGGAAGGATCTATGCAGTAGGTTTGTTTTGTCGACCCATTGTAAATCAGTGTATGAACTACTTTTTTAAATTTTATTACGACATGGTATATGCCACAAATGTTGAATGAGAGAGGAGTTTTGAGCCTGGGATGTGCCTAAAATTTGCCAAAAAATCCAGAATTTAGGAGAAAAATATTTAACATCGAAGGCGGCGGCTGCAACTAGGACAATTTTAAGCACCAAGTGAAAGACGGCTTTTAAAAGGCGCTCGAGCGACACTTGTAGATTTTTGATAATTTTTTCGACTACCATGTGGGATATCAGGAGCTTCAGTCAGTGTGGGATGTCAAGATGGACATGCAAGATTTTTCAGAGGCTGAAACGGAGTTCGAACGAGGAAGAGGCCAAAAATTGGCCAAGATTTGAAAAGGTGGACAAATTTAAGGCCAAAGAGGAGGTGCCCTTTGGGACTTTTAACCCAAAAAACGTGAGCATGGCGTGGAGAAAGATGGCGTGAGCAGGCGCCGAAAAATGTGCCCTCCCCCTCATGGATCATGATGTCGAGCTGAAAGCAACCCATGCAAGAGAGATTGGGCATCAACTTTTCCCTCTTGCCTGACTCTATCGCTGGTCTTTGCGCAAGATATGGCTGTCTGGATGAAGAGATCAGAATCTAGTATTTCTATCTCCTCCCTCTCTCTCTTCCCTATGGGCTGTTCATGTGTACCATCTTGAAGGAGGAATCGGGAGGGAGAATGAAGGAAATGGTGGTGGAGATTGATGGAGATGCTGAAGATTGATGTATAGCATTGGATTGAGAGCAATAGAGGCTCCATCTGCTGGTTATGCAATCATTCAAGGCATCTCGGGTTATGTAAAAACACGGTATGACCATTTTTATGAAGAAAATGAAGGATTTTTGATAGTTTATGATGATAATTATGTTCTTATTGGATGAAAATTTGTTTGTGTGCTGGTTGAATTATGATTAATTGTTGTGTATCAGAAATTTTTTATGTTGCAATGATTTACATGCTCTATTTAATTTCCATAGACCCGAAATGCGGTTTTTAAGTGGTAAAATGGTAGTTTTTCCGTTTCGGGTGGGTAAAATAGCATATTTTATTGCCAAATAAATCAAGAAAATGAGAAAAATAAGGGAAAAAATAAAAATACGTCTTACAAAAATAAGAAAAAATATAATGATTGTTTGTGGATGTGTGGTAGTGGCAAAGCATGAGGTTTAGCTTCAGTTTGCCCTAGCTCCTTGTCAAAGTTTGTGATTTATTGTTTTTATACATCAAAACATGACAAAATGAACCTCTACACCTATGCAAGGAAAGCAATACCTAAACGTAGGGGG
This sequence comes from Lygodium microphyllum, assembly GCF_053477565.2. Lineage (NCBI taxonomy): Eukaryota > Viridiplantae > Streptophyta > Polypodiopsida > Schizaeales > Lygodiaceae > Lygodium > Lygodium microphyllum. The sequence goes on along the minus strand of NC_141136.1, from coordinate 18,635,222 downwards.
TTGGGATATTTGAATGGTGTGATTTGCATGCCGATTGTTATTGATTTTATGATGCATATCATGACATAGAGTTCGTGGTATTTTAATTAAGAGGATAGTAGCACGGGCGTTGTCTCGGTGCTATCCTTACATCACCGCAACGGGTTAGTGAAGGAGCATTGGAAAGCTTGGTTGTGCACAACACATTCCTCATTGAAAATTATGTTTGAGCACTTTAAGATCATTCACTTTGCATGTGCATGTAAACCATGGTATCCGAATAAAAGGACTGGATGCATAACACGTGTTTTCAATGACAATGACCCACGTTTGAGTGTGGAAAGGCATCCTAAGCCGTAGGATAGACGTTCGTTTCTTGGGAAATTATTTAGAAATGACATATGGTATCTCCTGGAGTACTTTAAAAGTGAAAGAGTGGAGTTTGTTCATTTGTGTTATATGTTGAGCAGCGCATCAAGGGGCTAATCCCTGCGATGTAGGAGAGCTGCAGTGGGGCCGCGGTGATTCCACCAAGAGGTTGCCTCCCATGTATGTGATTATCGTTGCATTTATTGCCAATGTGTAAGGGTTTTCCCTCTGAGGAGTTTATAGAAAGGGAAACGTTGGACTACAAAGCTATAAACACATAGATTAGGCTTTAGGGCAGTTCATCCTTTAGCAGTGGATAGACGCTCCTGGCCTGTGAGGCCGTGAGGGTGTGTTTGTCTATTATGAGCATGAGGTCCTCTAGTGCCATAGCCACTGCCGGCCCATTTGAGGTCCCATCATTGAATCTCTCTTGCATGCTTCAGTTTCCAGTAGATGAGATTGACACTCCAAACTTGGGCTAGACGAAGAGAGTGGTTTTGGGGGATGCTTCAAAGATGTGGATGTGGTGAGCCCACAGTCGGCGGCTCAAGATACAGGTGCTAATTCTCACTCTCGTGCATGTTCAAGAGAGGGTAGCTCAGGTGGTGGTTGTGGTGGAGGCACCGATGTAGTGTCTCCGTCTCCTTGTTCTAGTGGATTTTTGTCACCTATAGGATTTGTCACACCAGTGGGGATGTCTACTCTAGTGACTCTAGCTTTTACTGAGTCATCCAGAAGTGACACCCCTATGGGTGCTACTTCAAGAGATACCACCCCTATGGATACACCGAATGTACATGGGTCTTCTGGTTATGCTCAGGAGTGTGGTCATAGGTGGGAGATGACATATCTCAGACATACCCTAGAGAGGTATGGATACCTTGTAGATGGCAAGACAAGAGCCGTGATCATGAATGATGAGGGGAGGAGGGTGATGGCTCGTATGAAGACAAGTTTATCGACATATCTTGGACCATTGGATGAACATACCCGAGGGGAGTAAGGACTACATAGTAGCATCCTTGCATGAGGAGTTTTTGGTATCCACTATGATAGAGAGATTTTCCATAGGTTGGATGATGGAGTGCATACATGCGCACATGTCACACAGACGATTAGACACACACAAGGTACTCAAGAGTGGTGCCTCAAACCCCAAGTGGCTAGACACAGATGACTGGCAGAGACTTAAGGAGGAGACTACAGATTCTTCAAGACGTTGGAGACAGTAATGTGAGGCAGTGAGGGTATGATTGGAGGCACAGGTGGTCCATCATCTTGGGAGTGGCGATGGCCATAGGATTTATTTGGAGGACTTTGTAAGTTTTTCTTTTGTTCTTTTTGCTTTCTTTGTTGCAATATCACTTGGACTCACAATCATGTTTCTAACAGTTGTATTTTGTTTTCTTTCTAGCACTCTATTACAAACCGTGATCCCACCGGCCTACAGACTCGATATGTAGAGAGATACAGTCTCACTGCATTGATCGATAGACTGTATGCACGTAGCAGCCCAATAAGTCACTCATCTTTCTTGTATGTACTTACTATTTTTATTAAAATGCATTACGTATGGTGGATTGATATGTAGTTTTTTTTTTTTTTTTTGCAGACTTCATTCCATGCTCCTTTGTATCGGGACAAGATTTTGGATGCCGAGGATATATATCTTGCGCTTCGATTCGTGGAGCACATATCCTTTTCTTTTTTAATCTTGAGATTTATGCAGACATCTTCTATGTACTATGTTATTATCATCCTTTGTATCTTGCCATGATTCCATGAGTTTTCATCAGCAATCTTGTATTTATTCTATGTATTAGTCTTGTAGGTTCAAGTACATTTTGCACTCATTGTCACAACCGTTGTACACTTAACATGTAATCCATTTGTAGAATGTAAATACAACGCATAGTGTTACATGCTGCCCTGCCACATTTTTTTTTCTTTGTAACCGTCGCTATTAGCATCGCAAAATTTACTATACACGTCGCTATTGGTGTCACAAACCGTCGCTATTGGCATCGGTATTTGCATCGTTATTTGCATCGCTTTTGTGATGCAAATACCAATGCTAATAGCAACAGTTCCACGGAGACGCTAATACCGATACGTTTAGCGACGATGAGGGCAAAATTTTTAATGAACATTTTCATCGCTTTGAATGTCGATATGAGGCCTGTGTCTTGTAGTGATAGTGTGCACTAGCATTTCATTTCCCCTTTTTAAATTAGCCCTCATATTTGCCCTCTCCAAGATAATACTCGCATTGAAAGGCTTACATGACTAACTCACTTTCCTCTTTAAAATATACATAAACTTAGGCTATTTTATGAGTAATTTCTTATTATTTGACAAGTCTTTCTTAACCTTGATAAAATACTTTGATAATATTGAAGCCATTCCAATATGCGACGACTCACAAACGTTTTTCAAGAGCCATTAGCTAGAGGGAGGATGACCTTAAAGGGTCCTCCCTTATGCATAGCTAGAGTGATGATGATCCTAAATGTTTCTTTTCTATGTACTAGAGTACGTTCTCAACCTTTGATGGTTCTCTCTTGAGCAGAAAGTTGATAAAGGTGTTTATTCTTTCTGAGTGTGATACTTTCTCATGTGTACCTAGGTTATTTTCACAAGTAAGTAATTTTGTAACATAGACATTGATTAGTGTTAGACTTTATGTGTAAATATTTTTCACTAATTTTATATATAGATAAAGCAATTCTCTCTTGGGAGCACATGGTTGGATAGTTAGATTAGTGACTTCTCTAGTAAGTCTGATTGTAGTTTCACTAACACATACATATGGTTCTTTCATGTGCATGTAATTTTCATTTTCAACTTGCCTAGGAGTGAGATTGGTGCTTAATAATGTTGAGATGTTGAGCTCGACATGAGCTAAGATCCACTACATACCTTGGTGATGTGACACAATAAAAATTATTTGGTATGCTAGGTGACCGACATGAGGATATGTTAGTGATTCTACAGCTAGACTACACCTACATAATCCATCCTTGGTTATGGCACATTCATTGTGCCACCTCTTCTTTTCATAGTGGGTTGACACTTAGTCACCACATGGACATAAGTCAGGGTACTTTCATATTAGTATTTTATCATGTTGTAGACTTAGTTCTTTTGTGTGTAAGAAGAAGTAGAAAGAAGAAAATGTGTGCTCAAGTCTCCATCACTTTTGTATGTGTGCTCTTAAGTTCTTTACCTCTCTCCCCTCTTGTCTATTTTTATAGTATCACAGTTGTCTCATGCTTGTGTGGAGCTCAATTGAAGGATGAGGTAAAGGCATTGGAGTAAGAGAGCAAGCAAGCATGCAAGAGGCAAGAAGCTCTTTCACATTGCTCAATTTGCCTTAGATTATAGTAGCAGGAGGCTCATGAGCTTGGTAGGAATACACTCTCAGATTGTAGTGAAACTTGGTGAGTAGGAAGAATAGTGTATGTATTATAGATAGGTCCTTTAGGGATTTTTCGCTATGATTTTTGGCATCTAAGGACATTGCAGCCTCAATTTTAGACCTACAAGTAGTCTCAATAACAGTTTCTGGATATACTTCAGTTTTAGTTATGTCAGTCATTTATAGGTTCATGAGTTACAAATCTTAAATCTATAAGTTTTCAAGTGTTTGTTGGGTTGCAAATAGAGAAGGCATCTACATATACAAATTATAGATTGTGGTTATTGTTATGCAATGAGTAAAAAGGCTACATGTTTAGTTGTGATACACTTGGTATCAACTTCCTTGTAGATTGCAATTTTCTGCAAGTTATTTGTTTTGTCAAAATGTGTGACAATTTTCAACCTAACTGTCAGCAAATTTCAACTTGATTGTTAGCAAGAAGCTTGATAAGAACAATTATTCTACATGAAAGTTTAGGATGATAAATTTCTTGAAGGGCTATGGTGTCTAGAATTACATTGAGGGAGATATGCACTAGCATCTGAAATTCCTCCACAAAATTCTACTATAAAATGAATAAAGACTAAGAAATATTGGGAGTAGACATAGAGCAAAGTTATGTGTTATCTATTTTTTAGTATCAATGATGGCATGATGGACTATTTGTAGGAATTTGATAACCCCACTACTACATGGATGAATTTGCCAAGGTTGTTCAAAGTAATCACAAAGGCCAAAAAATTGTAGCTCTTGACCTAAGTGGAAAGAGAGAACCTTTCCGTTATAATGATTATCCCTTGAAGATCAAGAGTATTGTGAAAGCTCTTAGATCTATCCGTGTGGTAGTTGACAATTATCATGTTGTGCCTACATGCTTAGATAGACTTAGAGATAAATATAAGAGCTTCAATTCATCTATGAATATGATGGACGGTCTCCTCGATTTTACAAACTTGATTTCTATGCTCATACTTGGGGAGGAGAACCTGATCTTGAATTCCTCTTCCTCTTCAAAGTAAGAATACATTTGAACAAGTATTTTACTCTACTTAAAGAGGTAAAGGTCATGATAGACACCAAGGTGGTAGTCCTTGTCAAAGTTATGATGCACAATAAAATAGAGGAGGAGAGTCTTGAGAAAGCGGGAGTCAAAGAGGTTGCAAATTCTAATATGCAATAAAATTCTAGTGATTGCAGAGAGTGCTGGTATTGTGGTAAGAAAGGCCATATTTCCAAAAATTGCTTTAAAAGGAAGGCTAAAATTAGAAATGGGAAAAAGTAGCAAGGCATAGTACGCATCCAAGACCAAAAACAATGATGATTGAAGTGAACAATTGTTTGTTATGCAACACTTTATGAATACTATGACTACTTATGGTTCATCAAATAATGATGTATAGTACATATACTCAAATTTCTCTTACCAATGACTTCTCAACAGAGAGTGGTTTAGAGAGATGCGTAGTTTAAGGTCATTTGGCTATGTGGAGATAGGGAATGATACAACACGCCCCATTATTCATGTTGAAAATGATACTTTGATTATACAAGATGGTAAAATTAAGTACTTGGTTGATGTGTTATATATACAAAATATTATTAAAAATTAGTTTCTATTGGTTAGATGGTAGAACAAGGATTGTAGGTTTGGTTAACATCTAATGGTGTTATTTGGAGCATCTAAAAAATAATTGTAGACTGATTGTAAAAGGGAAATGTATTGGCCAATTGTCATTAGGGGAGTTTTGAGGTCTCGAAAATGCCCTGTAAGAGATCCTAGAGAGAGAAAACAATTTACGAAATAAAATCATTTTATAGAATTTTTAAAAGGTTTATATTTTGGTAAGTTAAAATATCAAAATTCGTTAATAAGTCATTGTCGTGATATTCTCGTGGTCACATCAAACCTAGAAATCTAGGTCGCCATAAAGTTGGCAAGGTTGCCATAATGAAGATCTTACCTCTCCTCATTAAAGTGAAAAGTAATATTCAATTTGAATTTTGGTGGATACTCGATTGCCTCCCTCCATCGTTTCTCCATCGTTTCTCTCTTCTTTTTTTCTCCTCCTTATTAGTCTCTTCTTTGTTTTCGTTCTTACTTCTAATCATATCCTTAGCTATGGATCAATCACCCAATGATCTCTGTAACTCAGCTATGGATCAATCATCTAATGATCTCTGTAGCTCTCATAAAAGACCTCTCTATCATCTTCATATTGAGTTGGACAGTGAGTATGAACCGATAAGAAAGAGAACAAAATCTATCATGGTTACAGAGTCTATGAAACATATACTGAGGTTTGAAGGAAAGAAGAATATTGATCTTTGGTTAGATGGAAAGCTATATCCCAAAGATCCTAGCAGAAATAGCACTCCTCCTTTCTATAATAGCTCGTCATTAATGAGGTTTATTGGCGATGGCTACAATGGATTTTTAGGTTATACACTTAATCTTGTTGCAGAAAAGGATATCCTTGGACTAGAGAATCATCTTTTGATGAAACACAATATAGAGTTGTTGCAGAAGCTAGAGGATTGTCAACAAAAAATTCATTCATTGGAAAAGCGTATCAAAGCTTATCAACAAAAGCAAACTTTATTAGGCCTTCGAAATCGACAAAGAGCTCTTAAAAATATTGAGAATCTCAAACGAGGAGGAGGAGGCTGTGGTAAAAGAATCCAAGCAGCAAGGTATATTTTTTTTCACTTGAAAAATCTTAAATATGGCTTTATTTAAACTACTTGCATTGATTTGTGATGTTAATTTTGCTTAGATCTCTTCTACAACCAAATGCAAGTGAAAGAGATTCTTTAAAAGCAGCTCAGTTTTATTATCATCTTCTTCCTTCAGTGGTTTCAAAGGATATTTTGGAGAAGAAGAAATTTAAAAAGGCAAAGAAACAATGCTTGGAGTCATTTGTGAAGGATCATTCTTTGGATTCTAAGTTAGTACAGAAGACACTGGATAGTATTGGTATCAGTCGAGATGCTTATATGCAACTTTTCCAACTTTTACAATCAAATATGAAGCAAGGACAGGTACACAATTGCATACTTCCGAAACCATTTGTGGTTAGGACTATCAGACAGAGAGTTAATAACAAAGTGATGGAGATTCTAGGTGAGCCTTTTCATATCAAGGCTAGCTTCAAGGGCAAGAAAAAGGAGGTTACATTCAATGAATTTAACAATATTTTCCTTGACTTGCCCACCCTACAATGCTTAATGATCAAATTTTATGACTTGTCAGTAGTTGAGGCACAGGGAGTGGCTAGATTTGTGATTAAACTTGATGAAAGTGAGATTCTGAAATGTAAAAAATTGGAGAGAATCTCTATCACCTTGATGAATAGAGCACTTTCGTCAAGTCATTGCAATCACTCAACATCATTTAGTGTTCAATCTGAATATAACATCTGGTGGCTAGGAGCATTTGAGGTAGATACTGAGAATTTTGATATACTATATTGGGTTTTTCATCAAACATCAATACCTAATGTTATTCAAAGGCAACAAGCAGGAGAAGAGCTATTTGTTGAAGGATTAGGGAACTACAGGATTGAGTGGCACATAGCTGGTGACCTAAAGACACTCAAATGTATGTATAATGTATCAAAGGGAGCTAACTCGAGATCTCCTTGCTTATACTGCATGTCACCAGCTGTAGAGTTAAACTCAAGCAATTGGAATAGAGCTCCCTCTAGGCACAATAAGGATCCACAGTTTAAACCAGTCTTGGACATTCCTTTAGCGAATGCCCATATTTGTACACTTCATGCACTTTGCAGGATAATCGAAAAGCTTGTTCATCTCTATATAGGATTTGCATGGAAGTTGAAGCCATTATCAACTAGAACAGATGCTATAACAAAGGTTGAAAAAGTTCTCTCTGCAATTGGTTTGCATGGTGGCAATGTTGTTATTGAACCAGATCTTCAAAAGTCTAAGGATGGTAATTGTGTCCCAAAAAAACCATCTATTGGTGGAGTGAAGGCTAGAAGGTTTCTAGGCTTTCATGGGAGACTTGGCAAGATAAACTCGAGAAATGGTGGCTCAACTATTAAATTTAATCAGTGGAAATCCCTACATAATGCAGTTAAGGATCACACTGATAATGGACAAGCTCGAAATAGAAAAGCTAAAGTTTGGGAAACACTAGACAAAGTGTTTTTTTATTGTGATAAGACTGAATGGAATGACGATGATCTCAAAGACTTTAAAAACCAATTGAACCTTTTCAAAAAGGCGATGACAGAAGCTTGGGGTGATCAACACTTTACTCACTATATGGTAAGAAGTTTGTATATGTTTGTTTCTTCATTGTCGAACTCATATAATGTTTTTTAATAACTTTCCTTATTTGTTGACTATGCAGCATATTCTATACAACCATGCTCCATACTTTATTAAACAATATGGATCTCTATCTATCTGGTCAACCCAAGGTATGGAAAAATCACATTATCAAGCAAGAACAAAATATTTCAGACATACAAGACATGGAGGTGGAAGACACAAAGCCAACAGTTTATTAGAGGTCTTTCAATGGTTCTATCGACAAATTTGGCATAAATTCAAGCTTAAAGATACAACCACATCAAGCAATACATCATCTTTAGCAAGGACTATACAAATTGTTACCCAAAGAAGAAAAGATAGATATTTAAATTCTTGCGCAAAGCAAAGATTTACAGAATGGTTACAAACCAAACAAAGAGTTGGGAAAAGATGGGTTTCAAGAAACCCTTAATCTTTGGCATCTTCTAGTCTGATTGTGTTGCAGAAGAGTCCTTAGTTTCAGGCACCTCAACAGGGCCTTCAGTGGAGTCCTTGGTTTCAGGTAGCTCGACAGGGCCTCTAGAGGAATCTTTTGTTTCATCCCACTCAATAAGACCTCTGTATTTCAAAAACTCTTGTTTTCGATAGCCCGGAAGAAGCTTCAAATTCTTACTATCTCCTACATAAGAGAGCAAATAGGAGCCAAGAACTCCAAAATATCCAGCTCTAGAACCACTGTATCCAGGCATAAAGCCAAAAACTCTTATGGCTTCTTCCTTCTCCACCAAAATGATCTTGTCCAAACCTCTGCTGAAAACTTGAGATCCAATAACCTTTGAGATAGCTCTCAAAGCCATCATTGGTAGACTTGGAGAGCTTGACAATCTACTATGATATATTACAATTGTTTGATTGTTTAAGTTTCCAATATAATGGCCAAGGCTTTGATTTTTTCCAAGCTTCATTGGCCTAGAGCCCTTGGCCCTTCCAAGAAAGTTGTCCAGATCTTCAATCTCAATCTATAGAACAAACCACAACAGTACAAGATATAAGATATTTATCTATAATGCATAATAAAGTCTAACATAAACTCAATGGGTAACTTCGAATTATATTTCATACCTTAGGGTGTTCATCTTCTTCAAGAAGACTATCATCATAAAGATTTATTGAACTCTTGGGCTTCTCATCTGATGGTGACTTCAATCTCTCTTCATACCCTACATCATCAATATGAAGTTTCTTCTGGACTTGCAAGAACTCTTCTTCTGTAGGTAGCCCCCCCTTTTCGTATTCTATGATCTGATTAATACATGTATGTAAGGCTATAGAGCTATCTTGGAAATTCTCTCCCTCAACATCAAGACTTGCTAGTGGTTCTTGTTCATAACCTATAAAATTCATGTCATTTTTGCCCCAACCTGCAAGGATTGCTAAGCAATAATCTTCTCTAAGATCAAAAAGATGTTGAATATCATTTAGCAACACATATCTCTTCTTGTTGATAAGATAAGTGGGAAATGTTGGAACACAGGCAAGAGGACCTTCTTCATCAACCTGTGCACTTGGCTCAATCTCCTGTTCTTCCACCATTGTGATATTGTCACTCTTGAATAAACCTACATCAAAACCTTGGACAAGTTGATTCTCAACATCTTCTTGGAACATCTCCTCCTTCTCTTCGACCTCCTTATCCATACTTGCAATATCCTCTAGCTTTCTCTGTTGGTCTATATCTGGAGAAGAATTTTCCATGTACTGAAGATACACAATAAATCCAACGTCCTTGTGGATTAGAAGGCATTGGTGTTGATACCTGTGGAAAGGGCAACATGTTTCTTTCTTTCTGAATTCCTCATCAATGAGGTTGAACCTGCCGAGCAAAGTTGACCTGGATGTATTGGTGGCTCCCATGACATCACTATAATGAACAAATCCATTGACTTCCAAACCTTGCACATGTCTATCATAAAAACATCTGTACTCCTTAAGTTTATCATCAAGATCCTCTAATAACTCCTTCAAATCAAAAGGAACATTGAAAATTTCCCTGATATAGCAAAACTTGGAAGAATTTCCAGTGATGTGTAAAAAATCAAAGAGCCTATCATCAGATGTCTCAATTATCTCCTCCTCATCCATTCCTTCCAGAGATAGCTTCCTCTTTGTCATTTTGACCAGAAAAATATTTATCCCTGAAAAAAAAAGCAGAAAAGAACCAATATCCAATAAAACAAGATGATATCATGGAAAAAGGCCCCAACATTGATTTTCCAAGACAAAAAAATCAAAACAGGAGAATTTTTTTAGTTGACCGGTGAAACGCGAAAATTCAAGTGTGTAAGGCAAATGCCTGTGAAGGAATCGCGTTTCATCAGACACTAGCTTGAAGACAAAAATTATTCTAAAATGTGGCCGGTGAAACGCGATACTAAGAAAAATATCATCAACAGAGACATTGTCTCGCGTTTTACTTGTCAAAAATTGCAAATGAAGAAAAGAAACATGAACAATAAATAAATTCTATGGAAACACACAAATTGATGATATAATCATTTTTGGAAAAGATATGCTGCATTTGAAAGATAGAAAGCACATAACATCTTTAATTGTTTAAGTGTTATAAAACATTCTTTCTATATTAATCAAATTTATTTTGTTAAAATGCTTGTAATAAAAAAAATTGTTACCTATCAAAGATTGTTGAACTGCTCTCCACACAGGATGCAAGGACCTTGAAGGGAAGTCGAGACGAAATTTTGGCAGAGAAGAAGACAATGTCGGAGAAATGGGTTTGAAATGCTTTTATATCGACCGTTAAGCATGTGGTGATAGTTCCAACGAAAAAGTTTGTGTAATAATGGAAATACACGTGTGTGACTTAACACAGCGTAATAAACTCCTCAGAAGACGTGCGCATTCTCTTTTTCCAAAAATACGTTTTACGTGTGTTAAATAACCATTTTCCAAGTAAATAAAAAGTTCCGATAAGCGAGGGTACGTCACACGTGTGTTATTAACACTTTGCGAAGAACGTTGAGTCCATGCAAATTCACCGCCTTCAGCTTTCATCGCATTTCATCGCTACTCCATCTTTGTTTTTGGTGTTCCTTCCAGTCTCCACGCATTTCCTTCCAATCTCCAAGCATTTCACTGCTTCCCCAACAAAGCAAACCTTCAAGCATATTGTCATCTTTAGGCTGAAATTGTGAAGAACAAGCTAAGAAGAAGGTATGGTTTCTGCATCTTGCTTTTCAATAACAAGCTCCATTCAATGCATTGTTTCGATATTTTTCCTTAATCCTTTATGTTATTATTAGCTCATGACCACTACAAAAGAATTTTTTCCACAGTGAAAGCATTCCTTAATATTGTGGATATTTAAGAAAATCTTACTGTGATCTGCATGAGCTATCTGAAATACATGCTGCTGTAAATAATTACTTATCTGAGAATTCCATGCTCTCGGTGACTGTTTCTTTCCTCCCTAATTCTTTGGGTATTTTAAGTAATCTTAAAAGCTTTCCTTGGTCAATTTTTATGCTATTCATGAGCTGTCCGGTGAAACGCGAAAATAAGGTACTTCAAGCAGGTTTCCTGGCTTAAATTCGCGTTTCACTGGACACAATGGACAACAAGTCCGGTGAAACGCGAAAAGAAGCAGCTGCAAGGAGGCCCCCCTGCTTGACACTCGCGTTTCACTAGACAGCTCGAGAAAAATTCAGTTGATACGAGAAAACGCCATGCAGCATAGATAACTCTTGTCTGGGACTTGCGTTTTGCTTTACATGCTGGAGAATAAGTAACATATGTTTTTTTGGCAGATGGCTAGGACTAAGGCAACAGCAAGAAAACAGAAGATTGATCCTAGGGATTTAGCATCAAAGATTCATCAGTCTTCAAAGCCTTAGAAGCTCTCTAGAAAGTCAAAGCCAAGGAGAAGGTTTTCTCAAAATGTCAGGTGTCTAAGGGAGATTAGGAAGGCAGTAAATGCTCTTGACAATGCAATTCCAAAGTTGTCTTTTCAGAGGCTTGTCAGGGAAATTTGTGACAGATATAGTTTGGATAGTTTCAGATGGACAAGAACAGCTCTTAATTGTATACAAGAAGCCACAGAGGATTTTCTAATTGAGTTTTTCCAAGATGCCTACATTTGTGCTGCTCATGCTCATAGGCTCACACTCATGGACAAGGACATGGTAATTCTTAGGAGGCTAAGATATAGATTTTCAAAGGTCCTTGAGCCAATTCCCCTCACTGATATGAAGACATTTAATATCCTTAATGTGCCCCCAGCTAGAAGAAAGAAAGATGATTCTGGTGTCAGGGTTGAGGATGTCACCCATGAGAAGGATACAAGGCAACATGAAAAAGAGGAGAAGGCTAAAGAGGAACAAGCAGATAAATGGAGAGAGTATAGGAGGCAAAGGGTTGAAGAAAGGGAAATAGAGCAACTAGAGTCCTTTGAAAATGAGCTAGTCACCCTTCTTGAAGCAACTAATCCAAAAGGATTCAGTGTGTTTTGTTTCTTACCTGGTGACTTAGGCAAAAGAACTGAGGTTATCTCCTTTGATGCTGCATGTGTTCAGATTCTTAAGGATAAAAGAAGAGAAGTAAATGATAGTCTTATTCTTGCTGGCCTAAGGTATATCCATCCATAATTACTTATACTTTTTGATATTTTTTTAGCAATAAGATTTTTCTTGTTTATACTCACTATTTCTATGCCTTTTCTAGGTGTATAATGCATGAGTTTCCTTTGGATATACAACAAAAAATTGAGGTTTTTGATCCATCTATCTCATTCTTTATGAGGAATGAGCTTGATGCAAGTTTTATTGAGCACTGGCTCAATTTGATTGACTTCGATACTTTGGAGCTGCTTATAATTCCATATAATGAAAAGTAAGTGATTCAATATTCTATTAGAGTTTTTGAGATTTTATCCTACTAATTTGTTGAGATATGATTGCTTTTAGTTCTCATTGGAGCTTGATTGCAATAGACCTTGTGGATAAGCAATGCTTTTTAATCAACTCTATGAAAGGAAGCCATGGAAATGCTAAATTGTAAGTTATATTATCCAAGGGCTCCTTGATATTTCAATTCTTTTTTTTGTAAGTACTCTAAATTTCAACATATTTTATATACAGAGGTGCCAAAAGATTAATTGAAGAGCTAGAGAAAAGACCCCCTATGCCATCTGATTTGCTTGCAACAATGCAATATAGACAAGTTGCAGTAAGTTATTCATTAAAATAATTGAAACATGAGTTTGTTCTATGAACTACCATTCGTCCTCTTTATAGTTTTACTTTGTGTTGGTGGTTGCAGTGTCCCCATCAGGATGATAGCCATTCTTGTGGCTGGAGGGTGATTGCAAATGCTAGAAGAATGGTTAACTTTGTTTATCTTAATGATGATAAACATGTAAAGGTAATATGAAAGATGCTAAACTTTAAGATAGATATTAATTGAAAATAGTCCATTGATGATAAAAATATAGTCTATTGTAAGAACAATAATGAACTAAAACTCTTTTTTCTATAAATGTGTGACAGTTTTCGAAGGATTGCTATACATCTGAGCATATTTGGTACATCAGAGCAAAGCTCTTGAAGTATATGATAATCAATTGTATACAACCAACAACAGAGATTGGTGGGGATTTGCACCATGAAGGAGATGTGGTGCCTATAACCACGGAAGGCAAATCCACAGCTTCAACACCTTCTATACCCAAGACATCAAAGAAAGGCAAAAAGACTCCTAGAAAGGATAGTTCTCCAAAAAAGAAATAGCTTTGCCATATCGCCTTGTAGGCCTTCATATATAGAAATTTGCCCTTCAGCCCTTGTATATCTCATAGAGATGGCAGATAGACATCTGCTACAAAATTTGTACATGTATTTTATATTGATAGTAAAGATATCTTTTCTTGAATGTCATTGCAGTGTATTTTATTTTCTCTCCTTTTCGATATCTGCAAAAAATAAATTACAAATGTTTGTTAGTTAGAAAGTGAGATCTTGATATACATCTAAGTAGATATAATATGATGTGAAAACTTACTCGTTTCTTGTCAAGTTGGAATACAAAGGAGCATGGTAGTTCAATGTCTTCATTTTGTAAATCCATCCTCACTTGATGTAGCGTACATGATTTTCTGATATTTAAGATTGCAATAATATACTCGTTGAACCAAATATCAAGATCCACAATAGGATCCTTGCTGAAATCATTAAGATTCTGGTCTAAAGCAACTAGACTACTACCAACAAAATGCCATCGACTATAGTAAAAGCTAAGGATAAAATTTTGAGTAGCAATCATATATTTACAAGCTATAGAGTCTTGATCTATCTTACATATAATTTTTCCTTCTGTCCTTGTATCCCATCCTTCATCAACAAATTGTATGATATGATCATATGTTAGTCTCTTCACTGAAAGCATGGTTTTTGTTATTCTTATCTCCATATTAGAGAAGAAATCAATAAATATATTAATAGGCATAAATAAAGTAACTTTGCTTAGCCTACTTGAGATATTAGATTTTAGTGCTTTCTGGATCTCAGAAAATATCTTACATCTATAGCCCTCACTAGTAGCTGGACTTGGCAAAGGCCACTCAAAGCTTGAAAAATCTCGCAAAGGAAGGAGTTTTATTGATCCCCATTGGCAACACCGCATAGGAATAACATAAGAATGGTCATAAAAGAATATTCCATTCTCTGCAAGCTCTGTCTTCTTTCTACCTCTATACATTTCTTCTCCAATTGAACCATGTATAACATCAATAACATCAATAATAGATTCCACTGGTTGCCATTCCTCAAGATTAGAGGGATAGACATCTACAAGACAAACAAATATTATAATGGAAAAACCTAAACCATGTTTAAGAAAGGAAAAACTTTAAGAATCAAATTCTTACAATTTGGTCTATGCATTGGAAGCTTTGAAGATCCAGGTTTCAAACACAGCTCTCTATGCATGAACACATGTTGCACTAGTACCTCTTTGATACTATTCTTATTTGCTCCAAGCTTAAAATCTCGGATTCTGCCCTTCCAAGCAGAGATAAACGAGCTCTCATGTCTTTGCCTTTTTCCACGTTTTGCTTGTTGCATGGTGATCCAACTACCTTTGCTAATGATAGTAGGAATCCATCTTCCATCAGTTTGGAATGAGTTAAACACTGATATGGATGTGATTTGGGAGCTTGGACGCCTTGTTGAAGGTCGAATTTCTGTATCCATGGTAGAAGAGAGAGATACATGCACAGAGAGAGAGAGAGAGAGAGAGAGAGAGAGAGAGAGAGAGATAGAGAGAGAGAGAGAGAGAGAGAGAGAGAGAGAGGACTAGGCTATCATAACGGAGGGAAAAACAATAGAGGAATAAAAGAAACGAGGGAAAAAACTGAGCGCCATGCTTTTCACCAATTTGAATTTCGATTACATCAGTCATTATCATTAATCTAGAAACATCATTAAATAAAAGTAGCCGAGACTCTATGCCATTAATGCAAAATATGTCATAATCACGAATATAAGAGACTAAAAATACATAATAAAAATACAAATTCGTAATATTATCATATTTATATATTTTTGTAAAATGATTTTTTATTTTTTTTAAATTAGAAGTTCCGTTACGGAGGCTTTGCTCTTATTGGTCTAGAGCACTCTCTCTCCACATCCTAAAAGGCATTTTCGAGACCTCAAAACTCCCCTAATGTTACCCTTGATATAATTCTACCTAAAATGGATGTTGCTATGTTTGCACAAGGTTCAAGTGTTGTGGCTAATATTAAAATCTACCATAAGACAAATTGTCATATGAATGTGCAATGGTTGAAAGACATGCAGTCAAATAAGTTGTGGATGGTTTGCCTAAGTTTAGTAGCGTGTGTAGCCAACAATGTTAGAACCCCTGAGGAGCAATGGTTGGCAATATTTCTTGCCACATTCAAAGGCGCAATATTTCAATGGTATGAGAGACAAGTAGAAAAACTTTTGGTACATGTGGGGCAAAGACCTGAAGTTGGCCTTCCTCACTAAATTCAGGCATGAAGGTTTTGAAGAGTGAATATGAGAGGAGTTAATGAATTTAAGTCAGTCCTCTGGTGAATGGGTGCAAGCATATGTCTCTAGCATGGAATCGATACTACTGAAGAGATGGATCAATCATCACTTGGATTATGAAGGTATACAGAAGAGAGTTTTTCTTAGAGGCTACAACTAGATATTCATAAGTTTGTAGAATTGAGAAGACTAGTCAACGTGCAAGCTATAGTGGAAGGTGCAAGACTATATGATGAAGTTGAAGCAAGGTTTTCAATGACCTCAAGAAGAGGAGTCTTACCTCCTCCCATGCTAGGAATGATATATCCACCAAATGCAATCCCAAGAATTATTTCCTACCCCTACATGTAGATGCAAATAGTGCTACAGTATAGTGCACCAAATCCATAGTGGCCGCAAATAGCAGTACCTTAAATAAAGGGGAAGGTGTAGGTTGGGGGTTATCACATCAAATCAATGTTCTAAAGCAAAAAAGCCATGTTCACATGGAAACATGTTTAATTTGTAGAAAATTCTTCAAAAATTAATAGCTCAAGAACCGTGGCTCGAAATTGAGGGCCATAAAAAGGAAAAGTGGCGAATTCAAAGGGATGAATATGTCTATAGGATCAAATTTTAATTTCAATAAATGTAGGGTATGTTCTCATGGAAAATTTTAAAAACAAATGATAAAGACAAACAAACAAGGTACGGTATGGGAGACAAGATGAAAATAGGACGGATGGATAGAGAATGGATCTCATTAGGGAAAAATCAGATCATGGTATTCATGGATGTATCCCCACACTTAAGATCTTACTAAGGAGAGCATACTAGGCAACAAGAACCTAAGACTTAACCACAAACTAGACTCTAATGTCCCCACACTTAAAACAGAATCGACAATTGTAAGAAAAAGGGGTAGGGTTAGAAAAACTTTGGCCCGATTTGTAGATGGTCAAGGTGAATCATCATTAACACCATGGCTCGCCATAAGAGGGATGGTTCGGAATGAGTATGCCAACGTGCACAGTTCATGGTGTATTGGTGTGTCCCAACCAATCTGGCATAAGTGCAAGGGGGAAGGCTAGAGAGCCTTGTAGTATAGTGCACTAAGAACAGAGTGATGTGTGCATTGATAATGGATAAGTCCAGTCCCGTGTGTGCATAGGAAAAGAAAACATACCTGAATCCAATTGTCCTAACATCCCTCAATCCTCACCTCTCAGTTGATGAAAGGGAAATCAATAACTCTCAACCGTGCGTCTATCTCACTCTCTGTTGATAATTATAGAAGGGCGACTCATTCATGAACTCCATTGATGTAATCCTCACTATCACTTGTGCAAAGGTCGTATGCCTTGCATGCAAATGATGGTGCAATAGTGCATCTCATACTACACCGGCATACAATGCGAGAAGGAAGGCCAAGGAGCCTTATAGTGCTGTGTATAGGAATAAATTTTGCTTTATGCATAAGAAGGGTAAGCAAGACT
The DNA here is from genome assembly GCF_053477565.2 of Lygodium microphyllum. Classification (NCBI taxonomy): domain Eukaryota; kingdom Viridiplantae; phylum Streptophyta; class Polypodiopsida; order Schizaeales; family Lygodiaceae; genus Lygodium; species Lygodium microphyllum. The sequence continues at coordinate 18,617,613 of NC_141136.1, read as the reverse complement.
GGTCACTCACTCCACCCTTTGTCTCATGTGCTTTGATAAATACAGAGGTAGCCCATACTCACATCCCTATCCATTTAGGATGAAGGCTCATAGCACTCAAGGGATTGTTTAGAAAAATTGACTTTGTCTAGTGGATGATGTTAATTTGTATCGGTTGATGAAGAGGTGTATCCAAGGAGGTAGCTAACATCTAGGGTCCTCTTGCTCCATGCCATATCCTTCCTAAGTCTTTCTACCAAGTCTTCTTTGAATGTTATCCTGAGTGCTCTCTCTAAAAGCAAAGATTATATTGTACTATCTTGAGTCCTTGTATTCAGTAGTAGTACTACCTTGACCATTGTATCTTACAATTGCTTAGTTTCCTTTTGTTTCTAGAGAACTATGTCGAGACCATTTTGTCCATGATTGATGTATTGATTTTGACTTTAGCAATATATATTTTGGAATGAGTCTTAAGTACATTTTAATTTTGATCTCTATGCTATGAGTACATATCCATTACAAAGAAACTAGGCCATAGCGACGCCAACTAGTGACACAAAATAGCGGCGTCGCTATTTGCATCACAAATGCGACGCTAATAGCGATGCAAATAGCGATGCCCCACAGAGAAAAAAAAGCGGGTCGAAACCCGAGCGCATTTCATTTCACACATTTGTGAAAGTTTTCGAGAGAGAGAGCGACCGTTTTGCATAGAGGGTGAGAGAGGGAGAGGAAGAAGGCTTCTCACTGCCGCCGCTGCCACCGCCGCCGCCGTCATTTGCGAAGGAGAGGAAGAGCTGCCGTCGTGAAGAGGAGCCGCCAAACCCTCCTTCAAATCTTTACAGTGAGTCCATTCTCTCTCTCTTTTACTTGTTTAGGGTTTAATTTGTGTATATTGAGAGAGGGAGAGGGAGGGGGAGGAAATGAGAGAAAGAGAAAGAGAAAGAGAAAGAGAAAGAGAAAGAGAAAGAGAGGGAGAGGGAGAGGGAGGGAGAGAAAGAGAAAGAGAGGGAGATGAAGGGGGAGGAAATGAGAGAGGGAGAGGGAGGGAGAGGGAGAGGGAGGGAGAGAAAGAGAAAGAGAGGGAGATGAAGGGGGAGGAAATGAGAGAGGGAGAGGGAGGGAGAGTGCATTCTTTCTCTCTTTTACTTTTTTTAATATAATTTGTGTATATTCAGAGAGGGAGAGGAAATGAGAGAGAAAGAGAGGGAGAGGGAGAGGGAGGAAATGGGAGAGGGAGGGGGAGGGAGGGAGGGAGGGAGGGAGAGAGAGGGAGAGGGAGAGGGAGAGGGAGGAAATTGAAGAGGGAGGGGGATGAAATGAGAGAACGAGAGGGAGGGAGAGTACATTCTCTCTCTCTTTTATTTTTTTGTATAATTTGTGTATATTGAGAGAGGGACAGGAAATGAGTGAGAAGGAGAGGGAGAGGGAGAGGGAGGAAATGAGAGAGGGAGAGGGAGGGAGAGAGAGAGAAAGAGAGGGAAAGAGAGAGAGGGAGGAAATGGGAGAGGGAGGGGGAGGAAATGAGAGAGGGAGGGGGAGGGAGAGAGAGAGAAAGAGAGGGAGAGGGGGAGGAAATGAGAAAGGAAGAGGGAGGGAGAGGGAGAGAGAAAGAGAGGGGGAGGGGGAGGGGGAGGGAGAGGGAGGGACAGGAAATGAGAGAGGGAGAGGGAGGGAGACATTAAACATAATAGGAAAATGAGAGAGGGAGACGGAGGGAGAAGAAATGAGAGAAAGAGAGGAAGAGAGAAAAAAGAAATGAGAGAGGGAGAGGAGAGAGAAAAAAATGAGAGAGGGAGAGGGGAGAGAAAAAGATCAGAGAAAAGATATTAAACATAATAGGAAAAGAGAGAAAGAGAGGGTGTGGGTGAGGGTGAGGGCGAGGGCGAGGGTGAGGGTGAGGGTGAGGGAGAGGGAGGGAGAGGAAATGAGAGAGGGAGAGGAAGAGAGCAAAGGAAATGAGAGAGAAAAAGAAATGAGAGAGGGAGAGGAGAGAGAAAAAGAAAGAAAAATCATTAAACCTAATGGGGAAAGAGAGAAAAAGAGGGTCAGGGTGAGGGAGGGAGAGGAAATGAGAGAGAGAGAGAGAGAGAGAGAGAGAAAGAGAGAAAAGAAAATGAGAGAGGGAGAGGAGAGAGAAAAAAATGAGAGAGAAAGAGGAGAGAGAAAAAGAGAAAAAAATCATTAAACCTAATATAGAAAGAGAGAAAGAGAGGGTGAGGGTGAGAGAGGGAGAGGAAACGAGAGAGGGAGAGAAAGGGAAATGAGAGAGAGAGAGAAGAGAGGAAAAGAGAGAAAAATCATTAAACCTAATAGGAAAAAGAGAGAAAAAGAGGGTCAGGGTGAGGGAGGGAGAGGGAGAGAGAGGAAATGAGAGAGGGAGAGAAAGAGAGAAAGGGAAATGAGAGAGGGAGAGGAGAGAGAAAGAAAAAAATGAGAGAGGGAGAGGAGAGAGAAAAAGAGAAAAAAATCATTGAACCTAATAGAGAAAGAGAGAAAAAGAGGGTGAGGGTGAGAGAGGGAGAGGAAATGAGAGAGGGAGAGAAAGAGAGAAAGGGAAATGAGAGAGGAAGAGGAGAGAGAAAAAGAAATGAGAGGGAGAGGAGAGAGAAAAAGAGAGAAAAATCATTAAACCTAATAGGGAAAGAGAGAAAGAGAGGGTCAGGGTGAGGGAGGGAATATGGAAAGAGAGAAAGAGAGGGTCAGAGTGAGGGAGGGAGAGGAAATGAGAGAGGGAGAGAAAGAGAGAAAAGTAAATAGGACCTTACAATAAGCTCATCCTAGGCTCATAGGGGTTAGGCCGATCCTCAACAAACCTAAGGGATATATGGCTAGAGAGCACTAGCATACTTGTGCCTCCTAGCATAATGTTCTTCTTGCAAAGAGACCTCTCATACATGGGGCTTGCCCTAGCCTCCACCATGCAAATATACAACAAAGGAAATCAGCCTATCAGTATGAAAAACATTCATTTTTCATAATCTAAATCCAAAAATAACTTTGGATATTCCATAAAAATCAATCTCTTCTTAAAAAGACAAATACAAAAAACTAAAACAACATCATTCATATACCTTGCAAAACTAAAACAACATGACCACAAGATCTCTTAGGAAACACATCTTCAACTATCAATTTTAATTAATAAATATAATATAAAATCACTTGCAAGGAAGGACACTCTTTTATCATTAACCCTCTTTTTTCCTTAAAATAGTCTTAGAAATAAATTTCTGCTCTAACAATCATATATTTGAGCATAATAACTATTTTAAGGTTTATTCCATGAGTGGTAGTAGTATATATGCAACCATCAAGCTAGAGATCATGCTTTGGTATCTGTGGAGATCCCAATCTCATGCCCTCATAGAGATTGTAGTGTGCAATAGTGTGGAGAGAAGATGGGTGACTTGTAAATGGTAAAGGAGAATTCTATTGATGATGGAGAGAAGATGAGGTGAATCGCCAATCCTATTCTTAGTGAGTGCAACCTACCCATAGTCATGGTTATTGAGGTCGTGGTCATGGTCATGGTCGTAGTCGTGGTCGTGGTCGTTGTAGTCATAGTCGTAGTCATAGCCATGGTCGTGGTCGTGGTCGTAGTCAAAGTCGTATTCGTAGTCGTAGACGTGGTCATGGTGATCATGGTCGTGGTCATGGTCGTGGTCATGGTCATGGCCATGGTCGTGGTCATGGTCATGGCCATGGTCGTAGTCATAGTTGTGGTCGTCGTAGTCGTGGTCGTGGTCGTGGTCATGGAACCTGGTTGTGGTCGTCATAGTCATAGTCATGGTCGTGGTCATGGCCGTGGTCATAGCCATGGCCGTGGTCATAGTCGTGGTCATAGTCATAGTCATAGTCATGGTGGTGGTGGTGGTGGTGGTGGTGGTGGTGGTCGAAGTCGTAGCCATAGTCGTGGTCATGGTGGTAGTCATCGTGGTCGTGGTCATGGTCGTGGTCGTGGCCGTGGTCATAGTCATAGTCAGAGTCGTGGTCGTGGTCGTGGTCGTGGTAGTGGTGGTGGTGGTGGTGATGGTCATAGTCGTAGCCGTGGTCGTGGTCTTAGTTATAGTCGTTGTGGTCATGGTCATGGTCATAGTCATCGTCATGGTCATCATGGTCATGGTCGTAGTCATGGTCATGATCATGGTCATGGTCATGGTCATGGTCGTAGTCGTAGTCGTAGTCATGGTCGTGGTCGTAGTTGTAACGTAGAAAAAGAGAGAGAGATGGAAGGAGAAGATAATAATTTAAGAAAAAAAAGAATGATAACAAAAACAAATTGTTTATCGTAACGTAGACAAAATAGAAAACGATGAAGGTCCTATTGTTCAAGATCACAAGGTGTATCTTAATTAGTGTGTCCCATGTCCTTGCTCTCAATGCAAGCTGGTTGTCTATAGAACACGTACGATGATTTGACGAGTTTCAATCTGAGATCATTGATCAGGCCACCGAAAGCTTGGAGCCAGCATCGGCTAACAATGATAGAAATATAAGAGTCCAAGAATTCTTTGAGAATGAGGTGGACTCATCCTTTTGTGGTGACATGTCTATCGATCTTCGAGTGTATGCGGAGTTGTGCTAGGAGATTGACATAGGACCATAGGATACTTCATACTTGGAGCATCCACTTACTCAATTCATTGACCAATCGCTTATAAGGGTACATAAGATATGCATTTTAAGTGAGATATTTTTTTTAGGATTTATATTATTGTACTTTGTATAATTTAAATTAATTATTCTAATATCATTTTTTGTTTGTGCAGGTGACATTTTCAGAATGAGTCGAGGGATGAGCGATGAGGAGTTACAAGATATCTTCACGTGCATGTTTCCAGACCAGATCAAGAGATTCAAAGACATGGCAGACTAGGAGTTGTCTCAGTCTTCGTCAGGCCGCTCTACTAGATCTACTTCAGTGCGATCGGATGCTTCAGCTTCGAGTAGACGAGGTCGACGCTCCAAACTTGGGCTAGAGCGAGGGAGTGCTTCAGGGTCAGGGGGATGCTGTAGAGATACGAAGGCAATGAGCCAGCAGTCGGCACGGGATACAGGTGCCACTCCTCGCTCTCGTGGCGGTTCCAGGGAGTGTGGCTCAGGCTCAGGTGGATGCTGTGGAGGCACGGACACGATGTCTCCGTCTTGTCATTTAGCTGGAGTTGTGTCACCTCTAGTATTTGTCACACATGTGGGGACGTCTACTCTAGTTACTCCGGCTTTTGCTCAGTCGTCTGCAGGTGGCACCCCTATATGGGTGCCACTCCGACAGATATTACCCTGGTTGGTATACCGGATGCACAGGGGTCTCCTGGATATGCCTAGGAGCATGGACGCAGATGGGAGAGGACCCATCTTAGGCATACCCCAGGGGGATATGCATATCTAGTCGATGATAGGTCAGGAGCCATCATCATGAATGATGAGGGGAGGAGAGTGATGGCTCGCATGAGAGAGTTGTGCCAACAAGTTTTTCGGCACAATGTCTTGGATCATTGGAAGAACATACTGGAGGGGAGCAAGGACTATGTAGTAGCATCCTTGCATGAGGATTTTTTGGTTTCAACCTCAGTAGATAGATTTTTTACGGGCTGGATGATGGACTGTATGCGTGCATATATGTCAATAGATGATCCCACGTACGCAAGGCACTCAAGAGTGGGGCTGCAAAGCTCGAGTGGTTAGATGCGGACGACTGGCGCCGACTGAGGGAGGAGGCTACACATTCTCTAGGATGTTGGAGTCAGCAGCGCGAGGCGGCAAGGGCACGACTCGAGGCCGGAGTGATCCATTGTCTTGGGAGTGGTGGCCACAGGACATATTTGGAGGACTTTGTAAGTTTTTCTTTTGTTTTGCTTGTTTATTTTTTTGCAATATCCTTTGTACTGACAATCCTATTTCTAATAGTTAGTATTTTATTTTCTTTGCAGCACTCCATTACAAATCGCGATCTGACCGGCCTTGAGTATTGATATGCAGAGAGGCACTGTCTCACTTCATTGATCGACCGATTGTATAGATGCGGCAGCCCTGTAAGTTACTCATCTTTCTTGTCCGTAGTTACCATGTTTAATTAGAATGCATTATTGTATGGTGGACTGATGTGTTGTTGTTTCTTTTTTTGCAAAGTCCGTTCGATGCTCCTTTGCGGCGGGATGAGCTTTCGGATGGCGAGGATATGTAACTCACCCTTGGATCCCTGGAGCTCACACACCTTTATTTTTTGGTCACTTGATCTGTGTAGACATTTTCTATGTATTAGTGATATCTTGTCATGATTTTACCAATCACTTTCATTATGCGATCATGTATTTATTTCATGTATCAGTGTTATGATTTCAATATACTTTGTTTTTGTTTGCATAAGCATTGTACACAGTGTAGAAACTATTTTGTATGGCTCAAATAAAGCACATATAGCAAGCTGCCCTGCCACAATTTTTTTTTTCCATGTTACCATCGCTATTAGCATCACAAATTTACTGCTCGCATCGTTATTGGCATCGTTATTTTCGTCGCAAACCATCGGTATCACGTTGATATCGATGCCAATAACGACGCTGATACTGACTATTCTATGGCGTCGCCAATAACGACGCTTTTTGTGACGACATGGGCAAATTTTGTTATTTACATTTTCATCGCTTTTAACGTCGGTATAAGGCCTATATCTTGTAGTGATCGCTATGCAACCTGGATAGTGAATGTCAAAAGTGATATTTGTATCGGCTCTAAATATGCCCACCGTCATTCATGTGGTGGCTATGCTTTGACACCGATTATAGGATTTCATGCCTTGATCTTTATTAGGGGGTAGGGTGAAAGCTATGTTGTGTATTTTATTTGAAGTAGCTTGATGCTTTCTATGATTTATTTGTGTATAGATTAATCCATAGGTTCAATGGCTTAAGTCGCGCTACCACATGTGGTTGCCAATGAGAGGTGTGACTAGTCACCTAAATCGAAGCACAAAATGAAGCATTTGCAGAAAAAAATGAAGAGACATTAGATTTTTCTAAGAAAAAGAGGGTGGCCAAAACATGTTGGAAGTTCTATTTGTCAATCAAAGTTCATTAAATGGCCCATTTGAAGAGGTGTAACTTTAGCATTACAAAGTAGCTACTTGATCCAAAGCCTAAAAATAGCATTCAAGAAGCCAACTTAGTAGAAAATGACGCTAAGAATGTGGTTGTATCTTCAAATTTCCAATTGGAGCTTGTTTACCCCTTCGATCTTAAAAAAACTACTTGTTGAGAGTGTCGACATTGTCAAGCACTTTTGCATAAATTGAAAATGCCCTTAAAAAACTTTAGATAGGTAGATTTTTAATGCTTAGTTGTTGTTTGATTTTTTATTTTGTTGTTTTTTAGCTGTTTTTTTAATTCTCTGGATAAGGAATGATTTTTGTTATTTTATTTGGAATTTTGAGCATGAAAACTTGATAGCTTCAATTGTGATTTGAGTTTTTTGGACAGATTGGAGTAAGACTTTGATGATAGCCCACTGAACATCTTGAAATAGGTATATTTTCTAGGTTGATACTTTTGCACGACATGGGGGTTATGGGTTCATGAGGAATTCACATTGCACTTGTTAGATACACTACACTTGCGGGTTGTCTCTTGATTTTATCAATTACTTCCATGCCAAAGGTTGGGTTGATGCACATTTCACACCATCATTGAGCACTAGCATGTTGGCATGATGCCTCCAACAACTATACGCAATAAATCTTAGATGCATGAGCACTTATAAGAGAGCACCTTTCATTCTGCACACACAATTCTTTGCATGCACAAGTGTGGGATATTCATCGTCAAAATGGGAATCACTAGTTGAGTGGGAAATGTGGTTGGGTGAGTTTTGAGGGTTGTGTAGGATGCCTTCAAGTGTGAGATGGGTTGTTTTCTTGGCCAACATCATGAGGACCACATTTTTTTGAGTAATTGTGAGCTTTTAGGGAGGATGGAGGAGAGCATAATCTTTTTTTACTTGTTGAGCAATGAGAGGTGAGGTTAAGGATTGTAAACTAATCAAGGAATTGTGTTTGCATCTTGCATATCGCACAGACGCTTGTAGGAAGGCTAGGAACTATAAAATTCAGTGCATTCATCTTTTCATGTGTTGCATTGCTTGTATGATTGCAAAGCATGGATCCAATTTTGCGTTTCTTCTCAAAATCATGTATGATTGAGCATCGAGTTTATTTTCAAAAGCATATTATTGCTAGGACATGTGGCATGATATCAAAGCAAGTACATCGAGATTAAATCATCAGAGAGAGAGCATGTTGAAAAGTTCTTGAAACTTTTGGAAGGGCCTTCTTTTATATCAGATATTATGATGGGTTTTTCTTGTAAGAGTATATCGAGGGTTGATAATAGGAGTTGAGAACAATTCTTGGATGGAGTACCACCATTGTAAAGAAGCAACGAAAGAAAGACATGGAGCATGCTTTCAGGAAGAAGACTAAGTGAACTATGACAAGAACAAAAGAAAGAAGATATAGGCAATTGCATAAAGGCATGCATTAGAGACCAGATAACAAGAGAGCTTCATGCTACTAGTTTTTCAGCATCTACATCAATCCAAGCTTAATCCTTGCCGATTGGCCTTCAAATTTGACTAATTGTGGCCATTTCCAAAACTGGTTTTGGAAAGACATTGGGATGTCTACTTCTTGCCTTTTATCATTTAGGTCGGTACCTCACATGGGACCTATAGTTTTTGTTCTAGCACCCATACGAGAACTTGAATGTGGAGTTGACATTGTCATTGCCACACCAAGATGCCTAAATGATTTTTAGAATGGAGCAAGTGAGCCTACAGAAAGTTTTATACTTTCTTCTTGATGAAACTAATTGTATGTTAACATGGGTTTTGAGCCACAAGTTCAAATCAAAGAGAAGCAACACCAAAACTAAAAAGCTCCAAGAAATAGTTGGAAAGGAAGAATTTCATGAAACAGATAATGGACACAAAACAACAAGCTCATTGAGAGCACATAAAGGAGTGTAAAAAACAACAAAAGAAAGAAATGAAAATTGACAAGAGGACAAAGAAGCCAATGCAATCTAAATGTGAAGGCCAAAGGGAAGGTTTCATTAATGAGTAAAGAAGGAAAGCACACACTTGTGGTGCTTTCCATGTTGTTGCAACACAAAGAAATGGAAGATAAGTTCAATACATGCATTAGAAGTCCTGAAAGAAGTTATCCCCATGGGCAATGCTCCAAAGATGGATGTGGATATCATGTCAACACTTCTAAGAAGTGGGGCTCTTGATGACATGAAAATTAGTATTGACCCAATGGATCGGCCAGTCACAATCATGAGGGTGGCCAACTATTTGTTCAAAGATGTATTAAAAGAAAAAATGCTATTCATTTAAGTGAAATGTGAGAAAGCTTTTCATTAAAACAAAAAATTTAAGGAAATGTAACGTTCTAATTCTATTTTTTGCGTGAACTACTTCTAAAAGGAAATGGGGATAATGATATAGCAATTTTTATAAATTACTAAGGATAATGGAATTTTTTTTTTCCCTTATCCCCCCTAGCCGACGCGGTCATGCTTGAGGGGGGGAGGGGAATAGAAGGTCGAGCAAGCTCCTTGCTGGAGCTTTCTCACAATTGGAGCCATGCTAGTCGATACGTAGGAGAGGGAGGATCCCCCTCCCCTCCCCTATTTAAACCAAGGGGGGATGCTGCCATGGGAGGACGCTGAGCGCTGCCCTATTGCAGAAAGGAGAGAGTAAGTCTCCATGTTTAACTTGTGAGGGAGGGCATCGATGAGGGCATTGGGAGGTAGATGGAGAGGCTGCCGCCTATTGGCTGCAATAGACACTGTGAGAGGAGGAGGATGAGGCGTTGATCACCGCCAAAGGCCAGGACGGCATCGCCCTACTGTCTGTCCATGCCCAGCCGTCAAACGCGTCATCTGGCGTTGTCTTCTTCCCCCCTCCCACGTGGCATTGAAGCTTCACAAGCTTCCTGGGGGGAAGCTTCCAAGGGGGCCTCATAAGCCCCCTTTTCCCCCCTTAGCCCTTCCCATGCTTCTCGTGGGCTTTGAAACCCCCCCCCCCCCCCCCCTCCTTTGGGCTTGAAACCCCCTCCCCCCATGTGTTTAAACCTTCCTTAGCCCCCTTCCTTTGTGGCATCTTGAAACCCCCCTTAAAATTCCTCTTTAAGGCTTCCTTAGGGTTTTCCCCCCATAAAAGGTTACTCCAAATGACCCTTTCTTTTTCCCTCGTGTTTTCTAAAAAAACCCCCTTAGACCCATAACCTTTAAGGCCACTTTTTTTCCCCTTGGAGTTCTCCCTCAAGATTGTATAGGCCCCATTTTCTCCCAAGAAAATTTTACCTTAGCCCTTTCCCACTCGTAAAATGAAAGGGAGTGTTGAGGGTCTTTTAACACCTCCCTTTCCCACTCAAAAAACCCTCGTAAGGGATTCGACACCTTGTTATTCCCCGTTCATGCGAGTCCTTACAAAGGCCATTAAGCCTTCCCCATGGCTTAATGGGTCTTAGTCGTGAAAGATTCTGAAACACCCCTTTCGAATTCCCGACTCCAAAGAGGAAGCCTTTTAAAACTGCTTTCGATGGATGGTGCAAGTTATTGCAAAAGAGAGCCACGGTGGAATATCAAAAAGGAGTTGTAAAGCTACTTCCACGACAGAAATGCCTCCTAAGAAAGTCCAAGGCGTAGCCGCGGGAGGGTCTCTTCTAGCCTCCACGTGGACATCTCACCCCAAGCCGAGGTTTTTCTTCCTAATTTTTATTTGATATTGTTATAATTCAATCATGCAAGGTTAATGGTTAGAAATAGGATATAATTTTTGTCCTAAATGCTCACGACAAAGGAACTTAATCATTAATACTTTCAATAAAACATGCAAAATAAAGGAAGAATAAATGCATTTCTAGCAAATAGCTTTATGTATTGAAATGAATTATAAACTAGATTATTGTCCATTAAAATAGTATACTTGGTTTAAGCCTAGAAGTATAAACTGCATATCACACTATTAACCCATATCCTCTTCGCAATGAATCATCATGGAAAGTGCAAGTCATGGAACGATTCTTACGATGCATAACTCTAGGCAAATTATCGTTATCAACTACATACACTATCAAGAAAAAGGTTGCTTGTTTAGCATGAATTTTATTCACAAGTTATAGGAAGATTAGTTGGAATTAACCTAATCTATGCCTGACCTTAAATCGACAAGTTAGGGTTGAAAGAGCAATTCATGCATAGACAATGAGTCATGTGTTTATGAAATGATAACGTAGCTATCTTCTAGAGTTAAACAAATTGGCATAAGCCTAAAACCGCGGAGTACCATAACCTATCGCTACGTATTGCTAAATTTGAAACTCCTATATCCTAAATACTTGTCCACTTTCATCGAAATGTAGGGACAGTGAAACATATTTTGAAAGTGAGCTAGGGTTTGTCCCTAAGAATCTGACAAGATGGAACTTGGAAACCCTAGGTCTAATGACGTTAGCCTAATGTAATCAGGAACAAATTGTTTCGTAACTCCATTCAATGCGACACTTGTACAACAAGTGTGGAGTCATATGATCTTGTGATTGGATCACAAGGGAATGGCCAAATTCTTGCAACGAGGATGGCAAGTCCTTATGCAAGTTATCTTGCAAGAGGATGAATAATCATCCCAGTTTAGTATCTTTCTTGAGTAAAGAAGATTGATTGGAAGCTAATGACCAGCCGATAAGCTGAAATGACCTATGAACTTAAGGGGTTTGGCCAAGTCGGGTTAATAGGGTACGCCCTAACCCAGGATATAGGGGATCTTGCCAAGTTGCAAGTCATCCCGGATCGAGTGCTGGACGCATTTGAAAGGAAGGATTCATTCCTTAGCAGTTCGCCAACAAAAACAATCAATGGAAATGTTTGTGCTTACTATAGATTCTAGAGCACTGTTTGGCTTTGTTTGATCAATGAATTAAAAGATAAATGGATATCTATACTTTAGGTTGAAGGCCTGAAGGGAGAGGCAGCTTTAGTTACCCCCGACTGCCTGCTTGACCCTAACCAAGGGGGTTGTTAACCGCACCGGGAAAGTGGACCGAACCCGCCGTGAGAGGTCTCTCTGTTGAGCACTACTTGGAGTAGGAGGACACTTGGGTGCCAAAGGGGACTCTGACCGTAAATTCCTCACCTTCCGGGCCCTGCACAAGAGGCTAACGTGACTCGGGATTGGATCTCGAGGCCCACATACTAGTCTACAGGCAAAAACTTGGATTAGTGATCCTTGTGGATTGCTGGATAGCCTTCGGGCGGATTGTGAATAAGCCTACGGGCTGGACTCTTTGTATTTCAAAGATAAATATGATAACCTATTAATAAGGAAATTGCCTGATATTGTTTTTCTATTTCAAGTGATAAGATTACGTGAAAGAACCAGGGCCTAACGGGTTAATTAATGAAGGTGATTGTTACATGTCCAACTAATATGTTAGGTAATTAAATAACTAAAACAACCCAAGGAAAGTGCGGAGGATGGGCCATAGGTCCGTCCTACGGATGGCTGGGAAATTTTCTCAAATCACGATGGATAGTAGGAAGATCGTCAAAGAACAGAACAACAAAAGCATTGACCTAGAGTTATGATTGATTTACGCTGTTTTAGGGGAACGGAATGGGACTATGCCTTATGGCAGAGAGGTTGAGCTTTGCATTCCTCTCATTTCCCATTCTCCTTGAACTAAGTGCAGCGTGAATCCGCTTCGGACCTGGCGTTTCTACGTAAAGTAGTTCGCTTGGGTCCGACGTAGTTGCCGTTAGGAAATGACCAATAACGAAAAACCCTAATTCAGGTCCGATCCTAAGTGGGAACGGCCGGAATACTTCCGCTACGTGGCAGACGCTGAAAGCCCTAGATCACAAACCCCGTAACATTCCATGGAAGTGCCGAGTGGAGCTTTCTAGACATCCTTTCCGATGGACTGCTAAGACGTGTCCTGAAGATACAAGGGGACACGTTACAGTTGGTATAAAAGCCGACCAACAATGGAATTGTTTTTATGAAATATTAATAAGATGAAGTAAAGCAAATGTTGATGTTTCAAACATTTCCTTACCTTCAATGCTGTCTTGCAGAATTACGAAGCGTGGAACAAGTTCTTGGTATTTCGAGTCATGTTTATGACTGCAATGCATTCTCCGCATTATAGACAAAGGGTTGAGATGATGAACATCCTAGAGCAAATCTATAATCCATCACCCTTGTACATGGAACGAAGATGGACGGGTGCTTCAGGAATCTACTATATAGCCACCCACCGGTTTGCTTATCTACAAACCAACCTAAAGAGGATCAAGTGGTTGGAAGACCTGAAAGTCGTGAAGCTGTTCATTTTTGTGGAAGCTCACGTAAACTCAACTTTACATATTCTAGGTCGGAGGGTTGAGATGAACTCATATGTATATGAGGAAGTAACCCGTGTAATCTTCACCGACAGGATTAAAGTGTTGGGCCGCCATGAGAAGAATGGATTCCAACGGAAAGGATACCCTGAACTTCCAATGACTTATCGATTCCTGAAGATCCATGACCCGAAACCATACTATTATACAATTCGTGTAGATAAATGTAATACAACGTTGTTCTCCCCAAACTAAATGTAACAGTTGGCTTATCATCACAATAAACGTTGTATTCCGAAAGGGCTATGCCCATATAAATACAAATAAGACTTCCTTTTATCAATGTCTGATTGTGCATGAGAATTGATAAAAAGTTAAGTAGCTACATTGCTTACGTGATAGCAGAATTGAAGATGTAATCAATAACAATTATCGTATAATAACGTTAAGAAACCTTTATTTAGGCACAACCCCAGGTACAGGTTCCTAGTTCACCTCCTACATCAAGTACTGCTGTAGTGCAGGAGAAGAAGTTTCTTCTCAAACAGATCAAGCCGCCCGAGTTTGACGGGAGAGGCAGGTCCGTCCAAGCTGATGCTAAAATTTGGATTGAATCCATGGAGGATTACTTCGAAGTAGCCCATATTGCACCCGCCAATCAGGCTATGCTCGCCAAGCTAAAGCTCACCGGTGAAGCCAGGCTTTGGTGGAAGCAATGGTGTAGGGATCAAGGGATCACGGAGGGATCTGTTACATGGAAGAAGGTGAAGAAAGCCGTGCAGGGAAGATACTTACCACCTGTATATCGCACGCAAAAAATGAATGAGTTCTACGAGCTAAAACAGTTGGGGCTCACGCTTGACGCATACTATTCTAAATTTGTCTCACTTCTTAAGTATGCACCACAGATGGACATGACACAACAAGTGTCCAAATTTTATGCGGGTTTAAATCCACCAATAAATACCTGTCTCGAATCTATATGTCCATCAGATCTTTAGGATGCACTCATTTGAGTTGCGTCTATAATTCAGGAGGTACAATCTAGACCAAGGGGTAACAAAGCTTGGTCTTATAATGACCTGAACAGAGGAGCATTCAGATCTCAGATAAAGAGAGTTCAAGGTCACAATCAGGGACAAAGAAAGAAAGCAAGGACTAACAACGTCAACAACTTTGTTCCTACTCAAAGTAATGGCCGTAACCTCTGTTGTTTCCACTACAATGAGCCCGGGCATTTCAAGAGGCAATGTCCCAAGCTTGGTGGAGGACATCGCCAAGCACCTTTCCAAGGAACGGGCCGTGGTCAAGGAGCCGCTACCCGAGGTAGAGGAAGAATTGCCTGCGTTGCCAATAGGCAAATGTGCGAAGAAGAAAAAGAAGAAGAAGATTCGACCATGGAAGTAGAGTTTGAAAGGGCGACAATCCATGCCGGTCTACACAAGAAAGGGCCGAATTACCAGTTCTCGGTGATTCAGACACCGTCGGACTATCAAGGTAAAAGTTTCAAGACCTTGATTGATTGTGGCAGCACACATTCCTTTATCTCACCAACATGTGCAAAAAGATTAGGAATAGCCACAGTAGAAGTACCTACCTTGCTTGTGGAATTGGCAAATGGTCGTGAGGTTACTTGTACCAGGAAAACTGCTAAGGTGGAATTCTTTCTGGGAGGAAAGAAGACTTCGGTTAAATTCAGAGTCATGAATTTAGGTATCCACGAGTGTTTACTCGGAATGGATTGGCTTAAGCCTAATGACAACCACATTCACTGTGGAAAGGGCCAAGTTTCCTTTTGAAACTCTGAAAGGGAATTAGTCACAACTGAAGGTGAGGCTGGAGTGCCAAGAATCCAATTGGCCAAAGTATCTCGGATCATAAAAGGAGTCAAAAAAGGATTACCTATCTACTTGATCAAACTCAACAAGTTAGATCAGAAGCAAGAGTCTAGTGAAGGACCTTCTTGGTTAAAGGAATATGCGGATGTATTCCCTGAAGGGTTGACAGAACTCCTGTCTCAAAGAGAAGTGGATCATGAGATTAGGTTAGTACCAGGAGCTGCGCCAATTGCAAAGAGACCTTATAGAATGTCCATACCAGAAGCAATTGAGCTGAAGGAACAACTCAAGCAACTAGTAGATCAAGGCTACATCCGGCCTAGCAGTTCACCATGAACTAAAGATGGAAAGATAATTAATGCTTCAGGTTAAAGGTTTGAAGGGAGAGGCAGCATCAATTACACCCAACTGTCTGCCTGACCCTAAACAAGGGGGTTGTTAGCCGCACCGGGAACATGGACCAAACTCGCCGTATGAGGTCTCTCCGTTGAGCGCTACTTGGAGCAGGAGGATGTTTGGGTGCCAGGGGTGCTCTGGCCGTAAATCCCTTGCCTTCCGGGCCCTGCACAAGAGGCCAACGTGACTCGGGATTGGATCTCGAGGCCTGCATACTAGTCTACGGGTGGATTATGGATAGCCTTTGGGCAAATTATGGGTTAGCCTACGTGCTAGACTTTATGGATGTATTCCAAAGATAAATAAGATAACCTGTTGAAAAGGAACTTGTTTGACATTGTTTTTCTATGTAAAGTGCTAAGATTACGTGAAGGAACCAATGTCTAACTGGCTAATTAAGGAAGCTGCTTGATGCATGTCCAACTAAATGTGGTAGGTGATTAGTCAACTAAAGCAACCCTGAGGAAAGTGCGGTGGATGTGGCCATGGGTCCATCCTACAGATGGGTGGTCCCGGTTGGCCGGGAACTTTTCTAAATGGAAATGGACAGCTCCTCTCAAAGGAAATGAACAGCAAGAGCACTGACCTAGAGGTTAGGTTACTAGAATCCTGATTTATGCTATTTTAGAAAAACGGAATGGGACTATGCCTAATGGGCAGAGAGGTTGAGCTTTGCATCCCTCTCGTTTCCCATTCTCCTTGAACCAAGTGCAGCATGAATCCGCTTCGTCCCTAGCGTTTCTGCGTAAAGTAGTTCGCCTGGGGTTCGACGCCGCTGCCATTTAGGAAAGTGACCATTAGGGGAAACTGTAATTCAGGTCGGTCCTAAGTGGGAACGGCCAGAATACTTCTGCTACATGGCAGACGCAGGAAGTCCTAGATCGCAAACCCCGTAACATTCCATGGGAGTGCCAGGTGGAGCTTTCTAGACTCTCTTTCCGATGGACTGTTAAGACATATCCTGAGAGGGAACAGGTGGACACGTTACAGTTAGTATTAGAGCAAACCAATGAAGGATCTATCTTTATAAGAAAACTTAATAAGAAGAAGTAAAGTAAATATTGCTATTAAGAACATTTCCTTACTTTCGATGCTGTCTTGCAGAGTCATGAAGCATGGAACAGGTTTATGGTGTTCCAGGTCATGTTTATGACCGCGATGCATGCCTCAAATTATCGATGAAGGATCTATATGATGAACATCCTAGACCATATTTACAATCCATCGCCTCTGTACGTGGAACGGAGATGGACGGGCGACTCAGGAATCTATTACATAGCTACCCACCGGTTTGTGTACCTTCGAACCAACCTAAAGAGAATCAAATGGTTGGAGGACCTGAAGATCGTAAAGCTATTCATTTTTGTTGAGGCTCACGTAAACACAACTTTACATGTCGAAGGTCGGAAGGTCGAGCTAAACTCATATGTGTACGAGGAGGTGACCCACATAAACAGGATCAAGGTATTGGGACGCTATGAGAAGAATGGGTACCAAAGAAAAGGATACCCTAATCTTCCAATGACATATCGATTCCTGAAGATCCATGACCCAAATCCATACTATTACCTAGTTCCCGTAGCTAAATGTAACACAACCTTATTCTCCCTGAATTAATGTATCAACTTGCTCTACCATCCCAAGAAATGTTGTACTCCGAAAGGGCTATGCCCATATGAATGAAATAAGACTTCTTTTTATCAATGATTGTCTTGTCTATGAGTATTGATAAAAAGTTAAGTGGTTAGGTTTCTTAGTTGAAAGCTGAATTGGGTATGAAATATAATGGTAATGATTAGCAAGTTGTTAACGCTAAGAATCCTTTACCCAGGCACAACCCCAGGTATAGGTTCCTAGTCCAAACCCTACACCAAGTACGGCCGTGATTTAGGAGAAGAGGTTTCTTCTCAAGCAGATCAAGCCACTAGAATTTGACGAGAAAGGAAGGACTGTCCAAGCTGATGCTGAGATTTGGATAGAATCCATGGAAGATTACTTTGAAGCGACCGATACTGCACCCGCCAACCAGGCAATGCTCGCCAATCTAAAGCTCACTAGTGAAGCCAGGCTTTGGTGGAAGCAATGGTGCATAGATCAAGGGATCTCGGAAGGATCCGTTACCTGGGAAAAGTTGAAAAAAGTTGTGCAAGGAAGATACTTATCACCTGCGTACCGCACGCAAAAGATGAATGAGTTCAATGAGCTAAAACAGCTGAGTCTGACTCTTGATGCATACTACTCAAAGTTCGTCTCTCTTTTGAAATATATGCCACAAATGGATATGACACAACAAGTGTCGAAGTTTTGTGCCGGTTTAAACCCACCTGCAAATACCCACCTGGAATCAATGCACCCAACAGACCTTCAAGATGCACTCATTCGAGCTGCGCCCATAATTCAGGAGGTGTAGGCCAGGCCAAGAGGTAACAAGACTTGGTCTTATAATGATCAGAACAAAGGAGCATATAGGTCCCAGGCGAAGAGAGTTCAAGGTCAAAAATGGGGATAAAGGAAGAAAGCAAGGACCAACAATGTCAATAACTTTGTTCCTACCCAAGGAAATGGCCGCAATCTCCGTTGCTTCCATTGCAACAAGCCCGGTCATTTCAAAAGGCAATGTCCCAAACTTGGCGGTGGACAACGTTAAGGACATTTTCAAGGAACTGCCCCTGGCCAAGGAGCTGCCACCTGAGGCAGAGGAAGAACCGCCTATGTTTCCAATAGGGAAATGTGCGAAGAAGAAGACCCAACCATGGAAGCAGACTTTGAGAGGGCAATAGTCCATGCCGCCCTTCACAAGAAAGGCTCGAATCGCCAATTTTTGGTGATTCAAACACCATCAGACTACGAAGGTAAAGGCTTCAAAACCTTGATTGATTGTGGCAGTACGCATTCCTTTATCTCACCAGCTTGTGTAAGAAGATTAGGAATAGACACAATAGAAGCACCTACCTTGCTTGTGGAATTAGCAAATGGTCGTGAGGTCACTTGTACCAGGTAAATTGCTAAGGTGGAATTCTTTCTGGGAGGAAAGTCGACTTCGGTCAGATTCAGGGTCATGAACTTAGGTATCCATGAGTGTTTTCTCGGAATGGATTGGCTTAAACCTAATGACGCCCACATCCATTGTGGAAAGGGCCAAGTTTCATTTCGAAGCTCTGAAGGGGAATTGGTCACAACTCAAGGAGAGGCTGGAAAGCTGAAAATTCAATTGGCCAAAGCATCTCGGATTATAAAGGGAGTTAGAAAGGGACTACCTGTCTACTTGATTAAGCTTAACAAGGTAGACCAGAATTAGGAGTCTAGTGAAGAACCTTCATGGTTAAAAGAGTATGCAGACGTATTTCCTGAAGAGCTGACATAACTTCCACCTCAAAGGGAAGTTGATCATGAAATTAAGCTAGTGCCGGGAGCTGCACCAATTGCAAACAGACCTTATAGAATGTCCATCTCGGAAGAAATTGAGCTGAAGGAACAACTCAAGCAACTATCAGATCAGGGCTACATCCGTCCTAGCAGTTCACCATGGGGAGCTCTAGTGATGTTCCAGAAGAAGAAGGATGGAACGCTTTGGCTGTGTATTGATTACAGAGGGTTGAATCAATCAACCATTAAGAACAAGTACCCTATTCCAAGAATAGATGAACTTCTTGACTTTCTTCAAGGTGCAAAGATCTTCTCCAAGATTGATCTCAGGTCTGGATACTATCAGATAAGGATCAAGGAAGAAGATGGCATTCAACACAAGATATGGACACTTTGAGTTCCTAGTCATGTCATTCGGGTTGACGAATGCACCTATCACCTTCAACAGGTTAATGCAGGATATCTTTAGGATATATCTTGACGACTTTGTAATCGTCTTCTTTGACGATACCTTAGTCTATTCCAAACAAGAAGAAGATCATGAACCCCAGCTTCGCATTGTCCTTGAGACAATGAGGGCACACAAGCTTTATGCCAAGATGAAGAAGTGTGCATTCTTCAAATATCAGATTGAATATCTGGGATTCATCGTATCAGCGGAAGGAAACTCAGTGGATACGCCAAAGTCAGAGATGTTCTAGAATGGCCAATACCAATAATTGTCAAAGAAATACGCAGTTTTCTTGGATTGACAGGATGGTATAGGGTCTTTATCAAAAACTATGCTTTGATTGCAGCACCTCTTATCGATCTACCGAAGAAGCAAACATCGAGTGCATGGTCAACTACCGAACAATCTAGCTTTGATAGATTAAAGCAACATTTGGTATTAGCACCTATCATGAAACTTCTGGACCTCAGTAAGGAGTTCGAAGTAGTAACTGATGCTAGCACACTTACCCTAGGATGTGTGCTTATGCAAGAAGGTCATCCTGTAGCATACTCTTCAAGGAAACTGAAGAGCCATGAGAAGATTTATGCTACCCATGACCTACAGCTGTTAGCTGTTATCCATGCTCTAAAG
Source organism: Lygodium microphyllum (assembly GCF_053477565.2). Taxonomy (NCBI): domain Eukaryota; kingdom Viridiplantae; phylum Streptophyta; class Polypodiopsida; order Schizaeales; family Lygodiaceae; genus Lygodium; species Lygodium microphyllum. The sequence continues at coordinate 18,597,544 of NC_141136.1, read as the reverse complement.
CTTTGGAGACATTACCTGCTGGGTAACAAGTTTACCATAGTGACGGATCATAAAAGTCTCAAGTGGATCTTTACCTAGAATGAACTCAACATGAGGCAACATTGGTGGATTGAAGTGCTAGAGGAACCTGCAAAGGAGAATGTAGTTGCCGATGCACTTAGTCGCAAGGCATTCCTTAATTATCTAATCTTGCAAAATCCATCAAGAGCTAGATCTCTAGCCACAAAGGTATCCATGCCAAACAACCCAATACTCGAGCTAGCTAGGGAAGAAGCTTGCCATGATCCAACCTATCAAAAGATGCTAAGGGATATCCCTATCAAGGATCAAGACCAAAAGCTACAGGCTAAGTATCAAGAACTCTCTATCAATAGTGGACTTGTCTACTATAGAACGAGATTATATATACCAGGAAGCCAATCACTCAAGCAGAAGATATTGTGGGAAGCTCATGATTCCCCTTTCTCAGGACATCCTAGCTATGCCAAGACCCTCAATGCAATTAGAAAGAGCTAGTATTGGGAGAGGCTTAAAGGTGACGTTCTCAAATATGTCACTGAGTGTTTGTCTTGTCAACGTAAGGCCGAACATGTCAAAATGCCAGGAAAGTTACAACCACTTGATATTCCCCAAATCAAATGGAAATTCATTAGTATGGACTTTGTTGTTGGCCTACCCCAAGTTCAGGGAGGATACAACTCCATTATGGTTGTGGTGGATATGCTCACCAAAGTTGCACACCTTACTCCTGTCAAGACAAACTATAAAGCCTCAGACATTGCCAGGTTGTTCATCAAGGAGATATTCAAGCTACATGGATTGCCCAGAAGAATCATTAGTGATTGTGATTCCCTCTTCACATCACACTGCTAGAGAGCTATCTTCGAAGCCATTGGGACTCAACTCTATTTTAGTACAGCTTACCATCCCCAAACCGTTGGTCAAACAAAGCGAGTCAACCAAGTCATCGAGGATATGCTAAGGGTACACTGCTGCCGTGAATAAAAAAGGTGGATTCAATACTTGCCACTAGTTGAGTTTGCCTACAATGCTTCTTACCAACAAAGCATTCAGATGACCCCTTTTCAATCATTGTATAGGCACTACTGTTGAAGTCCTTTAAACTTCTCAGATCCAACCTTGAGGGTTGAAGCTTCAAGGCAGATGCTGGAAGATATAGATGACCAAATGAACTCAATAAGACAAGACATCCAAGCCGCCAAGGATAGACAGAAGGCATACGCGGATTTGAAACGTCAGGATAAAACCTTCGAGAAAGGAGACATGGTCTTCATTTGTGTATGCCCAAAGAAGAGTTCCCTATCCTTAGGAGATTGCAAGAAGGTAAGTCCAAGGTATTGTGGACCATAGAAGATCCTCAAGTGCCTAGGACCCCAATGCCTATAGACTGCAACTCCTTGAGAACCTAAAGGTTCATAATGTATTCCACATCAGCCTACTGAAGAAGTATGTACCTAATCCTAGCCATGTACTTGATGATCAGTAAGTTGTAATGCCTAGACAAGGAGTCCTTGAGCTACAGCCTGACAGGATCTTAGATGTTAGGGAGAGAAAATTGAGATCTAGAACCTTGAGGGAATGCCTCATCCAGTGGAAAGATTATCCTGAGGAGGATGCCACTTGGATGGATGAAAGCACTCTCAACCAACAATACCTCCAATTCTTCTCGAGATGAGGACATCTCGATTCCTCCAAGGGGGAGAGAATGTAATATTCCCGCTTGAAAATATTACTAAACCTCACTTCCCGCACGCTGCGTAAAACCTGTGCAAGGTTATCTCCCACATTGTATTTACTGGCAGTTTAATCAATACCCCGCACACGCTAAAATGAGGCCTCCGCATTGTGAAATCGAGCCCGAGGGTTCAAGACTACATAACCGTGGGGAAACACCCTCTTGGGAGGGGGAAAAATGGATCATAATGAAAACAATGAAATTTTTTTTTACTAATTCCCCCAGCCGATGCATGGCTGGAGAGAAGGGAATGGGAGTGTGAGATGAAGTAAGAGAGGTGGAGATGCATGGGTTAGGAGGGAAGCATGGGGAGGCTCCATGTGTGTGGAGTCTCTCTCCTCCCCTTAAGCTATAAAAACCCCCCTTAGCTTTGAAGAAGAAGGAGAGGGTCTGAGATACTGCCGTGCTTCACGACCTGAAGGAGACGAAAGGAGAGAGAAGAAGGAATCTAGTGCTACCATCGTCGTGCTGAGGAGAGAGGAGGGAGAGTAGGGCACTTTAAGGAGGAGGCTGCTGAACGGGAGGAAGAAGGGTCGTGCTGTGGAGATTGCTGCGCTGAGGAAAGGGAGAACGTCGCCGTGCTGGTTAGGCCGCCGATTGAAGATGCCGCATGTCTCTAGGAATTGTCGCCTGCCACGGCCAGTCCCCGCTCCATTGCTGACCACCGCTGCAATAACACCATAATCTCCCACTCCCCTCATCAGTCGCCATAATCCTTCCTGAACTTACCTTTCCTTCCACATGGGAAGTAGAAGCTTCTTAGAAGCTTCCAAAGGCAAGGCTTAAGGCCTTGTGCGCATGGATTGACCCCGAGGGTAAAAAAAATTCCAGCCTCCCTAGGCCCTGTGTGTACATTTCATTCACGGGGTTCAAGACCCAAGCTTCCAAGGGACTGATCCCATGTAGGAGAGAAAATTTGCAAGACCCTAAGTCTTCAAGGCGTGCGTATAACTCAAGAGAAGCTGCTACAACCAAAGTACGTTGCCTAACGATGGCTCCCAAGAAGTCGCAAGGTGCACCTGCGGGAGGGTCCTCCCCGAGCTTACACGTGGACATCTCCCCAAGCCCACAAGCCCAAGTTTTACGATTCTAATTCCACGAAGAAGTAATGCATTAAGCAGGATAACTTTCATGGAAATAGGAAGCACCTATGCATGTTCAAATTCACCGAGCCTAGTTAAATGCAATTGGGAAAAAGAAACTTGACTATTTGAACGATTACTAGAATTAATTCATGACATGCAATTGGGTTATTGGCATTTTCAATATAATGAACGCAAATTGTCTATCCATCTTACGACCTTAGTAGCATGTTGCCTTGTTGTGCATTTCAAAGTGACGAGCCTAAAACACCTATTGCCTATCATTATAAGGTTGAAATTATTAAGTGCACTTTTGACTAGACATGGAAAGAATAAGCGTATGTCGCATTTTTGGAAATATCTTCATTGTAATGATTCATGAGGAAAAGTCGTGAACACCCGTAGGATATCCGAAAAGAAATAGCATAGCATGAAAATGATCTTATGGTCTTGCAAGTGGCATGTGCTTGTAAAATGGAATAAGTTAACACTAGCTTTAGTTTTGCATGAACTTCATTAATTACGTTGTAGCTAGGAGAAGGTTGCGTGTTGCATAGTCGTCATGCGAAAAACTCATTCATTAAGAGTTGCATTTAGGAAAGGTTACATGGTTTATCAAAGCATTAGATTCTAAAGCGTAGACAACAAGGTTGTAGGCATGATTCTTTGATGTAAATCCTAGTAGGTCCTAGGAAAGTTATTCTTCAGATTATCATGTGTGTTTACTTTACCAAGGAAAGATAGGGTTATTGCGAACCATGCGGTATGTAGAAGTAATGAATCATGTGTTTATGTGTATTGTGACATTTTGCAACTATTTTTCTCCTTTAGATCAAGTTTATCATCTCTAGGAAAGGTTCGTCCTTGTCGCAAGACAAGTAGATCGAATTATCTAAATCACCTAACCCGCAAGGGATTCGTATAGGCATGGTTCAATCAATACGATAAATACCCCAAGTGCTCACTAGGGTTTAGCACGTTAAGGATTCGGCCTAGTTTCACAATGGTTGCTAAGACGAAACCCTCAAACCCAAAGGTCCTACCCATATTCACGAAATGTTGGGTCAATTGGATGCTCATGCAAATAACGATATAGGGTCTCTATCCTAAGGATCGACCGACTTAATGTAAAAACTTGGTTTGAGATTGGAATCCCTAGGACCAAATGTTGTCTGCCTAGTGCATATAGGATTGGGTTGGGTAAGAAGACACCCTAAACCCTACTTCTTGTCTAAACATAATTCCTCGACCAGGAAACGCCGTTCAATGGGTAAAATGATCCCATGGAATAGATGCGACACTCGTGCAACAAGTTGCAACGTCGCATGGCCTTGTGGGTTGACCACAAGAGAGTTTTGCCATTCTTTGGAATGAGATTGGCAGGTTCTTGTGCAAGTCTAACTTGCAAGAGGATGAGTAGTCATCCTGTTACATCACCTTTCTTGGGGAAAACTGCCAAGTTAAGGAAAGTTATGTATTTGCTTGGAAGCAAAGGATCAATCAAGTTAGAGCGACATGGTCGCCAGGATTTACTGTTAATTTATGAAATCTAAGGTGTTGGTTAAGTTGGGTTGATAGGGTATGACCCTAACCTAAGGAAAAAAGGGTAAACAAACAAACCCTTGTGGATCTTGCCAAGTTGCAATTGACCCCGAATCGAATGCTGGATGCATTCAAAGATAAGGATTCACTTCGTACCAGTTGGCCAAATTAAATGACCACTAGATTGATTGTGCTTGTAACAGTCTAGGAGCACTGTTTGCATTGTTTGCTCAAGGAACTAAAGATGGAAAGATAACTAATGCTTCAGGTTGAAGGCCTGAAGGGAGAGGCAACATGAATTACCCCCGACTGTCTGCCTGACCCTAACCAAGGGGGTTGTAAGCCGCACTGGGAACGTGGACCGAACCCTCTGCGTGAGGTCTCTCTGTTGAGTGCTACTTGGAGCAGAAGGATGCTTGGGTACCAGGGGGGCTCTGGCCGTAAATCTCTTGCCTTTCGAGCCCTGCATAAGAGGCCAACGTGACTCGGGATTGGATCTCGGGGCCTGCATACTAGTCTACGGGTGGAATCTTGGATTAGTAATCCCTGTGGCGATTGCTGGATAGCCTTCGGGCGGATTATGTATAGCCTTTGGGAAGATTATGGATTAGCCTAATGACTGGAATTTATGGATGTATTCCAAACATAAATAAGATAACCTGTTGAAAATGAACTTCTTTGACATTGTTTTTCTATGTCAAGTGCTAAAATTACGTGAAGGAACCAGTGTCTAACTGGCTAATTAAGGAAGCTGCTTGATGCATGTCCAACTAAATGTGGTAGATAATTAGTCAACAAAAGCAACCCTGAGGAAAGTGCAGTGGATGTGGCAATGGGTCCGTCCTACGGATGGGTGGTCCCGGTTGGCCGGAAACTTTTCTCAATTGAAATGGATAGCAAGGAGCTCCTCTCAAAGGAAATGAACAGCAAGAGTGCTGACCCAGAGTTTAGGTTACAAGAATCCTGATTTATGTTGTTTTAGGGGAACGGAATGGGACTATGCATGATGGTAGATAGGTCGAGCTTTGCATCCCTCTTGTTTCCCATTCTCCTTGATCCAAGTGTAGCATGAATCCGCTTCGTCCCTGGCATTTCTGCATAAAGTAGTTCACCTAGGGTTCGATCCTAGCTGCCATTTAGGAAAGTGACCATTAGGGGAAACCCTGATTCAGGTCGGTTCTAAGTGGGAACGGCCGAAATACTTTCGCTACGTGGTAGACGCGGGAAGTCCTAGATCGCAAACTCTGTAACATTCCATGGGAGTGCCGGGCAGAGCTTTCTAGACTCTCTTTCCGATGGACTGCTAAGACGTGTCCTGAGAGGGAACAGGTGGACACATTACAGACTTATAGTTCATGGCTTCATGAATATGGGGGGGCAAGCACGTGCAAGGTTGGATTCTTCCGTATCACCACCACGTGAGCCTGCAATAAGTGAGTGATTATCTTATGTTTATAGTGGAAATCATCCAAGGTTTGTCCTAACAAATATCCATGTCATTTTTGCAAGGTGATGATCCCCAAAATGTGGCGGATACTGGTAAATGGGAACAAGAACTATTTGCCACATTTACAAAAGTCCGGGAAGTTTGTGGTAATCACCCTCTATAATCGTAAGAATAATATAATATGGTCTATCTCAATAAGTCTCAAAAGGCATCCTTGCATCCAGGAAATAATGTGAACCTATAGTCTCATGCCCTTCATTTGGCCCACCAAACATTGGCTACCTTGCAACAAATGAAGGCCTCAAAGTTGAACATGGCTTCACATCTATGCTCCCAACTTCAACCAATAGATGATGGATTTGGGAATTCCTTGGTGCGTTCAAAACCCTTCATAGAGCAGCAATTGTCACAATCTCGAAAGCAAACATGTGCACACAAAAGAGTACTGCATCCTTTTCGAGTTTCCCCAAAGAAGAAGAGGGAGAAAATACAGGAGAAACTAGACCACCATTGCAAGGAAGATGACATTGGAGCTATGTGACATAGCTATTTCAATTCCTTTTCAATATTATAGACAATGTGTTTCTCATTGATTGTGTTTTAGTAGTAGCATCATTCAAGTATTTTAACATTATGATGGAATATTTACTTGAGATTTGTCATGTGATTTTCATGATTGTATCAGAAAAGGTTCATTAAGATGTTTCAATAATTTGTTTGAAAGGTCCTTAAACAATCAAACAACCTCTCAAGAAGCTTTCTCTCATCTCGAGATAGTGACAAATTCAAACTACCTAAAGTCTCATGGGGCACATGTATTTTGCCAAAGAAATCCATATACCAAATACGTGACAATACAAACTGAGTCATGGAATGTATAGATACTAGCAAGGAGGCCTTAGTCTTCCTAATGTTGCAAATAAGTCAAAAATATCCCATCAATATGATCAAGTCAACTAACAATAAATACCTAAATTACCATGAAAATGTCATTAAAAACAGTTAAAATATATGATTGTTCCAAGCCAACTAAAGCATGCACAAGCTCATGAGCTGGCTTATTCAATCTCTTTGATCATGATTAATCTAGTACAATACGATATACAATCATAATAAGCCATCAAAGTACATCCAACAATGTTCATCAAGTAGAACCATCAATACCCAAGCAATGGTTGTGCAAGCCACTATCAAGATGTCTAAAATAAAAAAATTAATATTGATGTCAATCATACTAGCTCTTGAAAATAAACAAATCATAGCAACTCTATGTCTATCAACAATGCCATTGAAATAGCACGTAACAATGTCTATCAACAAGGTGTCTCAATAGCACGAGACCCCAACAACCATTGCCAAGGCCACATAATAAGAGCCTAAACCTAGAACTATAGATAGGAAAGACTCATCAAGAGTCATCACCTTACATCATATTCAACCTCTTCCCCACACTAACACTACAAGGAAACTAGGCCATAGTGACATCGATTAGTGACGATAAATAGCAGCGTCGCTATTTGCGTTACTATTAGCATCGCAAATGCGACGCTAATAGTAACACAAATAGCGACGATCGTGTTTCATTTCGCGCATTTCTGAAAGTTTTCGAGAGGAAGAGCAAGAGAGCGAGCGACCATTTTGCATAGAGGGTGAGAGAGGGAGAGGAACAAGACTTCTCACCATTGCCGCCGCCGTCGTTTCCGTCGTTCGTGAAGAAGATGAGGAGCCACCAAACCCTCCTTCGAATCTTTACGGTGAGTCCATTCTCTCTCTCTTTTACTTGTTTAGGGTTTAATTTGTGTATATTGAGAGAGGGAGAGGAAACGAGAGAAAAAGAGAGGGAGAGGGAGAGGGAGGGGGAGGAAATGAGAGAGGGAGAGGGAGAGGGAGAGGGGGAGGGAGGAAATGGGAGAGGGAAGGGGAGTAAATGAGAGAGGGAGAGGGAGGGAGGGAGAGAGAGAGAAAGAGAGGGAGACAGAGAGGGAGGAAATGAGAGAGGGAGAGGGAGGGAGAGAGAGGGAGGAAATGAGAGAGGGAGAGGGAGAGGGAGGAAATGGAAGAGGGAGGGGGATGAAATGAGAGAACGAGAGGGAGGGAGAGTGCATTCTCTCTCTCTTTTACTTTTTTTTGTATAATTTTTGTATATTGAGAGAGGGAGAGGAAATGAGAGAGGAAGAGAGGGAGAGGGAGGGTAAGAGAGAGAAAGAGAGGGAGAGGGAGAGGGGGAGGAAATGGGAAAGGAAGAGGGAGGGAGAGAGAAAGAGAGGGGGAGGGAGAGGGAGAGGGAGGGAAAGGAAATGAGAGAGGGAGAGGGAGAGGGAGAGGGAGGAAATGAGAGAGGGAGAGGGAGAGGGGGAGGAAATGGGAAAGGAAGAGGGAGGGAGAGCGAGAGGGAGGGAGACATTAAACATAATAGGAAAATGAGAGAGGGAGAGGGAGGGAGAAGAAATGAGAGAAGGAGAGGAAGAGAGAAAAATGAAATGAGAGAGGGAGAGGAGAGAGAAAAAATGAGAGAATGAGAGGAGAGAGAAAAAGATAGAAAATATGTTAAACATAATAGGAAAAGAGAGAAAGAGAGGGTGTGGGTGAGGGTGAGGGTGAGGGAGGGAGAGGAAGAGAGAAAAGGAAATGAGAGAGAGAGAGAGAGGAGAGAGAAAAAGAAATGAGAGAGAGAGAGAGGAGAGAGAAAAAGAGAGAAAAATCATTAAACCTAATAGGGAAAGAGAGAAACAGAGGGTCAGGGTCAGGGAGGGAGAGGAAATGAGAGAGGGAGAGTAAGAGAGAAGAGGAAATAAGAGAGGGAGATGAGAGAGAAAAAAATGAGAGAGGGAGAGGAGAGAGAAAAATAGAAAAAAATCTTTAAACCTAATAGGGAAAGAGAGAAAGAGAGGGTCAGGGTGAGAGAGGGAGAGGAAATGAGAGAGGGAGAGAAAGAGAGAAAAGGAAATGAGAGAGGGAAAGGAGAGAGAAAAAAATGAGAGAGGGAGAGGAGAGAGAAAAAGAGAGAAAAATCATTAAACCTAATAGCGAAAGAGAGAAAGAGAGGGTGAGGGTGAGGAAGGGAGAGGAAATCAGAGAGGAAGAGAAAGAGAGAAAAGTAAATAGGACCTTTCAATAAGCTCATTCTAGGCTCATAGGGGTTAGGCCAATCCTCAACAAACCTAAGGGATATATGGCTAAAGAGCCCTAGTATACTTGCCTCCTAGCATAATGTTATTCCTGCAAAAAGAGACCTCTCATACATGGGGCTTGTCCTAGCCTCCACCACGCAAGTATACAACAAAGGCAATTAGCCTATCAGTATGAAAAACATTCATTTTTCATAACGTAAATCCAAAAATAACTTTGGATATTCCATAAAAATCAATCTATTCTTAAAAAGACAAATAGAAAAAACTAAAACATCATTCATATGCTTCACAAAACTAGAACAACATCACCACAAGATCTCTTAGGAAACTCATCTTCAACTACCAATTTTAATTAATAAATATAATATAAAATCACTTGCAAGGAAGGACACTCTTTTATCATTAACCCTCTTTCTTCCTTAGAACAGTCTTAGGAACAAATTTCTGCTCAAACAAGCATATATTTGAGCATAATAACTATTTTAAGGTTTATTCCATGAGTAGTAGTATATATGCAACCATCAAGCTAGAGAGTATGCTTTGGTATCTGTGGAGATCCTAATCTCATGCCCTCATAGAGATTGTAGTGTGCAATAGTGTGGAGAGAAGGTGGGTGAGTTGTAAATGGTAAAGGAGAATTCTATTGATGATGGAGAGAAGATGAGGTGAATCGCCAATCCTATTCTTAGTGAGTGCAACCTACCCATACTATGGCATCCATGACCGATTGAAATCAATAAGACTTTGAAATCCTACCTCGAGTATTATAACTATTATTTTGTGGTGGATTTTCTTGCCATAATTCAATGTCAATTTGTGCTTGTGTTTTCCACGGTGTGTTGACTATGGGTGTCAAATGCTCTAGTCAGATCTCTCTCTCTTTCTCCTCTCTCTTCTCTCAACTCTTGTCTCTCTTTTCATCTCTATATAAGTAGTCGCACTCATGGTCGTGGTCGTGGTCATAGTCATAGTTGTGGTCGTCATGGTCATGGTCGTGGTCGTGGCCATGGTCGTGGTCATGGTCATAGTCGTGGTCGTAGTCGTGGTCGTGGTCATCGTAGTCATAGTCGTAGTCATGGTCGTGATCGTGGTCGTGGTCATAATTGTAGTCCTATTCGTAGTCATAGTCGTGGTCGTGGTCGTGGTCGTGGTCGTGATCGTGGTCATGGTTGTAGTCGTGGTCGTGGTCGTAGTCATGGTCACGGTCATGGTAATGGTCATGGTCGTAGTCATGATCGTGGTCATTGTAGTCGTAGTTGTGGTCGTCAGTCGTGGTCGTGGTCATCGTAGTCGTAGTCCTGGTCGTCATCGTAGTCATCGTGGTTGTCGTGGTCGTCATGGTCATCGTGGTCATGGTCATGGTCGTGGTCGTAGTCGTGGTCGTGGTCGTGGTCATGGTCATGGTCATGGTCATGGTCGTGGTCATGGTCGTGGTTGTGGTCATAGTTGTGGTCATAGTCGTGGTCATAGTCGTAGTCATGGTCGTGGTCGTGGTCATAGTCTTTGTAGTCATAGTCGTAGTCCTAGTCGTGGTCATGGTCGTGGTCGTGGTTGTAGTCTTAGTTGTAGTCGTGGTTGTAGTCACCATCGTGGTCGTGGTCGTGGTCGTGGTTGTAGTCGTGGTTGTGGTTATAATCATAACATAGAAAAAGAGAGAGAGATGGAAGGAGAGGATAACAATTTAAGAAAGAAAAAAAAAAGAGAGATGGAAGGAGAGGATAACAATTTAAGAAAAAAAAGAATGATAACAAAAACAAATTGTTTGTCGTAACGTAGACAAAATGGAAAACGATGAAGGTCCTGTTGTTCAAGATCGCGAGGCGTATCTTAATCAGCGTGTCCCATGTCCTTGCTCTGAATGAAAGCTGGTAATTAGACGAAAACGTCGATTGTCTATAGAACACGTACGACGATTTGGCGAGTTTCAATCTAAGTTCATTGATCAGACGATTGCGGATTTTCAGCACAAGGTAAGAAAAGTTAATATCAATTATGCATTGTACTCGCAAGCTAATTGAATACCATATATAATAAGATTGGGTCTGGCTAGCAAATTTTATATCCAAGGAGGTGATGTCTCGTCCCAAGGAGGAGCGCACCCTTTGCGGCCAATTAGAAGAGTTTGTGGGCATACGATGGATGGAGTGCATGAGCCAATCCACCACTTGCAAGGCCAATCTATGCCGTCAATGCCAGAGGAGAAAGACAGCCTTCCAGACCTACCTAGAATCTTGGAGCCTCAGATGGAGGCAATGATCGATGCATTGATTCCCATGGATGTTGAGACTTCTGATCCGCTTAGAGAGGAAGCATCCATACCATTGATTCCCATGGATATCGAGACTTCTGATCCGCTTAGAGAGGAAGCATCCATACCATTATATGATGGGTGACAAGTATCTCGCCTGAAGACACTGCTTGCACTCTTAAGTGTGCAAGCAAAATACGGGTGGAGCGATGCGAGTGTGACCAAGTTGTTCAGATACCTGGTACATATGCTTCGTTGATTTTGTTCGGCACTATTATTAAAAAAATTTGTGTTTTTTCAAGGTATTTTGTGATTTTTTTTCAGGTTATTAAAATATCATATATTACCACCTGCAAATACTATGCCTGAGTCTCGTGATGATGCACGACATGTTTTACGAAAGCTTGGTATGGACTACAACAACATCCATGCATGTATCAACGATTACATACTATTTCGAGGAGAATAGGAGACTATGGAGACATGTCCAAAGTGTAGTGCTCACAAGTATTGACAGGACTTACAAGAGCAAACCATCCCTCAAAAAGTTCTTAGATACTTTCCGCTTATCCCCCGCATAAACCACATGTTTCATACGTTCGGCATGGCGAGCTTGACAACGTGGGATGCGCAGAATAGGTCCACCGATGGAGTTTAATGAATATCAGCGGATTCACGCGCATGGAGCCACATTGACTCTACCTTCCCAGGCTTTGCCCGAGAGCCAAGGAATCTTCGATTTGGTCTTGCAATGGATGGCGTGAACCCATTCGGTCTGTGCTCAACTTCTTACAATGTGTGGCCTATAGTCCTTGTCAACTACAATATCCATCCATGGCTTTCTACGAATAAATGACATCTCATCCTTAGCTTACTCATCCCCGACCGCTACAAAGTCAAAAATATGGACGTGTATCTTTGTCCATTAGTCGATGAGCTTAAGATCTTATGGGTGGAGGGGGTCACCGTGCAAGATATGAGCAAGCGCGATGGTCGAGGTCTGCCAATATTCGAGCCATTCTCATGTGGACGATGCATGACTTTCCGGGATTCAGAGAGTGCTCAGGTGAATAGGCCTCCGTTCTCATCGGTAATATCTATATTTTATCTCGTTCAAGCTTGTATTCACTGGGTTATAGTGTTGGAACAAGTCTGGTTACCTCAAGTTATCATGCATGTCCATTGTGCGGGCCACAATTAGACTCTTGAAGGTCACGAACCATGAAGAAGATGGTATATCAAGGATACGCCGCTTTCTTGCCAGAGAATCATGAACTCAGGGAAGGTTTTCTTGGATGATCTCCAATACATATGAATGCTGCAAGTTGGTACGAGCTGAAAATGGTCCACGTGGAGTCACATCCAAACGGAATGCAACGGTTCTCAGTTTTCTACGAGTTGCCATATTAGACCCACTTACAGGTCAACCACTTGTTGGATCCCATGCATATTTTCAAGAATGTGGGCAGCTTGCTGTGGGACCACATCACAGGAAAGATAGACACTATAGGGGCACAAATGGATTTGAAAAAGGTAGGTAAGATAGAGGCACTTTGGGTGCAGTTGAGTGCTGATGGTCACGTGCAGCTACTTGCACTCCTTGGGTTTTGTCAACTAAAGAAGAGTGCATTGTGAAACAAGTAGTCCAGTCTATCCACACTCCAATGGGTATGATGCGTTCTCTCAGGTCTGCATTTTCTAAAGACGACCAATTATCAGGCCTAAAATCCCATGACTGGCATAAGATATGTCAGATTTGTACTACGAATGGATTGTGATTGGCGTGCGCATTTTGCTATTTGGAGTGTAGCCATTATTCATAATGCTTTCTCATTTGTGGCAGTTTGTACTACCGATCGCCATCGTAGGATGTCTTACTCCAAAAATACGCGGGGCAATTTACAGATTGTTGACTTTGGTGCAATGGATCTCACAGAAGGAGATTAAGACGTCCTCTATTGAATCCGTGAGGCGGGAAGCAGTGGAGACGGTCTGTCTCTTTGAGAAATACTTGCCCACTAGCATGCTCATGATACAAATCCACCTTCTTATGCATCTTGTAGATGAAGTGGAGATTGCTGGACCTGTCCATACACGATGGATGTTCTTCTTGGAGCGCTTCATGAAAATCCTAAAAGGCTTTGTGTGACAACAAGCTTGGCCAGAAGGTAGCATGGCTGAAGGTTGGTTGGTGTCTGAGGCGCTAGTGCATATTTCACAATGGCTACCAACGGTGGATCCAGACAACAAAATGCTATGGTCGATGAAGGACAATGATAGACTAACTAGAGATGTGGTGGTTGGAAATGGGGTAGAAAAAAGAATGGATGCTACAATGGAGGAGAAGGTGAATCACTTTTGTATGTTGCACCATGCCTCTATGGAGACGTGGCTCGCCAAGTACCAGATCACTAGGCAAGATCGAGAGGAAGCGCGATCTAAATTCTGACGTAGTACGCGTCATCGACTGATTCGATATCCCAAGGGCATGGAGGAGATGCCACAGTTCATGTCAACGTGATGATTGCATGGAGCTTTGACTGCAGCATCTCGCAAAGGGGTAGAGGTCTCAATAGAAGAGTGGGAATTCTCGAGGGGATATAGTCCAAAGGTGATGAGGTGTTTAGGATTTGTCGTATCTATATTTTATATACGACATCTAATTTGAGTGTTTCAATGTACAGTACAAAATATATATTGCAGTGTGGTCGCGCGGACGACATTTTCGCGTGGAGCGTATTAACAAAATGCGCTCCACAATGGACTGTGGTGTCATGGGAAGGTTCGAGCGAGAGATCCGGTGACGAGCAATGGATCCAAACATGGTTATAGATGAGATAAAGTATTTTAGGAACTTGCAAAGTATTGTTACGGTGGATTATCGTAGCTTCTTATGATACTATTCGATGTGTAGTAGTTCAAAGTGATACTTGAAGGAGCTAGAGCAACAGTTCGACGAGGTCCATCTGGATTTCTCGAAATAGATTCTGAAAAAAAATGGACAGATTTACACGACACCTTTGTGTTGCCGGCCCATTGTGAACAGGTGCATGTACTCATTTGTTTGTTAATTGTATTATGACATGGTACATGTTACAATAGTTTAAACTCTCTTGTATGTATTTGTGAACAGGTAATCTTCTATCCAAACCCTGACAACCTCGATGGGAGTATGTTATACCTTCAGCTCCTCGAAGTGCGAGAGTATATGATCAAAGCGATGTTCCGAGCATAGATGAAGAAAATATGCAAATAGAGGGGTCGATATTGCAAGGGGTGGAGGCCACCGAAAGCTTGGAGCCAACATTGGCTAATAATGATGGAAATACAGGAGTCCAAGAATTCTTTGAGAACGAGGTGGACTCATCCTTTTGTGATGACATGTCTATCGACCTTCCAGTGTATGCAAAGTTGTGTCAGGAGATTGACATGGAACCATAGGATACTTCATACTTTGAGCATCCACTTACTCAATTCGTTGACCAATTGCTTATAAGGGTACATAAGATATGTATTTTAAGTGAGATCTTTTTTTTAGGATTTATATTACTGTGCTTTGTATGATTTAAATTGATTATTCTAACATCATTTTTTGTCTGCGCAGGTGACATTTTCAGGATGAGTCGAGGGATGAGCGATGAGGAGTTGCAGGATATCTTCACGCGCATGTCTCCAGACTAGATCGCGAGATTTAGAGACATGGCAGACCAAGAGCTGTCTCGGACATCATCAGGCCGCTCTGCTAGATCTACTTTAGTGCGATCGGATACTTCAACTTCGAGCAGACGAGGTCAATGCTCCAGACTTGGGCCAGAGGGAGGGAGTGCTTCAGGGTTAAGGGGATGCTACAGAGATACGGAGGCAGTGAACCCACGGTCGGTACGGGATACAGGTGCGACTCCTCGCTCTCTCGTAGCGGTTCCAGGGAGCGTGGCTTAGGCTCAGGTGGATACTGTGGAGGCATGGATGCGGTGTCTCCGTCTTGTCGTTCAGGTGGAGTTGCATCACCTCCAAGATTTGTCACACCTGTGGGGACATCTACTCCAGTTACTCTGGCTTTTGCTCAGCCGTCTACAGGCGGCACCCTTATCGGTGCCACTCCATTAGATATTACCTCGATCGGTATACTAGATGCACAAGGGTCTCTTGGATATGCCCAGGAGCGTGGACGCAGATAGGAGAGGACCCATCTTAGGCATATCCTAGGGGGATATGCATATTTAGTCGATGATAGGTTAGGAGCCATCATCATGAATGATGAGGGGAGGAGAGTGATGGCTCGCATGAGAGAGTTGTACCAACAAGTTTTTCGGCACAATGTCATAGATCATTGGAAGAACATACCGAAGGGGAGCAAGGACTATATAGTAGCATCCTTGCATGAGGAGTTTTCGATTCCAGCCTCAGTAGATAGATTTTCTACAGGTTGGATGATGGATTGCATGCGTGCATATATGTCACATAGACGATCGGACGCATGCAAGGCACTCAAGAGTGGGGTTGCAAAGCCCTAGTGGTTAGACGCGGACGACTGGCGCCAACTAAGGTAGGAGGCTACAGATTCTCCAGGACGTTGAAGTCAGCAGTGCGAGGCGGCGAGGGCGTGACTCGAGGCCGGTGTGGTCCATCATCTTGGGAGTGGCGACCATAGGACATATTTGGAGGACTTTGTAAGTTTTTCTTTTGTTTTGCTTGTTTATTTTTTTGCAATATCCTTTGTGCTGACAATCATGTTTCTAACAGTTAGTATTTTGTTTTCTTTGTAGTACTCCATTACAAATCGCGATCCCCGATTGGCCTTGAGACTTGATATACAGAGGCATGGTCTCACTTCATTGATCAACCGATTGTATAGACGCGGCGGCCCTATAAGTCACTCATCATTCTTGTCCGTAGTTACCATGTTTAATTAGAATGCATTATTGTATGGTGGATTGATGTGTTGTTGTTTCTTTTTCTGGAGAGTCCGTTAGATGCTCCTTTGCGAAGGGACGAGCTTTCAGATGGCGAGGATATGTAGCTCACCCTTGGATCCCTGGAGCTCACACACCTTTCTTTTTTGGTCACCTGATCTATGTAGACATTTTCTATGTATTAGTGATATCTTGTCATGATTGTACCAATCGCTTTCATTATGCGATCATGTATTTATTTCATGTATCATGTTATGATTTCAGTATACTTTGTTTTTGTTTTCATGAGCATTGTACACAATACAGAAATTCGAGCTAACAAATGCTCCTGCTACCTTCAACAGGCTAATGCAGGATATCTTTAGGCCCTATCTTGATGACTTCATACTCGTCTTCTTTGACGATACCCTAGTCTACTCCAAACACAAAGAAGATCATGAACCCCATCTTTGCATTGTTCTTGAAACAATGAAGGCACACAAGCTTTATGCCAAGAAGAAGAAGTGTGCATTTTTCAAGCGATAAATCGAATATCTGGGATTTATTGTATCAACGAAAGGAGTTTCAGTAGATCCGACCAAGGTTAGAGACGTTCTGGAGTAGCCAACACCAACTTTTGTCAAAGAAATATGTAGCTTTCTTGCATTGACAAGATGGTACAGGGTCTTTATCAAAAACTATGCTTTGATTACAGCACCACTAACTGATCTACTAAAGAAGCAAGTACCAATTGTATGGTCACCTGCTGAACAGTCCAGCTTTGACAAACTAAAGCAAAGCTTAGTATCAACACTCATCCTAAAACTTCTTGATCTTAGCAAGAATTCTGAAGTGGTAACTGATGCTAGCACACTTGCCTTAGGGTGTGTGCTTGTGCAAGAAGGTCATCAGCATACTCTTCAAGGAAACTGAAGAGCCATGAAAGAAACTATACTACCCACGATCTGGAGCTGTTGGCTGTCATCCATGCTCTTAAACTTTGGAGGCACTACTTGCTGGGTAACAAATTTACCTTAGTGACAGACCACAAAAGTCTTAAATGGATTTTTACCCAAAATGAGCTCTATGAGGCAACGTCGATGGATTGAAGTGCTAGAGGAATATGACATTGAAATCAAATACCAGCCTAGAAAGGAGAATTTAGTTGCTAATGCACTCAGTCGCAAGGCATTTTTGAATTCTTTGATTTTGCAAGATCCATCAAAAGCAAGATCTCTAGCCACAAATGTATCCATGCCAAATAACCCAATTCTTGAGCTAGCTAGAGGAGAGGCATGCCATGACCCAACCTATCAGAAATTGCTAAGGGAGATCCCCATCAAGGATCAAGACCCGAAGCTACAAACAAAGTATCAAGAATTCCCTATCAATAGTGGACTTGTCTACTATAGGACGAGATTATGTATACCGGCAAGCCAATCACTCAAGCAAAAGATACTTTGGGAAGCCCATGACTCCCCTTTCTCGAGACATCCTGGCTATGCCAAGACCCTTAATGCAGTCAGGAAGAGCTATTATTGGGAGAGGCTTAAAGGTGACGTTCTCAAATATGTCACTAAATGTTTGTCTTGTCAATGCATTAAGGCCGAACATGTCAAAAATGCCAGGGAAATTACAACCACTTGACATTCCCCAAATGAAATGGGAATTCATCAGCATCATGGACTTTGTTATTGGCCTGCCCCAAGTTTAGGGAGGATACAACTCCATTATGGTTGTGGTAGATATGATCACCAAGGTTCCACATCTTATCCCTGTTTTAAGACAAACTATAAAGCCTCGGACTTTGCGAGGTTATTCATCAAGGATATTTCAAATTGCATGGGTTACCTAGAAGAATCATTAGTGATCATGATTCTCTCTTCAACTCATACTTCTGGAGGGCTATCTTCGAGGCCATTGGGACTCAACTCTGTTTCAATACAACTTACCATCCCCAAACCGATGGTCAAACGGAACGAGTCAACCAAGTCATTGAAGATATGCTTAGAGCACACTGCCATCGCAAACCCAAAAAGTGGATTCAATATTTGCCACTAGTTGAGTTTGCCTACAATGCTTTCTACCAATAAAGCATTCAGATGATCCCTTTTCAAGCATTGTATGGGCACGATTGTCGTAGTCCTTTAAACTTTTCGGATCCAACCTTGAGGGTTGAAGCTTCAAAGCAGATGTTGGAAGACATGGATGACCAAATCAAGTCAATAAGACAGGACATCCA